>NC_072010.1:50927125-51247482 GCF_027791375.1 Indicator indicator | reverse complement strand
ATGCAGAAGCATATATGTACATTATATAAAAATAAATAAACAGCAAACCCCTTAGATTCCTTTGTAAAGTATTAGGGGTTTTCGTTTTCTTCAGTTGAGGCAGAACAATAAGATATATAAATATCAGCAGAAAAGGAAGAACAATTAGTAGATGGCTGTTTTTAAAAATGAAATTACATTTTAATAGTGCTCCATGAACTAACTGTGACTAAAGAAAGCTAGTTCCACAATAAAAAAACCCAAAACATCTATGTGCAACAAATAGTATTTCCTATTTATCCAAAGCCAGAAAGTCATCAGGTAAATTTTGATTGTCAGATTTGTCCACCATACTTGAAGAATTATTTAGATGGAAAAAAAAAGAGGATCATTGTCCAGAAAATATAATTTCTATGAAAAGATTGAATGAAATGGGATGACTTATCCTAACAAAAAAAAAAAAAAAAACAAACCAAAAACATGGAAGGAGCATGTTGACATTCTCTAAATATATTGACAATACCTAAATGTATTGTTTAAAGAGGAGATGAGTAATTTTTAAGGTATAAATGTAATAATGGTCTTAAAATTTAATGGGAGAAAATTAGGTTAGATGTAGCTTAAAAAAAATTTAAAAAGCATGGAACGTTGTAACAAATGTAGCAGAACATTTAAATACATTTTTTGAGAGGCTGTTAAATCTATGTTATGAGGGTATTTAAAGGAAGCTGGATAAGCATCTATCAGGAATATTATGAGCATCCTTAATGTATCCTTCAAGAAGAGACTTTAGCTCTAGGATTCTAGGATAAATGATGAGATTTTTACTTTTTACGTATTTCATAATTATAATCACTGCTGCATTTTAAGACATGCAGGACCAAGAAAACAGGACTTATTTTCTTATATTCATTGTGACTTAACATTTGGACATAATAATATTTAAATTCTGAAGCCTGAGTGGGAAAACACAGTATCACAGGCCAAGTACTGTATATGCATAGTACTTTATTACTGTTAATACAGTAGAAGAATTGATGTCTTTCTCATGGGAAAATACTTTTAATCCACAACTTTTTCAATATCTTCCAAAAGCAAGCAAGAAAATTAATTAGCATGTGTATTGTGCTCTATTTAATGTAATGTTTCCATGCAGCTGTTTAACTAGTGTGTTTATAGTGTGCAGTTCTAGCTGTTTTTTGTTGTTTTTTTTTAAACCTCAGAGTGCTCCCTGACAGATGAGAAACTGGAGCGAGACCTTGTACTTCATAGAAACATATTTGTTTGCACTATAATTACTGTCTCTATTTTTAAAAATGCCTGTTTCAGAAGTTCTGGTTTTGTTATTTATGACATTCTCCTTTTCTACCGCTACTCAGAGGAGCGCTGATTTCTAATCAGATCAGGCATCAAGTTAATTTGTGCTTCATGAAGAATTCATTGAAATAATGTATTCTAGAAATTGAAATATCAAGGGTAAATCTGAAAAGGTCTAAATCCATAAAAAAGTAACTGAAATTACTTTGTCTGAGGTCTTTGTGAGTAGTGGGAATTATCTTTTGGGTACGTAAGTTTTCTTACCTCATTCATAATCCTTCCCTGATTACTTTGAAAACCTTTTCAAAAACACAGCTGTCAAGTTCAAATAGGTCTTCCACACTCATTTTGCTGACACTGTGTTTATGATGTTTGTGGTATTTGGCTTTAATCATTAGATACATGTGTTGCCATATGAAGAAGTTTTCTTGGAAAGGTATATTTTTGTAAATAGTTTTGTTTTCTGTTATGCATAAAGGAATGGCTTAACACCATTAAGGATGGTTGGACTGTGTAATTTTTTCCTTCTTTTAAAGGAAACATACATAGAGGTGATGGATAAATTCAGTTTACAGGAAACTTTGTGATGATTATCACTGTTTTATCCCAAAAGGAAAATTCTCATACAGAACATACATATTGGAAGAGAAATACAATCTTGACAGTAATTCTTTTCAGGAAGTGAAGAGGCTAAATCAGACATGGTGGTTTGTACAGACTGCATGTTTCCAAATCTTTTTGACATGCTGTCCAGAAGAATCAACCAGGCAACCAAGGGGATTGAGAAGAGACTCCCTAAGTGATTTTAAAAAGTAATACAGTTTCTTAATTCATCAACTGTTACTAAATAAGTGTGTTCCCTCAACTGTCACCTCAGCTTTCATTCAAACACAATTCTACAGTTATAACTGACTGCAGGGCATGTATTCACAACAGCATTTAAAATGCATCTCTTTTTTTGGCAGATGTTCTCTGTGTATTGTTCCACGTTACAATTTCTTCATAATGATTGTAGAACAGTAATACTGTTAAGAGGATAACAATACCATAAGTTGCCTTCTTAGCTTAGAAATTGTTTAGTATATCAAATAGATGGATCTCTTTCTCCTCCTAATTGGGTGTTACTATAACAACTTTGTCTCTGAATGGAAATGAGTGAACAGTAAATTTAAATAAATCTTTATGTGTGTGGGTAAAATGTGTAAAATATGCAGAAGTATTCATATGTACATCCCTAAACATACACATCTATATGCCAGTTTGTTCCTGATGCCGTTTTACACACACCACATCTATAGCACTGTCTCTACCTCTGTTCTCCTTCAGGTCATATCTGAAAGCCCATTTGTCACTGTACCTCAAAAAGATTTTAAGCCTGTCACTTTTGTTAGTGATGATTAAGCATCTTGTCTTTTTCTTTTTTAAATGGATTTAAACATGTATACTTTGAAGGAAGTCAGCTAACATACATGCCACTGGACAGTCAAGCCTTTTCCTCTCCTTATTTTCCTTTCACTCTCAAGAACTAGCCACACGATGTAGGAAACCTTACCAGAAAAGGCATGGGAGATTGAACGTTCACATCTACCAGCTCTCCCACTTACTTCACATTTATACACAATGCAATGTTATGTAAATAACATTGCTCTGTATCCTGTCAGCTGTTTTCTTTCCCAGGCAAAAGAGGAAGAAAAGGATGGGAACCTGTGTAAAAATTATTAGGGATTTTGGGATGCAGGGAAGTGGGTCATGAAATTGGAAGGCTGAGCGAGGTGAGGTTGCTGCAGCTCACTGTTTCCAGGTCAACCAGTAGCAGGCCTCAGACTGTATTTGTAGTAGGCACTGAAACAAAAAAATACACACATGCAACACACGTGTGTGTGTGTATACATACATGTATATATACATAATGTAAATATACACCCACACAGCCAACACAGGAAGGCATACTCGGCATCAAACAAATACAAAGAGCATCAATGGCCTCATTTTGTTTCCTTTTCTGGCTGAGTAGGGTGAAGGTCTGCTAGTGGGAGCATGTGTACATATGTGCACTGTAGATCTCTCCAGCAGCTGGACTCAGTCTGCTCAGTAGCTGCCCTTGGATCCTAATCACCCAAGACAAAACTGTGTCTCCTACTTGAACCCCCACACTCTCTCTAGCAGCTGGACAGAACACCCTTGATCCCTCCAATAGCCAGCTCACCCTTAGAGAAATACACACCTCTGGTTCCCAGACCACTGATCTGCTCACTGGCTGGATCAGCTTGCTCTTTACTAGTGCTCAAATGTTCCTTTGCACACTTACACTTCCTGGCACCACAAACACACATGCCTTTGTGACCTCAGGTTGCACTTCAATCATAGGCACTTCAAATCATCTGCATTCCTCCCTTTTGATTCTTGTCCTATGGACCACATAACAGATCTTGTGCAATGCCAAAAATGTTCTTCTTCTACATCTCACAATGTTTCTTATACCTCTATGCAGTGATTCAAGGATGAGCTGGAGAGTTGGTCTCCTTGTCTTTTCTTGATGGGTCTCCTAGGACAGCCCTTCCTCTGAGTCTTTCATTTAGTTTCCGGCCTGCCTTTGTCACTCTATGATCCTTTGGGCTTGTGGAGATGGGCCTTTAGTTGGATAATATCTCCTGTGAGGGGCTGGACTCAGAAAGTTCCTTGGGAAACAGCCCTTAAAAACAAAGGGGTCCAGGAAGGCTGGGCTTACTTCAGGAAAGAACTCTTGAAGGCACAGGAACAGGCTGTCCCAATGTGCCAGAAGAGGAGCCGATGAGGGAGACAGCCAGACTGGATGGGCAAGGAGCTTCTAAAGGAATTAAGGGGAAAAAAGAGGGTTTATCACCTTTGGAAAAAAGGGGAGGTATCCTAGGAAGAGTTTAAAGACATTGCTAGGTCTTGTAGGAAAAAACTTAGAGAGGCAAAAGCCCATTTAGAACTTAGACTGGCCACTGCTGTAAGGGAGAACAAAAAATATTTTTATAGATATATTAATGGCAAAATAAGAGGCAAGGACAACCTCCACTCCTTATTGAATGTGGAGGGGAATATAGTAACAAAAGATGAGGAAAAGGCAGAGGTACTTAACACCTTCTTTGCCTCAATCTTCAATAGTGGGACAGGTTGTCTTCAGGATAACTGGCCTCCTGAACTGGCAGATGGAGCCAGGGACCAGTAGAGTCCCCCTGTAATCCAGGAGGAAGTGGTAAGGGTGGATGGATGGAATTCATCCTAGGGTGCTGAAAGAGCTGGCAGATGAGCTGGCCAAGCCACTCTCCATCATTTATCAGCAGTCCTGGCTCACTGGAGATGTCCCAGATGACTGGAAGCTTGCCAATGTGATGCCCATCCACAAGAAGAGCCGGAAGGAGGAACCAGGAAATTACAGACCTGTCAGCCTGACCTCAGTGCCAGGCAAGGTTATGGAACAGGTCATCTTGAGTGAAATCATACAGAACCTACAGGATGGTCAAGGGATCAGGCCCAGCCAGCATGGACTCAGGAGGGGCAGGTTCTACCTGACCAACTTGATCTGTTTTTATGATCAAGTTACCCATCTGGTGAATGCAGGGAAGGCTGTGGATGTAGTCTACCTGGACTTCAGCAAAGCCTTTGACACTGTCTGCCACAAGAAGCTCCTGGCAAAGATGGCAGCTTGGAGCTTGGACAGATTCACTCTGAAATGGGTCAAGAACTGTCTGGAGGGCAGGGCCCAGAGAATGGTGGTGAATGGTGCCACATCCAGCTGGCATCCAGTTACTAGTGGTGTCCCCCAGGGATCAGTGCTGGGTCCCGTCCTGTTCAATATCTTTATTGATGAGCTGGATGAGGGAATTGAGTCCATCATCAGTAAGTTTGCAGATGACACCAAGTTAGGAGCAGGTCTCGATCTTTTGGAGGGTAGGAGGGCTCTGCAGAGGGACCTTGACAGGCTGGATGAGTGGGCAGAGGCCAGTGGGATGAGATTTAACAAGGCTAAGTGCAGGGTTCTACACTTTGGCCACAACAACCCCATGCAGTGCTACAGACTGGGGGCAGAGTGGCTGGAAAGCAGCCAGACAGAAAGGGACCTGGGAGTGCTGGTTGATAGTAGGCTGAACATGAGCCAGCAGTGTGCCCAGGCAGCCAGGAGAGCCAATGGCATCCTGGCCTGTATCAGGAATAGTGTGGCCAGCAGGACAAGGGAGGTTATTCTTCCCCTGTACTCAGCACTGGTCAGGCCATACCTTGAGTACTGTGTCCAGTTCTGGGCTCCCTAGTTCAAGAGAGATGTTGAGGTACTGGAACGTGTCCAGAGAAGGGCAATGAAACTTGTGAGAGGTCTGGAACACAAACTCTATGAGGAGAGGCTGAGGGAGCTGGGGTTGTTTAGCCTGGAGAAGAGGAGGCCCAGGGGTGACCTCATTGCTGTCTACAACTACCTGAAGGGAGGTTGTAGCCAGGTGGGGGTTGGTCTCTTCTCCCAGGCAACCAGCAGCAGAACGAGGGGACACAGTCTCAAGCTGTGCCAGGGGAGGTATAGGCTGGATATTGGGAGGAAATTCTTCACAGAGAGAGTAATTGCCCATTGGAATGTGCTGCCCAGGGAGGTGGTGGAGTCGCCATCACTGGAGATGTTCAAGAGAAGACTGAATGAGGCACTTAGTGCCATGGTCTAGTTGATTGGATAGGGCTGGGTGATCGGTTAGACTGAATGATCTTGGAGGTCTCTTCCAACCTGTCTGATTCTATGATTCTATGACACTAGCCTGGCCAGGTATCATTTAAGCTTGTTCACCTAATATTGCCTTTATGTTCTCCTTCCTGTGTGTGCAGATGAACTTATTTTATTATAGCCTAGGAAGGAATATTTTATTTATTGACTACAGTCCTTTGAAAATCAGCACTATGAAAGACAATATGATGTGTGAATATATATGATTAATCTGTATGTTTTGTTCAATTAAATTATTCTGAGAATATTTAATTGTTGCACAAGGACTAGTAATCAAGCCTGCAAGATTACATATTAGTAATACAGAGATAACAGTTCCTGTTGTTGTCAGCTTGCTGCTCAGTACCTGGTGTTTGGTTTTGTTTTTGTTGTTTGGTTTGTTTGTTTTTTTTTTTAAACTGAATGCTTTTTTCTTTTTTTAATGAATGTATATTTCTCTTCAAGATGATACACCAACTTGATATATATTCAGAATATTACTAATTTTCTGTCATCAATTTCTCAACAAAGAGAAATATCTCACTGCAGATGATTCCTGAAATGTCAGGTAAACTGGATAAAACCACATCATTCCTTTGCTTCCTTAGATACAGTTTGTCATTCACAGGGAATATAAATTCCAGTGTAAATGCACTGCCACTTATTTTTCAGAAGGAAGCCACAAAACTTTTTACAACTGTAGCTATGCAGCAATGTGGTTTATTTTTATCGCTTAATCTCTATTATAAGCCATAGGGAGGAATAGAGTGTTTCACTTTTTGTCTCCTGTTGGAAATTCTGAGACTAATCTCTGTCTTTTTACAAAGGGGAGAAAAAAATAATTAACACTTGTAATATTTTAGTGAAAGTGCATAAATCAGACAAAGAAAGAACACATTTTGGTAGTGAACATGAAACTTATACTGACATAAGTTTAAAATAAATGAGATAGAAAAAATCTAATTTAAGATACGAAGAACTTCAAAGCTGTTGTTTTCAGTAGCTGAAAAAATGGTCAGCAGTTCTAGGTTAAAGTTATATATCATATTGCATATTGCTAGCACTGCAAACTGAAAGTAGAAAAATGAAACTAATAATAATAAAAAGAAGTAGTGGCATTGTTTTTCAAGCTTTCTCAGTCTTAATTTTCCTCACCACATAATATATTGTTAAAATCTTGGGTTTGCTTATGCATTGTCACAAGTGTTGTGGTTTTCATAACAGTAGCATAACATTGAAAACAAAGTCTTAATGCTGTATCTTTAAATCTATTTGGAGAGGAGTAAAGCAGGTCAAACTCTGGGCACACTTGTCTTTGAGATTCATTTTCAGGTTCCTTTATTCATGACCCTATAAATTTGCCATTTCTGTCTGTCCTTTCATAACCTATATAAGTCTTTATTTTCTGGATAATTCATTAGTGGGCTGTTACATAAGAATAATTTGTTGATAATTGGATCTATCAATCCTATTCACTGTCCAGAGTTTAATAGTTATCTATAAACCCTGTGCAAGTCACAGGCTTCAGTTTAAATCTGATCACACTTGAGAGGAGAAAGGCAGGGCTATGTTTCCCCTTTTACAACAGGCAGAATAAAGAGATGCAAAATCAGGTTCCTCCCAGGTTCTCTTGGTGGCCCAGAGAGAGACACATTCTCTCTTAATAATACAAACTTCTAAAGTAAATCAGATGAATCTGCTTTAAAAAAGGTTGGTTTTGTTTGTTGTTTTGTTTGTTTTTTTCCTAATGATTATAATGGGTGACAGATATTATCATAGCTGCCTAAAGCTGTATGTGAGGGAACCCTACCAGAGATCTGTTAAGACTATTCCAAGTTCACAAAACTTATCTTGCAAAGTGAATTCAGTGTAGGTCACTCAAGGTTCATTTGTAGAAATTCTTTTTTGAAAAAAAGGAGTTGTCCTGACAGCCTGAACATACAGAATTTATAAGATTTGCAGGGGAAACATTGAGGGTGTATTGCTGAGAGGTAAAAAGGCTTTCTATGGTTTTACGGTCACTTAAATTTATTTGTTTCCTCAATGTAATTGTTGATCAAAATGCATTTTATTGTTATTTGTATTTCAAGGAAAAACAAAGAAAAGTACTGGCCTTAAATATATCCATACATTAAAGTCTTTAAACTTAGGAAGCTTTGTGGTTTTATTTTTATTTTTCATATTGACTCTGATTTTCTAGACTTCCCTCTCATTATTTGCCATCATCAGTTTTCCTTTCTATACTAATTATCTACAAAATTTAAGAGTTGCTTAAACCATTTCCAGTTACCATATTTTTTTAAACTAGAATTGTAAAATATTGAATATGTTTATCTCTGTGAGGTCTGCATTTATCTCTAATCATTTCAATGCAAATAGAGGAAAATTTGTTGTTTATCAAAACCCAAGTATTTCTTTGGCTTAATTTTCTACATCTTTTCATGAAGTGTGTTTATTTTGTGATTGCACACAGAACAGAAAATAATTTTAAACAAATATTTATCATCCAGTTGCATGACTGCACAATGACCTAGAAAACAAAAAATTGAGACTGTAATGTTTATAAGATTATTTTCCCAAATATAAAGCATTTTGGAAGACTGACTTCCCATTTCACTGGGCGTTTTGTTTTTCTTCAAAATACAGTGCTACATGTACTGAAAACCTTGTAAATATTGAATATAGTATTTTATGACTTCTACAATATAAATTCACACAAATTACCTTTTATGAATAAAATAGAGGACATATTACTTCATAACTATAATCTGAATTAATCACTAAAGTCTGGCATGCTGTATAAAGCTCAGCTAAACTAATGAGATAGTTCTAACTTGTGAGAAACATATCTTAAGAATAATGGAAACAAAAACTTCTTACTAAAGCTTTAAGTGTCTTAATCACTTCATCTCAAACTGGCTACATCTTTGGAGAGAAGGGATGTACCTATGTATGTGTAGGTACTTTAAAGATACAAATACTGAGATATATCAGCTTTTCTCTTCATGGTTTCCATAAGCTACATCACGACGTTTGGTCGCTTCTCATAGGTAATCAGTGATAGAACAAGAGGGAATAACCTCAAGCTAAGACTAGGTAGGTTTAGACTGGACATTAGGAAAAAAAAATTCACAGAAAGAGTGGTCAAGCATTGGAATGGACTGTCCAGGGAGGTGGTTGGGTCACCACCCCTGGATGTGTTTAAAGGTCATGCTTGTGGTGCTTGGGGCTATGTTTTAGGGGTGAACTTTGTAGAGTAGGCTTATAGGTTGGGCTTGGTGATCCTGAGGGTCTTTTCCAACCTTAATGTTACAGTGATTCTGTGATTTCATGTAGTTGCTGTATTTCATATAATAGGTAGCATTTGATCAAAACATTAATAGATGAAGGCCGAGCAACTGATGTAATTTACCTGGACCTGAGCAAAGCCTTCAACATTGTCCCACACCACATCCTGGTCTCCAAATTGGTGCAGTCTGGGTTTGATGGATGGACCACTCAGTAGATAAAGAAATGGCTTGATGGCTGCACCCGAAGAGTGGCTGTCAATGGGTCCATGTCCAGGTGGAGCTCAGTGACTGATCCCCTCAGGGATCAGTGTTGGGACTGGTCTTGTTCAACATCTTTGTTTGTGACATGGACAGAGGCATTGAGTGCACCCTCAGCATGTTTGCTGACAATACCAAGTTGTGTGGTGCAGCAGACATGGTGGAGGGAAGGGATGCCAACCAGAGAGACCTTGACAGGATGGAGAGGTGGACCCATGGAAACCTCATGAGGTGCAACAAGACCAAATGCAAGGTCCTACATCTGGGTTGGGGCAATCCCAAGCACTGATATAGGCTGGGCAGTGACTGGCTTGAGAGCAGCCCTGAAGAAAAGGACTTGGGGGTGCTGTGGGATGAGAAACTCAATATGAGCCACCAGTGTGCACTTGCAGCCCAGAAAGCAAATCACATCCTGGGCTGCATCAAGAGAAGCATAGCCAGCAGGTTGAGGGAGGTGATTCTCCCCCTCTACACTACTCTGGTGAGACCCCACCTGGAGTACTGCATCCAGTTCTAGAATCCCTATTACAAGAAGGATCTGGAGGTGCTGGAACATGTCCAGAGAAGGGCTACGAGGATGATCAGAGGGCTGGAGCACCTCTCCTATGAGGACAGACTGAGAGAGTTGGGGCTATTCAGTCTGGAGAAGAGGAGGCTCTGAGGAGACCTTATTGTGACCTTCCAGTATCTTAAGGGGGCTTACAAGAAAGCTGGGGAGGGACTTTTAGGATGTCAGGTAGTGACAGGACTAGGGGGAATGGAGCAAAACTAGAAGTAGGTAGATTCAAATCAGATGTTAGGAAGAAGTTTTACACCATGAGGGTGGTGAGACACTGGAACAGGTTGCCCAGGGAGCTGGTAGAAGCCCCATCCCTGGAGGTTTTTAAGGCCAGGCTGGATGTGTCTCTGAGCAACCTGATCTAGTGTGAGGTGTCCCTGTCCATGGCAGGGGGGTTGGAACTCAATGACCCTTGAGGTCCCTTCCAACCAACCCTAAGAATTCTATTATTCTATTTTAACCTTATATTAAAAAAAAAAAAAGAAAAAAAAAATAGAGACCTTTCTATTAAAATAATAAATAAAATTAATGTGAATTAAAAAATCTGGTGACACACAAACAGAATAAAAAGGTCTGGGACCTAGAAACATATATTGAAATTAATTTTCCATGCCAGAAGAACTTAATCTTTCATATTTGCATAACGGTAAATCAGGTGTTTACAATGTTGTATTCATGTTGGCTAATTCAGGCAAGATTAGACAGCAAAACCACACACAGAAATCTGGTGAGGTCAAATGGAAAGGAAGAGTGTATAAAGAATCTTTTTTCCCCTGTTTGTATAGGAGTATATTTCTTTCTTTTCATAACAGTTCCCTGGCTAAGGGCAGGTGAGGAAAGTTGAGCCAGCCACAGCTGAAAGGAAAAAAGGAAACCTATGGGAAATGACATATGTACCTGCTCTCAGAGTTGTGACTGATCCACAGGCAAATAATCACATAGTAACTGACACCTGAAGCTTTATACATTTCTAGTAAATTATCTGAACTTCTGCTTTAAGTGAAAACACACAGCAAAGAGTAGAAGCTGTAAACTAAGGACAGAAATGTTACTAATGCTTCAGTGGCTGAAGGTGAGCTGCAGGGCATGATACAGGGCATTTACTTGGCACGTCATAGGTGTTGCCTACGCTCCAACAGGCAGGGCATGCGAAACTTCAAAAAAAATTTGAAATATTCTGCAGTTTTATGTAATTCTATTTAATCTATAGTTTTTCCTCCTTCAAAATTTTTTTTGGTTTTGTTTCTCCTGTATGTGGAAGTCTTCCTCCAGACTTAACCAAATGAAAGCCTTTGCATTTTATAGAAACAATCTTTTTTATACAAAAGAATAAATCATAAAGGGTTATTTTTTATCATTTTATGCAGATCAAAGTACTTCAAAGTCAGAACAAGGGAGACTATAATGAAAGCCAATACATATAGATAAAAAAATATTTAAAAATACCCTTTAGAGGCTTGCTCTAGAACCATTTATTACTGACTGTCATGACCCAGTCCTCCCCTTTCCAATCCTGGTCATCAGGGTGTGGGGTTGGCCGCGTTAAGGTTCAAATAATTCCCTTGGTGTAAATGAAGATGAAATGATGCCAAAACTCTAATGGTCTGGGTTTATTAGATTGAACTGGAGCAGAGGGAAAATGGAAGGGAAAAACAGTGAGAAAAATATGGATCAAAGAGAAGGGATATTACCATTTCCCTGGCTGGGAAATTGTGGCATTGTCACAGAAACAGTTCCAAGTTTCTTGGTGGTGGCAGGATAGCAGGTCCATGTGCCACATGGTCTTCTCTAGGCCACAGGCAGCGTGAAGCAGAGCTGTGCCATGTGGCTTTTCTCTGGGACACAGGCAGTAGTGGGAACCGACCAGTGTGGGGCCAGCGGTACAGGCTGCCTGACACAAAGCACTCTAGGCATTCAGGCAGTGATGAGAAAGCAGGGCAGTGCCATACAGATGCTGGCACTTGCTGCTTGCCACTGGCACTTGCTGCTTACCACTTCCCAAGCTGTGGGGCCAAGCAGAGTAGCAGGAACAGCATGGCTTCCTTTGGCCTTTTGCCCCTTCCTGCTTCCCTGGAAAACCCTCGTTTTCCCATCAACACCCCCCCATGGCAAGCATGGGCCCAGGGCACAGTCCCCAGATCTGGGCAGAGTATTGCGTGCAGTCCTGCCCCTCAGTGGCACTGTTTGAATGAGAACACTTGGAGTCTCACACTAACAACATGGAAATCTGACCAATGAAAACATACCCAGTGATAAAAATTTTATCTCCACAATGATTCTGTGCAAGTGTGTCAACTGATGAAAGAAATAGTTACTCCTTGTCTGGAAGAGAACATTTCCAGGTATACTCAATTTTTGAGCAAGTTGTAACACAGTGACAGTGGAGCTAACAAAACATCTTTCAAGAAAAATTAAATACAAAATTTCACTCTAATCATATGTAAAGTCACATCAAAAAATAACATGATAACAGCATGTAAGATTTTCCAGTCTATGGACACAAACTCACACTTGGTGTACACGTAGGGTCACACATATAGAATGCTATTTATGGCATATTCACTTAGGGCTGATGATATCAACAAAGAAAATATTGTAATTAATCCCTGTAATTATATGGATATTTAATCTTAAAATAATAACGTGTATGCTTCTATTATTATTATACAATAGGAAGAATATAGAAAACCAGAAAACTCTCACGGTGATTGTGGCCACAGAGTATGATAAAAAAAAAATAATTTTAAGAGGATATCCCTCTTTTTTTCTATTTTGTCTCCTCAATAGTTCCCCATGAATGAATAATTTTATTATTATTAGGTTTTATAATCATTGAAGATGGATGTATATTTAGACTAGACACAAATTTAAATGCCTAAATGCAGTTGTTGGTTTAAGCATTTCTCAGGTTCAATGAATAGCTAGGTAATACAGGCCACGAAGCCCAGAGATTAATCTGTTGATCAAATGTATATACTTGTTTTAATGTGACATATCTGTCTAGCTTCTACTCCCTGAATTGCCTGACTCTCCCCTAACTGTAAAGTAAGCCTAGACAGCTTTCAAGGCTGAACATCTTCACTATTAAGTTGCTAGCTACATCTGATGGGTCTTCACTGTTGTGTTACTAGTTACAGACTCCTTCATTCTCTGATAAAATGAATTTCAAATTCTCCTCTGTCCATAGAATAATTTCAGAAGCAAGTGCAAAGAGAATCACTGTGTTATAAAGGTTTCCTGAAAAAAAAATCACAAAAGACCCACAAAATGTACACTGTTCTTCAGGAAAGAAGAGCAATAATTGAGCCTAAAGGAGGTGTCCAGAATGAAAGACGGGCTTCTTTAGACTGAAAAAAGAGAACACTGAAGGGGAAATCCTTAAACAAATAAAAAAGTTGCTGCACTGACAGCCTAAAGGCTGATACGGAGAAAGAAGGAAACAGTTGAAGTACAGAATAATTACAGTTAAGACTTAAATTGTTGCTCTGACTGATGACTTGAATGACTTGAACTTAAGCTTAATATTTGCATGAACTTTTCACACAATAAAATTTGTTGGGATGGGGTGAGTTTTAGTCTCTGCATCGACAGCATTTCCCTGCAGATGAATCCCTTACTAACTATATCTTAACAAACAACAACAAAAGATTTAAAGAAAATGAAAAGCAACAAAACCAACCAACCAACAAAAAAAAACCCCAAACCCAAACAACACACACAAAACCCAACAACAACAAACAGACAAACCACAACCAACCAACCAAAAAACCCCAAACCCAAACAAAATAATCCTCCACATTAGTCTCACGGGATAAATATTGCTTTCCACAGCAGAATTTTGGGGACTACTGTCTCAGTTTGGACCTCATAAGCGCTATATTGCTGTTAAAATTTAAAAACTAAACAACAAAAATAAAATCATGTAAGTCACAAACAATATCCATTATTTTCTACCTGTCTATATATTTCATAGAATCATAGAATGGCTTGGGCTGGAAGGGACCTTTAAAGGTCATTAGTCCAAACCCCCTGCAGTTAGCAGGGACATCCTTAACTAGATCAGGTTGCCCAAAGCCCTGTCAAGCTTCCTGTCCTCCATGTGCCTTAACATGTCATCTAGGATGATCTATTCCATGATCTTCCCAGGCATGGAGGTGAGACTGACAGGTCGGTAGTTCCCAGGGTCCTCCTTTCTACCTTTTTTAAAAAATGGGTGTAATGTTTCCTTTCTTCCAGTCACCAAGGACTTCATCTGACTGCCATGAGCTTTCACCATCTTGCGGGCCATCAATATGAGACTCATGAGGAGAGAGGTTGCCAGTGAAGACTGAGGCAAAAACTTTGAGAATCTCAGTCTTCTCATCTGTTGTAATAAGTTCTTCAGTCTGCTATAGTTTACATAATCTCTTGTATATTCATAGCCTCTATCAATTTGGTTCCCCATGCAGCCAGAACAAATACATTCCCACTGAATAACAGAATTATACTATGATCTCAGCAGTTTGTCACTGGCTTTTTCTGATTTGGGAATTGCCTTAGATACTGCTGTTCTGCCAGTACAGACACAATCTGAGTCTTCTATTATATAATTTAGAAACAGTTGTTCAATTATTTCACAGACATTAGCATTACTAAATAGGTTTTGTCATCTCATTTGCATCATTTTTCATAAGCATTTGCTGGCAAATTCATGCCTAAGATTTCTCAACTGTTCTATCTACAGAACAACTGTCGGCATCAAGAAAGTTATCTGTGCTAAAACACAGATATTCATACCATGAAGTAAATGCCATTCTTATTCTGTAGAATACATAAAATAATTTAAACACATCTCCCTTCTTATTAATATACTCACAGTGATTTTTTTTTATTAATTTTTTTCTGAAAGGACTGCTGCAAAACATATTCTTCTTTAAAACTAAATACTGCACTTTAGTTATGGAAAGGATTTATTAAAGTTTTGCATATAGAGGGACCCTAATGATACAGTAGTTTTACTGTAGAGATTAGGAATTTTAACAAATATTGCATAAAAATACACTGAGGTCTAAGTCTAACTTTTATACATAAGTATATATAGTATACTTATAAATAAGTATGTATAATATAACATTGAATTAATATGTATTTCACTACATTTGTATAAATGCATCTTTTAAATGATACAGTTTATAAATAGCTACATTTGACACTCTGGAATACTGAGCAAAATTGCTTTAAGAAGCTTTATTTTTAATTAATGTTAAAACTAAAATTGAAAATA
Source organism: Indicator indicator (assembly GCF_027791375.1). Classification (NCBI taxonomy): domain Eukaryota; kingdom Metazoa; phylum Chordata; class Aves; order Piciformes; family Indicatoridae; genus Indicator; species Indicator indicator. Next base: position 51,232,105 of record NC_072010.1, on the reverse strand, counting down.
GAATTGGAAAAAAGGAAAGTATATTTTTTGGTGAGTTTTTCCACACTGATTGTACTTAAGTAACACATATTTCAAATAAAAAGTCATCTAACTTAAAACTAAAATTCTGGATCTGTTCAGTAACCTGACTTTGTGTCCACATGGATGAACAAAAGTAAAATATACATGGATTTTTTCTGATTATTAAAATGCTGGCTGTTATTGGCACTTGATTTTCTCTGAAAGATTATATCTTTTTGTTGAACATACCATGTAACAGGATTTCTCTACAAGTGTCTCATTCTAATAATTTCCAAGTTTTCATGTAGTACCTTTCACTGGTGCACTTGAACAAAATGTATAACACATTATATCATATACTGCTTTAGTGGTAGGCTTAAATATCTCATTTTTTATATTGTAGCTACATGATGTGATTTTCCTAAGGAGCCTTGAAAAGCCTAAGGCCATTCTGTTTTAACAGTCACCAGATAATTGAATAAACCAGAAAATAGTCTAATTATATATTGAACTTGTGTATTAGAATTTGATTCTAATTCCAAGGTCTGAATTACTGTATTCAGAACATTTCTGCTCTGTACTCAGCTTTAAAATGTTAAAAAGACAAATCATGACATGACTGAGTACTTTGCAGCACTGATACACTTTATCTAAGAGTGAAGACTTAACCATCTTGTGGGAGAGGACCCATATTTTGAAGTGGATTATCTCTCCAGAAGTTAGCTATTGACGGAAAATAAACTTTCCTTCATACTTTTAAAAGACAGTGGATAGCAATAAGCCCTCTAACACATTCTAAATTACACCTAAATAACTAAATTGCATCTACATATTATACCTGGTTTTTGGAGGTTTATACATAGCAAAATGAACATTACGCTTTTTTTGATCCACCACTCAGCTGCACCCTACTGTCTCTAGCATGAACTGTTGTAGTTATATGCATTTTGCAGTACACAAAAAAAAATTCTATTGGATTTATACAGCTATATTGGTGCCTCTGTGCTCAGTGGTATCCTTGGAAAGGAAATGAGGATCCTGTGTCAGACCTCTATACTCAGCACACATTCAAAGGAAAAGGCCTAAAAATGAGATCCAGTGTTACTAGCAGAAGAACTAAGAAGGAGAATGTCACTTATATCTGATTCCACATTGGAGAAGAATAAAAAAAGGTATGTGGAATCACCCTTTCAAAAAACACTGGTACGACTTGTTAGTTCTCTTCTCCATCACAGAAAACCATTGCTGCATTTACCTTACTTGTTACAGGAATTCACACACACGTTTACTTCCTTTGCAGAAGTGCCATTGATCCAAATTTAGAAGGTTTATATAATTCTTGTAAGCTTAATCAGGTAATTTCAAATTACCTGATTAAAAAAGAATATTCAAAAGCCAGCAGTGTTCTGGGAAAGGAGGCTGAAGGAGACAGTTGGGTTTTATTTCTTCACTCACAGTTTTATTGACAGCTGATTGAATAAAAAATCATTAGGAAATGAAAGCAGTATAATAAATTATTGGAACATGGATGTGAAATAGAGGTTTTCCATCTCTGCATGAATATAATTCTAAGCTAAAAATACACATTTACATTTCCTTTCTTTTACTGGCCCAGTAAATCTTGACATATTCTGCTAATGCAACAGGTTCTTTAGAAGGAAGGAAAGTGTTACTACCTGACTGCCTTCTACCTAACTGACAGCCTACAGTTTAGTGTTTAAGTGACTGTCATGAGGATGACAAATGTACATTTGCGATCCTTCATGCATGGAGGGAAACTGAAGCTCAAGTTTTCATTGTACAAATAGATACTTCAACCTGTCAGGTTTGTTTAAAGGCGCTTAGCAGTCTTCCATCAAGAGCACTTTAGATGTATGCAGTTGTTTCAGATACATTTTTTTGATGTTATATTATTTCTTAAGTTGGATGTTTCAGTAGCATTTGGCCAGTCGCTAAGTTGTTTAAGATTTCTAACTCAGTAAAAAATTAATGCTACATAATTTTACTACTTCAAAGCAAGGAGGCTTTATTTTTGAAAACAGGGTTCACCAAAGAAGTGAATGCAGCTCACATTAAAGATTGAATTATATTTGCTCTTCCATTTGCCTCAGGAAAAAGTGAACAAGGTCTTGATTTTGATTTTGTTTTAGTTTTGATATTCCACAATTTTTTAGAAGATTGAATTGCACTTACTGAATGGATAAATATATTGGAAGACATTCAAAACTATTCTAAGACACACAGAATAACTGTGCTCCAGGGACAAGCAGGTGAAAATACTTCAACTGTGTCACCACTTCTTGTAGTCTTTGAGCCTTCAGTTCCTGGGTTTAAAGAATTGCAATATTATCTGGCTTGGGAGACAGTCAAAGATCTCTTACTAGTTGTTCCCCTCAACTTATAAAATAGGAACAGGAAATAAGTGTTTTCCTGAAAGTCCACAGAGAGAAGGGAAACCCCAATGAAAAAAGAAAACCAAAGCTGATAACTTAATAAGAAGGGTTCCCATACATGTGAATATCTGTTCTAGATCAAGGAGTTAAGCACTTCAAAGATTTTAAACATCTTTTCACATATATGTGACATTGAACAAATTACTTATTATTACAATTTGAATTCTTATTTAATAACTGAGGATATTATTAGACCCTTACATTTCCTTTCCTTCACCTTCTACTCCCCCTTTTCCTGCTTCCTCTTCCTGACAATTATATTATCTTATCCCTTTTGGGTAATATGAGTGTGTCCAGAATTATTAAGGAGACAGATTATTACAAATCTGCCACGGACCTAACATTACCACAGTGCGAGTAATATAAATCTTACTCTAAATAACCAAATTCTGTCTCACTGGGTGACTACATGGAAGATTTTCCTGCATTAAATATTTCTGACTCATTCTTTTACGTCTTTTAGTTTATATTGTAGTAATTAATTTACATAAATCTTTCAAATGCTTTGGTATCTTCTTTAATTTCTGTGATTTCAAAACACAAAGCTTTTCATAAATCAGTACTAAAGTTTTCTTCAAAGCTTTGCAGGTTTTCGGTTCAACATTATCTGAGTTGTTAAACAGATTCTGATCAACAAGTTCTGTATGATTTTGTTTTGACAGCGTAGTGACTACAGCACAGCAAAATTGTCTGCAGTCACTCTGCTTTTATATTCATACATTAACTACTGATAACTTCATTAATAATTGGTATCTTAGAGGTCCACATTTTTTTTTAATAGCATCTCAGATGCACCTCCAAAATGTATATAGTTTCAAAGTTAAATGCATTAAAATAGTATTCAGCACATGTGTTCTTCTGCATGCATTTTAAATGAACATCTTTTTTCCTGATTCATAAGAATCAGGAAAGATGTAATTGTACTCTGTGTAACCACTGTCCAGCAACTGCCTTGAGCTGCTTAACTACATTGCATGAGTATGGTAGAGCCTTAGGGCTTCCTGGGGCTCAGAAGACATTTTTGTTCCAGTCTGGACTCCTCACATTCTGATCTCCCACAGTCAGCTCCTACACTGCAGAACCAGATGGGTTTCCTGCAAGGAAGGACTTGCTTGCCTGAGGAAAACGAAGATGGAAAAATGTGGACATTGGTGACTGATCTAAGGCCTGCAGGAGTCAAGTTGTATCTAAAAAATGCCCTGGTTTTCACTCCTGCTGAGCTGTTATGATTCTATTTTCATCTGACCAGTGTCAGTGAGAGCTGTGTCTATTTCAAAAGACAGCTATTCCTTTGTGTACAAAATACTGAACAGAAATTTACTGATGGTAGAAATAACAGAGTCAAAAAACAAAGGTAAAAAAATAAATAGTGTAAAGATATTATGATACAGAGTGAGCATAAAATTTCTTCTTCTGTTCAAAAAGAGGTTTGCTTAATATCAATAATAAAAACATCAAAACCAGCAAATCTTTTATGTGAAAATGCTATAGCAAATGCATTAGCGAAAAGAGTTGTCAAACATAATTATGAAAATGCTTTAAAATAAGTGTTCCTTCTTAAAGTTAAGTGGAAATCCTCCTTGGTCTCCCTCATACTGAAAGCTCTTTCAGTTGTGTCTGATTTATTCAACCAAGTAAATTTAACCAGATGAATTCCTTACCCTAGAAGAGTATAACTAATGTTGACAGTCTTGCCCTGAATGGCTAAAGCTTGAAAAGTACAGCAAACTACAGTCAGAACTTGGAATATATGTGCTTTGTGCTTTCAACTAATGTATCTGTTCAAAGAGTCTCATTGCTAATATTGAAGAGCGGAAATCTTTTGTTGCAGAAAGCTTAATGAGAAATTATTAATACAGGTGGCTAAGAAATATAAGCATGTCAGCCTGGAACTCATTATTGTGTATCCACAGAGACACTGAAAGCTGACTAAATATCCAAGTTGGTAACACCTTCTTTGTCTTGATTGATATAAAAATTCTCATAAAATGGAATGCATTTAACATAACTTCCTGGAGATAGAGAAAGAGAAAAAAAAACAATAAAACCAAAGGGCATGATATTGACAATATTAAATGAATAATAATTTCTTACAACTTTGGTGCAGTTACTGAATTTCTCAACTTCAGGAAGATGAAGGAATGACAAAGAGAAACTGTTATGAACTGACCACAACCCACATACCCCATTATCCTACAGTCATCCTGTATTGATCTTGACCATGAACATTTTTATTTTATTTTCTCCTCCTGTCTTGATGAGGAAAGGTAGTGAAAAAAACATCTGGGTGGGTGAAAACAGCTCGGTGGAGATCAGGCAGTTTGCCAAGATCAACCCACAATATAGATCTAGGTTTAAGAATGAAAGGAAAATACAAACTACATATTACACAAGTGCTAGTTTCAGTCTGAAGTACTTCAAGGTAAACCCTTGATATGCAGGTGACACCAAGTTGGAAACAGGTGTCGATCTGTTGGAGGGTAGTAGGACTATGCAGAGGGACCTTGATAAGCTGGAGAGATGGACAGAGTCCAATGGAATGAAATTTAACATGTCCAAGAGTCAGGTTCTACACATTGGCCACAACAAACCCATGCAGTGTTACAGGCTGGGGACAGAGTGGCTGGAGAGCAGCCAGGCAGAAAGGGACCTGAGGGTACTGGTTGACAGTAGGGTGAACATGAGCCAGCAGTGTGCCCAGGTGGCCAATAAGGCCAGTGGCATCCTGGTCTGGATCAGGAATAGTGTGGCCAGCAGGAGCAGGGAAGTCATTCTTCCCCTGTACTCATCACTGGGTAGGCCACACCTTAAATGCTGTGTCCAGTTCTGGGCCCCTCAATTTAAGAAAGATGTTCAGTTGCTTGAATGTGTCCACAGAAGGGCAACAAGGCTGGTGAGGGGTCTAGAATACAAGCCCTAAGAGGAGAGGCTGAGGGAGCTGGGGTTGTTTAGCCCAGAGAAGAGGAGGCTCAGGGGAGACCTTATTGCTCTCTACAGCTACTTGAAAGGAGGTTGTAGCCTGCTGTGATGGAGAGACAGGACGAGGCCTGATGCAAGCCAAGTGTTGATTTATTGTACAAAGCTTTTTCTTTATATAGGTTAACATAACATCAGAAGGCAGCTTGTAATTGGTCATTGGTATGTCCATACTACAGTTGTAAATTCATGATTGGCTACAGAGAGAAAGTATCACACGGACACATATAGTTTTCAGAAGGCTTAAGCAAACGTCAAGCAAGAGACAAAGGGATTCCATAATTCTGTCCTAAGTTTTGTTTTGTTCTTGTTATCAGGTCCCTGCATAACTCCCTTAGGTCACAGTGGCCTCTAGGGAGCTGACCTGTCTGTGTTTTCCTTCTAGCTGCGCTCTGTTCCTAGGGTTTGCCACCCATCAGGGTTAAAGCATCTCTTTCTATCAGTAAGACAGTGTCTGGAGTTCTGGTCCCTAAATCAATTCCTTCAGTAGCCAGGTGGGGGTTGGTCTCTTCTCCGAGGCAACCAGTGACAGAAAGAGAGGATCCAGTCTCAAGATGCAGCAGGGGAGGTTTAGGCTGGATGCTGGAAGAAATTCTTCACAGAAAAAGTGATTGGTCATTGGAATGGGCTGCCCTGGGAGGTGGTGGAATCACCATCCCTGGAATTGTTTAAAAAAAGCCTCAATGAGGCACTTAGTGCCATGGTTTAGATGGTGTTGGGTGATAGGTTGGAATTGATGATCTCTAAGATCTTTTCCAACCTGGTTAATTCTGAGATTCTGTGATATCTCCATACGACTTCTGCATGCTTAATGGCAGAGCAAAGAATCATCCAGGAAGATTCCAGCACTTTAAGTTTGAAAATTGACAAAAATAAAACCACACAACAGTCTTTGAGGGATATATATCAGAATAAAAGCTGCTTTTCTGGAGCATCTGCTCCAAATGAAAACATTTCATGTTTAAAACACAGGCAATGCCAGTTGCACCAGATTCAGAAGTTGAATTCATTGTTACTGCATTCCATGATGATTCACAACTCCAGAGTGCACTTCTACAGAAAAAAAAAAAAAAAGAAAGAAAAAAAAGAAACCATACCAATGCTACTGAAAATATCAAATAACTCTATTTTATCTATTTATTTATTTATTTACTGGTGGTTATGCAATTGTGAAAGAATATTAGCTAAGTCCTTGTTTTCTTTGTAAGAAAAGAAATTTATTTAATTTGTTATTTAGATGTATGTTTAAAATACTTGAGAGAAGAATAGCCAGGCAGAAAAGGACTTTTTCCAATTTGATAACAGATTACATAGAACTGATAATAAACTTTTGGACCAATTTTCTCTATCAAAATTATTTTTTCCATTAGATAATAAAATATTTAATATTTAATATGTCTTAAAATTTCTCATGTAGCAATTTCTTGTTCTTTCATATATTTTGCCACATAGTAGAATACATACTATGATTAAGGTTCACTAACTCCTTTCACAGTTCTTGGGGAGAGTTTCATACTAAAGTAATCCATGAAGCCAGGCTGATGAACTAAGCAGAGTAAATTTCCTGTCAGAAACTGCTGAGGAGATCTGCAGGTCTTACGCCTCATTTCATTTCTTATGAACATTATTCTACTCTGTAAAAAAGCTTCTCTCTCTGTTTAGGATTCTTGATCTATCTCCTGATGTTAAGATCCTTTAGCATCGTGACAGTACCCCTGGGGTGTGGGGATGTGGGGAAACAGGGAAGCTGGGATGAAGGGAGCCAGAGCAGATTGGTGGATTCACCTGGGCCCTTCTCCCAAACCACATGTCCTGCCAGGCACAGACCCCATGCAGGTTCAATTCCTGGGCATATTTTGGTGTGTTTAAGCAGAGAACTGATGGTTATCAGTTGTGGCCTTTGCTGGTAACATGTGACATAAAATTAGCTGGCTGGATTAAAACAAATGAGCTGAAAACATGAGGCTCTTCTCCCTCGGGATTTTGGTCTCCACACGTGGATTATAAACAGCAACAGAGGTTCAGTAGGGTTTTACAATAAAAAAGAGACAAAAGAGAAATTCCCACAATCAGCAAACAGCATTGTGAGGAAGTGATATATTCCTAAGGTCTCCAGGAACTTCCTTCCTTTTGTTAGTGGAGTAACATGCTGCATTTGGATTTACCTTTTTCCAAATACTGTTCTCAAACCATTTGTAACCATCTTTTCCACTGTTGAAATCCTTCTCTTGCTTGAGAGAGTTTAACCTGTATAATCTATGAAGTTATAGATAAGATATTTTCTGCCTTTGCTTTTACTATTGTTCAGTTTTGATAAAAAGAGATTAGAGCTTGAGTGACAAGTATTAGAGACACTAACTCTTGCCTTAGAATTTTATTTCTGTTTGTATTCTACCACAACCACTTTACAATAGGTATCCAATTTATTTCCTTCAGGAAAACTGGCTTGTTAATGCAATTCAACAACAAGCAATTTTAAACTCTTTATGACTGGAGGGGTGTTTTTGGAAGCTATAAAGTATTTTTGATTTTTTAGATGTGATTTATGTCAACTCCACTGTATCTGAGGATAGTGAGGTTATGGACATGCGTAATTGCCTTTATAGAGTACTTTGCATTTTGCAGAATGAGGGCCTTGTAATACCTAAAGACAACTGGCACAATGCCTATATACTGGAGTGAAAGGGTAAATACACAAATAATTATCATTATTAGACAGCAATTCACCAAGATACCTCATAATGCATACGAATTTCCATTTTCTCTATAATATGGTGATTTGAAATTGTTATTGCAAAATATATTCTTATTTTTAAAAGTTCTAAGAGATACTTGCCTAGAAATATTGCTAAAAAAAGCCACATTTTTGAATTTCAAAGGCTTCCTAGTGGAGCAAGACTTGTAACAAACATAATCTAAAACGATATCAGATAATCAAAATTCCTATTAGTTAAGTGAATTTAATTTTTTCTTTTAGTTTAGTACTATAAATATAATTTATTTAAAGCAGAAATTACTACACTGCAATGGATGTCCAAAAATGTTTTCTACTTAATCACATATGTTTTCATTCCAAATAAAATCTTGAATGAAAATAATAGTATATTTCAAGCAAATACAAAGATGTGGTAAGATTCAGAAATTATTTCTGATGGACTGTGTAAGAAACTAAACTCCTGAGAGTATGATGTCATCTGAATTTCTAGGACAGGCAGGACTTAGTCTGTTAAGTATCTAATAGACTGAAGTGTGCTTGCGGTACTGAAAGCTGAATATCTGATTCTGAATTGATTCCTAGGGACTTCCTTTGCAGACAATGAACAGAAAAAGGTGTATTTGGGCAATAATTTTTCTAGTTGTGAAAAGAAGGTATCTAATATTACCAGAACGATTATACTCTGACTTCTTACATGAATGTAATATAAACCAGAGAAAATCTGATTTTGAAGTGTCAGACTTCGAGGTATCTGAGTTCAAATAATTTCATTGGACTGGCCACAAAAAGGAAAAAAAAAAAAATCAGTAATTTTGTATTTTGCCCTCATGTTAAAATAATTGTAAAAAATGTTTACAAAGACAAGATTTCAATGGAATGATATAAACATCTATAAGTGCTCAAAGACAAGATATTCCTCCAAATGCTATTTTTCTTGTAAAAATAATGAAAATTAATAAATAAATGCAAATATCAGTAAAAATATTTGTGTTTTTAGTGGAGAAGAAAATTCCTTACCCTTTAGTTTTGAACTTTTATTGTGGAGCAGAAATGATTTTGTCATTCAAACTTTCTTTTCCCGGCATATATATATTTATATCCTGTGTTCGTGAAATATTTCAGCAGCTCTTAAGGGGAATAGAGGAAATTCATCATGGCTGCACATGGTAATGCTATCAAGAAAAGTTCCTGTCTAAAGAATCTAACCTAAAGGAGAGGTGAGGAACACAAGCTAATATAGCCTAATGAGAAAAAGATGATAATGTTCAGCCTTTCTTTTAATTAAAAATAAAAACATTTCTATAGATAGGTTTGGTTTTTGTTTTGTTGAGGTTTTTTTGCAAGAATTTTTTATGTAAAGGAACAAAAATTATTTCCAAAATGTTATTTGACAATTATTTTTTTTTTTTAACATTTTTCTGACATACATGCTAGAAATGATGATATGCTTCTATTACATGCCATCAAAAGTCTGTCTTTCATCTTTAATATCTTTAGAGTGATTCCAGGATTTTCATATTCTTTAATATTATGTTCTGGATGAAAAATTATATTAAACAGATACGTGGTTTTCTCTAAAGAAAATATTAATACAAGTACAATTACCACATATTTGGAAAATTATATACTTTTCATGTGTCTCACAGCAGATGTGACTGCATGTGTTCAGTTGTGGCATCACACAATTATCCTTATTTCAAATTTAAACCTCAAAATTCAGCAATATGCATCTTCTAGAAAAAATTAATTCTAATATCCTAGAGTCACAACAAAGATGTTTTTTAAAATATATGTATAGTGGTGTTACTGAAAAATAGCTTTTTGTAATTGCAACTTCACCTGTTAGAGTCATAAATTGGATGTTACCTGTTCTGAAAAATGGCATTTGATTAAACTCTTGGGTTACTCCTATAGAATGTTACACTTGTCAGTCTGCATCCAACCTTCAAAGTATATCACTTTTTCTCTTCAGATGGCAAAGATAAGAATAGTTTCTATTTTTAGGTAGTATTTATACCTTCAGCACCTCTGCACAGATGTATTTCATTTCTTCCAAAATGTGTACTTAAGCAGTATATGTATATTGTGTTTTAGAGGACCCCTTTATTGCTGCAGAACTTTCACCTTTCATTTGTAAAGAAAGACTACATATGCCATCCTCTAGAGTACTTTCAGAATTCCAGGAAAAAAAAAAATTAAAAAGTCCTTTGTGTTCTTAAAAGAGATCCATGGAAAGTTTGTCATTGTCATTCACACTGACACAGATGTCAGCTTATAGTCACCTCCATGCAATTCTAACAAGTTTTATTTCTTTTTCTTTGGGGGGAGGGAAGTCTTGGAAGTAACTGTAAGTTGAGTTAATGCTATTAAAAAAAAAAAACACATAAGAGAAATCACTTATAAAAGGGGATCTCACTGAGAGAAAAAAAGCCTTTTTTTTTCCTTTTTTTTTTCTTTTTTTAATGAAGAAAAGATAATATAAAGCTTTAATCTTTATAAAGGCTTTCTATGGATATCAAAGTGTGTTACATTTTGTGTTGGTTTTTGTACTGAAACTGGCGGGTGGCTGAAAGAGAACTCAGGAGAGGTTAACATCTGTCTTTTCATAGCTTGAAGAATTCAGGTTTCATCTTTAACTTACTTTAACTCCTAGAATGCTGAAAGTATTAGAATTTTTCCAGCCCTTTTCTGTTTTGCAGTGCTATGACTATTTTATCCAAATCATCATCCCCCTTCTTCCATTTAACTGTTCTCCATTTAATTTAAGTAATGATTTAAATTATTTAAAGGTAGGACATAATTATAAATTCTTATATAAAATTTACCACATAATATCTATCCAGGTATCAGGGCCTCAGAATTTTTTTTTTTTGTGAGAAATAAATGAAACTTGAGTTGAAAGCTTTACACAGATGGACACATGCTATGTATTTTTTGTATTATTTTATTTTTTAATTGTTAGTTAGGATATCCAAGGCATAGAACAGTTTGGATGGGAGAGGACCATTAAAGTCCTTCTAATGCAACCACACTACCTTGGTGGTTTTCACTAGATTGGGTTGCTCACAGCCCTTTTCAGTCTGAACATTTCCAGTGATTTGGGATCCAAAATTTTTCTAAACAACCCTTTTTTACCATATTTCTCATAGAGCATTTTTCCATACATCCAACCTAAACCTACCCTCTTATAGATTAAACATGTTGCCCCTTCTACTCATGCTACAAGCCTTTCTGAATGTCTGGGTTTTTTCCATAAGCCACTTTTGAGCACTAACAGCATCAATCACATCTTTCCAGAGCCTTTTTTGTCTGAGGTAAACATCCCCAGATACCTTACTGCAGGGTTGCTCCCAAGCCACTAATTTCCCAGTTTATACTTGTGCCCAGCACTCCATCCTCAATGTAAAATCCATCATTTAAACATCTTAAATTTCATCCCATTAGTCATTTCCTAATGTTTCAATCTATCTAGACCCCTCTGCAAGGCCTCTTGACCCTCAAGATATTCAACTTCACTCCCAGTTTGGTATTATCAGTGAACTTTCAAACTCCTGCACCCAGATCATTGATAACTATATTGAATGGGACAGGCCCTAGAACTGAGCCTTGAAGGACACTGCTGGTGACCTGTCACCACATGTAATTCCATTCACTACAATCTTTTGAACTCTACCCTGCACCCAGGACACTGTGAATATGCTCATCTCAAAGCTGGAAAACTTGTCCAAAGGGACAATGGGAGGAACAGTATCAAAAGTTACCAAAATCAAGAAAAGCTCTGTCCACCATCTTCTCTTCATCCTCTAGGTGGGTGACCCCATCAGGAGAAAGATATAAAATCAGTTAAATAGAACTTTCTCTCTGAAAATCCATGTTGACTGTGCCTGATGACTCTTCTTTAAATGTCTTTCAGTACTACCCAGTATAATGTCCATAATTATACATACACTGCTGTGTTTTGAGACTACAAGAACATATTTCTGGCTCATGTAAAATTTTTCATCCACCAATATCCACAAGTCCTCCACGAGGCTGTTCTCAATCCCCCAGTTTGTGTTGATATTGGGTATAGGACTTGCACATGGCTTTGTTGCACTTTATGAGGTTTACTTCTTAAAGCTCTTTTGAATGGCATCCCTTCCCTCAAATGTATCAAATCCAGAGCTGGCAGATCTTTAGGGACATTATCCTTAGAAGGAAAGACCTCTTGATCCTTGTGTGTAAGAAATCAGACAAGGAACGGAAGTGACTGGCATGGCTGAATAGAGACCTGCTGGTCAAAATAAAGAGCAAGAGGGAAGCAGTGACAGGTGACCTGGGAATAGTACAGGAACACTGCCTGCTTGTGTAGAGATGAGGTCAGGAAGGCCAAGGCACAGCTAGAGCAGAACCTGGCAATAGACACAAAGAATAATAAAAAGGGCTTCTACAGGTGCATCAACCTGCAAAGGAGAGTTAAATAAAGCCTTCCCTCTCTGAGGAGTGACAATGGAGAGCTTATGTCAACAGACACGAAGGCAGAGTTACACAATAACTTCTTTGCCTCAGCCTTCATTGGCAATCTTGCTCTGTCTCAATTCTGAGTCGATGGACCACTAGGTGTGGACCAGCAGGGTGAAGTCCCTCTCATTGTGAGAGAAGATGAAGTTCAGGACCATCGGAGGAGCCTGAGCATACACATGTCTATGGGATATGATGAGCTCTGAAGGAATTGGCTGATGAAGTTGCAAAGCCACTCTCCATAATATTTGAAAAGTCTTGGCAGTCAAGTGAAGTCCCTGGAGGTTGGAAGAAGGGAAACATTACACCCATTTTTAAAAAGGGTGAAAAAAAGGACCCTGGAAAGTACCAACCTATCAGCTTCACCTCTGTGCCTGGGAAGATCATGGAAAGATCCTCCTGAAAACTATATTGGAACACATGAAGGACAGGGAGGTGATTTGAGACATCCAGCATAGTTTTACCAAGGGCAAGTCCTGCCTCACAAAACTAGTGGCTTTCTATGATGGTGTAGCTACATCAGTGGACAAGGGAAGACCTTCTATCTGGAGTTTTGTAAAGCCTTTAACAGAGTCCTCCACAACAACCTTCTCTCTAAGCTGGAGTGATATAGATTTGATGGGTGGACTGTCCAGTGGATAAGGCATTGATTGGATGATCACATTCAAAGGGTAGTGGTCAACAGCTTAATGGTCAAATGGAGATTCGTGACAAGCGCTGTCCCTAAAGGGGCTTGTGTTGGGGCCTGTGTTGTTCAATGTCTTCATCAATGACTTGGACAGCAAGATTGAGTGCACCCTCAGCAAATTTTTAGATGATACCAAGCTGAGTGTTGCAGCTGATAAGCCTGATGGACAGGATGCCATCCAGAAGGACTGGGACAGGCTGGAGAGGTAGGCTGAGTAGAATCTCATGAGATTCAATAAGGCAAAAGTCCTGCACATAAACCAGGGCAAGCCTCGATATCAATAAAAAGCTGGGAGATAATGAAACTAAGAGCAGTACTGCAGAAAAGGACTTGGAGGTAGCGATGGACAACAAGCTGGACATTCAACAACAGTGTGTACTTGCAGCCCAGCAGGGCAATCATATCATGGCAAACACCAAAGCATGGCCAGCAGGTGGAGCGAGGTGATTCTGCCCCTCTACTCTTCTCCGGTGAGATGTCACCTGCAGCACTAACCCAACACAAGAGAGACATAGACCTGCTAGCGTGGGTCCAGAGGAGGGCCATGAAGATGACCAGAAGGTTGGAGCACTCTCGTATGAAAACAGGGTGAAAAATTTGGGGCTGTTCAGCCTGGAGAAAAGACTGTATAGCTACATTTAATTACCTGAAGAGAACCCACCAAAAGGCTGGGGAAGGATGGTTTAGAAGGTCTAGTAGCAATAGAATGAGGTGCAATAGTTTAAACTGGAGCTAAGGATATGTTTAGTCTACTACCTAAAAACCAGGAACAGACCTATCTGTGGTCAAATGACACCAACTATGTCACTTCTATATTGCTTAGAGACAGCTGAAATAGTATGCCTTCTGTACACATCTGACTTGCAAAAAGCTGGTTGGAGGAACCTGGAACATAGGCACCAGATTTGCAATCAGCTAACCGGTGAATATGATTAGACTATCAGTGCTCCAGCTCATTCCCTGGCTGTGCTTTATCTACTACCCCAGATGTAGACCAAGGTAGTTGTTATTTCACAGTCCTTCAAGGGTATAGCAAACAAAGGCATTGTAAGTAAGGGTTATTTCCAGACCTGAGTTAGTGAGGTATTTGTCTGTAGAAACTAACAATGTGAAGCATAGACCCCTATTTTAGTCACTAGTGTATACATCAGTCTGGGAGAGAGAAAAAGTGGCAAGCCCTGACTTCAAGCCAGTTTAAGAGGTAAAGCAAAAGCTGAACATGGAAGGAAAGCAATATAAGGAATTCATTCACTACTGCTCATTGACTGGCAGCTGTTCAGCCATGTCACACAAAGTATGGCTTCATCACATGTAATAGTCACTTGGGAAAACAAATATCACAACTCCAGACATCCCTCCCTCCTCTTTATTCCCCCAGATTTATATGCTGAACATGGCATCACATAGTATGCAATATCCCTTTGGAGATAGGTATGTCCCTACCCAACTTCTTGTGCATCCTTTCTGGTGAGGCGGAGTGAAAAACAGAAACAGTCTTTGTGTAAGCACAGCTCAGGAATAATCACATCATTGTTACGTTATCAATGCTGTTTTCAGCACAAATACAAAGAATAACCCCATAGAAGGTGCTAAGAAGAAAATTAATCCTATCCCAGCCAAAACCAGTACAGTAGGACATTAACTACATTTCCCTGTTGTTTCTCTCCAGTACCACTTGGATGAGCAGCCAACACGTTACAGTCCAAAAAGTGATCCTAAGGAATAAAAGACAAAAACAATGAAAAATGTTGGAAATCCACGTGCTGCTGTGACTGATGTCAGTCAATTACAAGTGAGCTATGAAATCATGCCTCTGAGTTACACTATTAATCTAATTTCATAATTCCATTCTTTAGTTGTAAAGATCAAAAAAAGTAGACAATGATTATTCATTCTGTAAAATATCACGTTTGGTGATATCTGCAAGAAAACCTGTCAAAACAAAAAAAGCATGGATATTCAAGTGTCATTTCTTCTAACTTAAATGGATATTTCAATAAAAATTTTAATTCTATGTAAAATATTGTCATTATTGACACATGGTGGGAATATAATTAGTGTATTCTTAGGTTTTTCCAGATGTGTGGCTTGTTAGGAAAAAAATAATTTAAAAAATCAGAAAGATAAACGTTTATTCCCTAATCTTAAAAGTTATCTTGTTCCTGTGTTCAAACAACCACACCTGTGGAAATACTTTTTCTTTTTCATTTTCAGTGGATGTGAGAAATCCAACTTACATGCTACCATGTAGTATTGAGTACCAACAAATACAGTAAACAATGTAATAGTGTACCCACAGGAAATCTTCATGGATATCTCTGTAAGTAAACTCCTAAATTGACAAGTATGACCCCAGAGATTGATTTTTCTCCCAAAGTTTGCAGGAAAGAGGTCACATACTTCTGATTTTAGAGTAGCAAATGCAGCACTAAAACCATGTCAAGAAAAAGTAAACTCTTTCCTCTTCTCCAATAAATTTGGAGATTATTATTGAGATAGATTATGATGCAAGAAAACCCTATGAAGCCAGCCCTGCTTAATGCCAGCATAATCATTGTAAAAACAAATAAAATAGAGAGAAATAATATGTGCGAATATATCAGGCGTTTTTTTTCCTTTTTTTGGAGATACAGATAGCAATAACATGTTTAGACTAATAGCAGTGTTATTGATACTATTCCAGTAATTTTACTGAGTTGTGCAGTTACAGCAATACAGCTGTTAAATCATCTTGCAGAGATGTTGGAACAGGTGTATTCCTTAATCTTAAAAATCCCTGACATATAAACCTCCTCACAGTTAGAAATGAAAAGCAAGACTGATTAATCACATCCCCATAATGTGAGGATTTAAAAAAAAAAAAAAATCTGGAGGGAAATCTCAGCTTTTAACTATAACACAAAGAAAAGTATTGAGAGTTCAATTTTTGGTAATTAAGAGGAAAAGGATCCAACATTGACATTATTTGTACTATGTGACACAGGAAATTTCACAAGAAAGCTCACTACTCTACCAGTTTCTGACGGAATGAAAGGCTTCTAAAATTATGCAGTAGGTAAGACAAACACTGAATTGCTAGAAGTTTGTCTAACAGAGAATTGAAATATTTTGATGTAAACTACGTGTTTTCAATTCATTAAAGAAGATTAAATGGTTGAAAACAGAGAGATAAGGTGGTAAAAAAAGTTGTTCATGTATAAACAGATGGTCACCTGGCCATGCACTGCATCATCTTATTGACAAATCATTAAATTTAGATCTATGTTTATATGAGCGCACTACTGAGGTTTCAGTCCTAATTTCATGTTCAGGAATGAGCGATAAACATGTAAAATGCATATTATTTTATAACATTCACATAGGTAATAATCCCATCCTCATCCACAGGTCATCTCAATTTGGATTTAGTATCCACAGCTGTTTAGGTTAGAAATCTGCTGTCTACCAGCTCCTAGTTCTGGTAATGTAACAACTAACTCTGTCAGATCATTAAATCTGTGATGCAAAACATACAAGATTAAACTACTAAAGCAAGTCATACAAATGACTACCAGCTAGTTTTTCCTGCAGGTGACTAGTTCTAAGAGTCAGTCTTCCATCAACTGGAAGCTGAATTCAGACAAGTTAAAGGAGCTAAAGATATCTTCAAACTGATGCTTATTTGAAGATTTTCTAACAAGATATCTTTAAACTGATGCTTATTTGAAGATTTTCTAACAAGAACAATATGTTGGCAAGTCTGAACTATGACGGCATTGCTGCAATACTGTAGCACAAATAATAGAGGGCTAGCCAGGAACTGCATTTTAACACATTGTTAAAGATCCTGATGAAATAGAAGAAAATTCTCAAAAGCTGTAGGTTTTGGATGTGTACATGCATGTGTATGTACATACTTCTCATACACAATGCATGAATCTACATTTTTAGGCTTTTATACTAATATAAGGTGTTAGTATTACATTCTTGCGTTTTAATTGTTAGGAAAGAATAGTAAAACAGATCAAAACCTAATCATATACCAAGATGTGGTAATATATATGTTACTGTACAGATTTTGTGAATTGATTTTGCACTGTAGACTGCTGATTAGCATGAAATGTACATCATTACACTGGAACATTTCACTTGGTTTCTCCACTTTATTTAGAGAACAGAAGAGTTCACTAAGTAGAACTTCAAGATATTACTGTGGTGCAAGATAAGATAAAGATGAGGATGTCAGTCAGGAAGAAAATTAAAAAAAAAAAAAGATACAATAAAAATAATTTTGCACATTTTTACACAGAACAAGTACATTTAGAAAATGAGTCTGCTAATAGAAATGTTATTGGTTAGAGCAATGAGTTGTTGGTTTTTTTTTTTGCACATGTGAAATATTTATAATAGATAATTATGTTTAGAGAATTCATTGTATGATTTATCCCTAGCCAGCAACTAAGCACCACTCAGCTGCTTGCTCACTTCTGCTTGTTGGGATAGGGCAGAGAATCAGAAAAGTGAGAAAACTAATGCATTGATACCTAGACAATTTAATATGTCAAGGAACCACCATCACATATATCATACTTCCTGTAGTGAAGAACAGGAGACATTGGCAATATTTTGTTGTCACAGACCACCTCTCTAACTGAGAAGTACTGGTGTCATCATGTTTACTACCCCTGGAAATATTAGAAGTATGAGTATAGCACCAAGGAAAAGGTTAATATTTGTTCTAGAGTATTAAATTTCTGTATTAAGTTGGTCTGTATTAGTGTTATTGCAATTGAACTCATGTTTTTAAAATTTTAACTGAGCTAGAAATAAATTGCCTACATGTACAATGGATGATAATCTTTTGCCTATATTAAGATTAGAACTATACAGTGGACAATGATTTTCTTTGTGAAAAGTTAGTAAAAGTAGATAATTCTATGAACATCTTCTCTTCCACCAGCAAGCACCATGGCCTGAAAGATCTAAACTAGGAAATGTAAACTGTCTGGAATGAAGATGAGTCAGACATTTTTCCACAAAGAGCTTTCAAGAGCTTTCTTCCTATGAGTTGATCTTGATCTTCTTGTTTATTGTCTGCTTCCTTTGGAGAAATTCAGTCTTTGGAGATGGGCTGCTGGAATCACAGTTATTCTGTTTTTCATGCAATGCATTTAAAGAAGTTTGTGGGCATTTTTTTAATTATTGGATTTCCAAAGGAAACAGAATTTATGACATCCTTCTATTTTCTGAATGTCTTTGTGGTCAGTCCCCTCACCAGCAAAACTTTCATCTCTCCATGGAATTCTAAGCACATTTGAAAAAGCAGTAAAGATCTGAAAGACAAAAAAGGTGGTGCAAATTTCCTAAAATTTGGTGAAACTGTGGAAAAATTTACTATCTGCCCTAGTGAAGCAGTTCAGGCTGGGTGCCTCCTGTTACTGCCACATAAGTTACACCTCTGGTGTCCCGAGTGTCCAACCCAATAAGGTGGACAAAGGAAATGGCGTATTTCTACCCAGAAATCCTGCCCCCTATAAATCCATCTGCAAAGTCATTCTCTTCCTCTTCCTCTTTCTTGCCCCTCTGCTCCTGTGGGAGATGCTCTCTATTGGGTAATGGTGGGGGAGTATCTCAAGGCCTCTTAGGCCTGTCTAAGCCTAATGTCAGAAGGAGAAAGGGGGGACAGTCTCAGACCTGGCTAGCCTGAGAGTAGCCTAGCAGTGGGGAGGGAAGAGAGAGCCCTGGGGGTATTGGGTATACCCTCAGGTGGGGACAAGGGAAGAGCTGGGAGGTCTTTGGGTGTTATGTAAGGGACTCTGTACACTTTGGGATATCTTTGCCACTACGCTTGTAGTTTTTGTTGTTTCACCAATTGCTTTTCCATTTAAACTGTCCATCACTCTCCAATCCGTTTGTGTGAGTGTCATTCTTTTGTCCCTCTCGGGGCAAGAGAGGATCTGTCTGGCCTCAAACCTAGCCACCATGGAGTTCTTTTGAAGGCTTTGCAATGTATGGTAATGAACTGTAATTTTTTTCTTACTGTTTATGGATTTGAACACAGATGTCAAATTTTCATACTACCCAGGACAGTTTCAAGGTTTCCCCAGTCTCTAATCTTAGGCACCACACCTGTTTGGAGTTCTTCATTTTTTCCCCATTCATTTTTTTTTTCTTTGATGCTTCAAAAATATGAGATTTCTTCAAGGATTTAGTCTTATTATTGCAAAGATATTCTGTGCCATCTGATGTCTAGTGAATGTCATCACATTTTACTTTGTGTCGTAAAATGGGTCAGAATAAAGAAAGTATTTAATCTTAAAATGTATGTAATGCTGTATTAACCGAACAAATTGAATTTCTAAAATGTATGGTAAGAAAATAGTAAATGTATACTTGAGAACCCCAAATATGTATATGGAATTGTTATTACTCTTTATGACAAAAAATAACTTTGTTCATAAGTGACAGAAAACAGATCTTCAGCTTGGATTATTTCCTCCATAATACCCAGTCATCACAAAGATAAGTAGTTTTGAGGGTAGGAATATCTCAGTCTTTAAATGCTTTCACTTGATCTTATATTATTGAAGAAGGTGAAAATTTTGCCATTGATTTTAGTGGGCACAGAAATAATTAGCAGAGAAATAAATTAGCTAAGTTTTTCAGCTAAAGCAGAAGTGTCACCTTCCTAATTCTGCCACCACAACACCCGTTCACTTTGTACATATCAGAAGCAGAAAGAATAAGATTATAGAAGCTGACATGGAGATATGTAAAACTCACTTATGGCTTTTTCCTAGTATGTTATGGCAAAGTTATTTTTATATGCAGCAAAATTTTTGGCATAAACACCAAAAAAATGCAAATATGAATAAAATCAAAAGAATACCAATAATATTTTGCAACTGGATGTATATATGTACTATACAATTGAGAATTCATTATGTTTGTGGTCAAAAAACAGCCAAAAATTAGTTTTACATGTCTTCTAATGCCTTCTAAAATATTATTTCACTTTCTCTCCATTACAGTCTCTATTCAGATTCTTTAAGACAATGATTTCTATTATCTTATTCAGGCAGTCATCTGAAGATATTCTACAGAGTTATTTCTGTTTCGAAGGGGACAATGAATTTGTTACAGAATCATAGAACTGTTTAGTTGGAAAAAGCTCCAAGATCATCGAGTCCAAGTGTCAACCTAAGACCACCACTGCTCCATATGTTAGAGAAAAGAATATTTAAGTTTTGAAGCAAGTGTATAAACCCAACGTCACTGATTTAAAAGCAGGTAAAATCAGTTGCTTTTGTTTCACTCATCTGCTTGTACTATCTCATCTTTGTTTTGTATATTTTGTGTGAAATACACTTTCATGAAATCTATAGCAAAAATTCATGTTTAGTGACTGATTTAAGGTGAATTCACATGAAAAAAGAAACCAGTCTCAGTACTGACAGAGTAGCAAACATCTGTTTGCTTTGACTATCATTTTAGGTCTTGGCCTGCATGTGTTTGGTTTCAGTCATATTACTGTTCAGGATTCCTTTTGTTTTCAGTGCTGACAGCCAGCCACAGAATTTGTCCTGTCACTTCTGTCTCCTAATTAGATTAGTTAAATATTTCTGAAAAACTGGCTATACAGTGTAGCCTGTGATTTTAATACAAATTCACTTTTGGGTATCCTGCTTTATATTCAGCTCCACTGATCTGTACATCCCATCTCTTCGCTACACCTTGGGCCATCACGGGATGTACAGACGGAATTTTTTTAAGACTCTGCACCTTCTTACTTGCCATTTATTTGAAAACAACTGAACAATTTGATGTCTGAATGTTTTTCTAAATATGAAGTCTTATATTGCTGATATAATTAACTTTCTATAAGCCTCTTTGAATAGATCTGCTTTTCTATAATTAACTCTATTTTGAATATCAGTCCCAGATCTTAAAGGATGATCTCTCTATGACAGTCAAAAGTAGACAGTATTCACTCTACATTCTTAGGCTTTTATTTTCTTTTGTAAAATATGGTGCATGCTTCTTCCAATATTGCTGTTATTACTTGTAGGAAGATCAACAAATCTGACCTTTCAGGGAACATAAACTACTAGAATTGTTTCATGTTTGTTTATGTGAAGTCTGTAATGAGCTGTATTAGAAACAACACTGTATTGGATTGGTTTGGGGGCAGGATGAGGAGAAGGCTGAAAGAGTGGCCTCTTTGGGAAGAGGACATGGGCTTCCTCATGCAGGACACAGCATCAGTTCCAGTTGGGTCCAGTGGACCCACCACAGGACACCTCAGCCAAGATGGTGACACCTAGAGGAAAACATTTTAAAAATGGATAGAGGAGTGGGGAAAGTAGGAATCACCACTTCAAAAATTTTTGTTAATGATCTTTTCTCACATTAAGTTAATATGAATGTTAAAATTGGAATTATCAGCTCTTCCTTCCTTTAAAACATTTTCTTCATTCATCCCAAGTTCAAAGACTGGATTCAACACTTCAGTTATGCCATTCTCCATTTAGAAAGTGTTCCAACTCTTATAACTTTTTAAGAAAAGTTGAAATAATTATTTTTTTCTGCCTGCTTCAGTCAATTCAGTGTCCCAAAGCTTTACAGATGACATTGCCATTCTTCTTGATGCCTTCTACTACAGGTGTATTAACAAACATGGATGTACTGACTACTCAGCAGTCAATTCACATCACAGTTCTTGTCAGTTTCCTAATAGATGGTGCATGTCTTGAATTCTGACTCAGGAGATTCCTACATGACTAAGAGAATCCCATTCTCTATACATGCTTATTCCACATTTTGGGAAAAATGGAGGAGAAAAATAACAACTTTTCACGCTATTTGAATTACTCAAGCCAATTAGTCCGTTTGTATATCACTTAAAACATAAACTGGACTGAGAACACAATGTTTGAAAGCCTCTTATGTGGTCATGACCTAGCAGGTTTTCCCACAAAATGAACATGCAAAGTCTGTTTTTCCCCCCCAGTTTAAGGAACATTTCATCTCACTTTGAAAATGAAAGTCTTAGTAGAGAAAAAAAACAATTACTGAGATAAGGTACAGGCCAAGGTTAAAGGTTTGAAGTTGGAAGTTTCATTCCATATATATTCATTTAGAGCTATAGATAATGTAAATTTATGGCTTCCAAAACTCCAGAGTTAATTTTACCTTGTGTATGAGGGCTTAATCTGTACACCAACAACATGAACAATTGTATACACATATGTTATTTTCAGCATAACAAACTCAAATCACATCAAGTTCAGATCAAAAGATAGCCTGAATGAATGTACATAAAATAATTACTGTTTAACTATTCAGCATTTCTATACTGATAATGGCAGAAACTATCAGAAATGGAAAAAGTGCACTAGATATCCAAGAGCAGTTACTGTGATTAAATGATTACTGATGATTTAAAAAAAAAAAACAAAAACATCAAAGTTCACTGAATTCAAAACACAATTTATCAGTTATTCTTGAACCCTACTTTTTGCAGTACTATTCAGGTGTTGTCATTTAGAACTATAATAATTACTCACAATTAAAACTGCTGGCTTTAGAAAACTATGAGATTGTGACTGGAGAGTATGGAAAGTTACTGCTTTGTTTTAGTTGAATATAATGAAGCTGACAATAAATGTAATCATGAAGGAGAAAAAAAGAAGATGGAAAAAAAAACAGGTTATGGTAGATATAAATGATATTAGAGGTTGAAAATTTTCGTACCTGATATAGTCTTGAGTTACAGGATTTGGCAGAAGATAACAGTAAAGTGGAAAATTCTACATTAATATAAAAAAGTGGTAAAAATTGTAAAAATAGGGTAAATAATATATTCTCTAAATAATATCTGGCCTGTTTTGCCACAGTAAACTTCAGGACTCACTACACCTGTCCTTTCATATTTCAGAATTCCTTATTTCCTACTTTGGACAAGAAGAACAAATACATATGTCTACAAAATTAATTCCTTTTTTCATAAGCCTCTGTGTCCTTGTGATTTACGACAGAGCTGAGATACATCTTCTTAGTGATAGAGACAATACTAGAAAATGCATAGCTAGGTAAACTCCTTTTTCCATCTACTGTAAGTTTCAGAGAAAGATAAAATAAGTATTTTCGTTACTACACCTACATTGTGTAATCCACTCCGTATATTTCCAAGGCACTACTAAAATAACAAAAAGGTTATGTATTGAACCTGGTTAGGATTACAGCTGAGTGAATTCCATCATAAAGCTAATTAGCTGACTCATATCCTTAATGTAAAATTCCTCTGCTGTACTGTATTTCCAGAAATTATCTCTTAAAATCACTATTGGTGCTACTTCTGCTCATAATGAAATAGTTGTTCAGGAAGTTGAGAAAATTAAGCCACCATTCTTTATAACATGTCTGTATTTATGCTTTTGGTAGTGAAAAATAAATATTTGAAGGGAAAATAGGTTATTTATTTATATTTCAATAGTGGTCAAGACCTGCATGTGTACATAGTAAAAATTAGTAAATAACCTGAGTTTTTGTTCTACATACAGAAGATAGGTGAGAAAATGAATAGTACAGAAATGCAAAAACCTGGAAACTACAACAGTGTTGTGTTTTTACCTTTCTTGCCTTTTGGTTCTTTCTTTTGCATAAAGAGCAATCGTTTGAAAAAACAAGATCAAAGCTTTTAGTAGGGTTTCTCTGCTATGTTTTAATGCAGTCTATTGCTTTGAAATTGAGCAAAGATGACAAAAAAGGATTTTGCAGAGTTTTCTTTTAAGAAGTTAAATTGGTCAGACTTAAATGAGACATTCAAAGCATGTAAACGTACAAAATCAGCATTACATACTTCTAATCACAGCCTTATTTCTAAAAACAAAACAAAATAAAACTGAAAAACCCAAACAAAAACAAAACAAAAAAAAAAAAGCCAACCAACAAAAACTAGTTAGATCAGCAGTAATGATTAAAATGTTAAATGAAGGCTTTTAGACTTTAATTCAGCCATGATAAAAAAAAAGCAAAAATACTCCAAAAACCAACAAAGCAGTACTTTTGTCATTTGTATACCAAAAAAATCCAGGAATTCTAACATTTCTCCTGAAAACTGTTCCTGACCACATGAAGCATTCCCTGTTCTATAAGAAAGGTATGAATTTGTGGTCTCAGATTTTTCAAGCTGTATAGCCCTTAGAAAATTACAATTAGAGCAGAAAAATAGCATTTTAACTATGGGAAAAGAATGACCTGTCTTTCAGCCAATACTACAAAGTGCTTAGTCATCTCTGTCGTTCAACAGCAGAGGTTTTACATCATATTGTCACAATTCCAGGTTTACACTGGACTTTCACTATTGTACTGTATCAATGCTTCTGTGTAAAAGACTCCAACATCTCCAAATCTCTGTCACTATTCATCTCACTTCAGTTACAGAATTGACACTGAACTCAAATTACATTAGAATACTAGGATATAATAATGTAGATGTAGCCTTTATCACCTCTAACTCTTTATTTCTCCCTTCTAAATTATGCTTGTGATTATCTTCTTCCATTCTCTGACATCTGTATATTGACACCTTCGATATACAGCTGTAAACTACATTTTCAAAGAGAAACAAATAAGAAGACAAAGCCAGAAACTCCTTGCAGTCTTTCTTCTGTCTCCCTGCATGTGCTGTCTGCAGATTCACCAGATATGTAAAGGAGGTGCTCTTGTATTCATGACTAATACTTCACTGTCAGCTCAGAATTTTTATCTTTAACCTTCGTCTGGGCTTGAGTTGGGTTGTCTTAGTTAAAATTCATGATTTTGCAGACACTGGTAGAAATATTTAGACATTTGGTTGCAACACAGCAATGTCTGCATGGAAGCAGAAATCTAAATGGGGCCTGTGCATAAGCAAGGTACATATTTAGACATTTAAAGCAGATGACTTACAGATAATGACATTATATGATTTTTGGTTTGGTTTGGTTTTAGTGTTTGTATGTTTTTGTTTGTGATTTTGTTGTCAGTAGTGGTGGGGTTTTTTGTGGGTATTTTTTAAGAGGAACGAAAAAGAAGATGCTGGACAAAATAGATAACAGTCCTATTTGGAATTTTGAAAGTAATGTTAGGTATGTTTCACTGAATATTCACCATCTATTCAATGTTAGGAAAACATGAGCATTGAAGTTTGTATCAAAGTCTTTGTAAGAGAACAAAATCCCAAGGAAGTAAATTAATTCAGACATGCCTTATTTTCACACCAGATCTGAAGTATTTAGGAAGTCTTTAAAACTTCATAATCAAATGACTCTTTAAACTTTGAAGATCCAACTCATTATCTGGCAAATATTAGAGGGCATTTTTTTCTCTAAGTGAGAAAGCTCTTAATAAACCTATAAATACTAGAACGAAAGAAGGAACAGAGGTCAAATTACAACCTGAATGTTAAATTGTTTGTGTTCCTGAGACAGAGGGTTTGAATTTCTAAAGAATTTTAACTGGAGAAGTTGGTAGAAATATCTAGTTATAAGAGTTCTTTCTGATTCTTTTTCATCCTCCTTGTCAAAGAAAGTCAAATGAAAAATTAGACTGAATTAACCTAATACCAAAAAGCAACCTGTCAAAAAGAAACAAGCAAGATGCATCCCAGTACAATCCTGTTTCATGAGACTTTCCAATTCAAATGATTAGGTAAAGAAAGTTCTGGGATCACATATCCAACCATTCTAAGTGTCAAAAAGGTAGTATAGAATCAAGTCACCATAGTGTGAAAACCAAATTAGTAAACTTAAGTCTATTATTGACTGCTGCCAATACAAGAGCGCTTTTTCTTCATGGCAAAAACAGTTGTTTCAAAGACTACATGTTGATGAAGAAATAATGTTGACTAGAATGCCCTTTAGATGGGATCAGTGTTAGAGAGCAATCACATTAGGCCATGCTCTCTTCAGATGCCTCAAACGGATTTTTTTTTAAAATTTATTTATAAATTGCACTAGAATAAAGCAGAAACCTTTCATTTCTGGTCAGTGCAATTAAAAATAAAACACATGTAAAAGAGTTTGCATGCAAAAGCTTCTGAATATGTTGATCTTAATCACCTGCTTTACAGAGGGTTGTAATAAACTGTGGAATTTGAGATAATGAATAGTGATTTTTTTTTTTTTTTTGTAATTGAGACCAAACTGTTATAAAATTCAAAGTTGATCCATCAGAAATTTAAACCATTGTGGAATTGAATAAAGCTTTTAAATTATTTAAATCATAAATCAGCATTAAATATCTGGATCAGAGTTCTTTTGCTGTTGGATATATTCCATATAAAGTGAACCTGCAACTTTTAAAAATCATACAGTTCTTTTTTTCAAAAGAAACAATATTTATTAACTGTTCAAAGTATTTCATAAGATATTTTATATCGTTCCATAACTTTTCAACACTATGTCAAAAATCAGATTTCTGACTGGTTAAAATTCATAAATTTCTCCTTATTACTCTAGTAGCCAAATACTGCAGTGTATATTTCAGAAAGATTTGTGTTTCAGTCATATTTACTGTAATTTGAAGTGAAATTTGAAGTGAATTTAAGGTGTGATGAAGGAAATTTCCTGTATCATAGAATC
The DNA here is from genome assembly GCF_027791375.1 of Indicator indicator. Taxonomy (NCBI): domain Eukaryota; kingdom Metazoa; phylum Chordata; class Aves; order Piciformes; family Indicatoridae; genus Indicator; species Indicator indicator. The sequence continues at coordinate 51,205,168 of NC_072010.1, read as the reverse complement.
ATAGAATTATAGAATGGTCTGGGCTGGAACGACCTCCAAAGGTCATCTAGTCCAACCCCCTCTGCAGCAAGCAGGGGCATCAGTTTGCCCAGAAACCTGTCAAGCCTCATTGGTATATCTCCAGGGACTGGGCCTCAAGCACCTCACTGGGCAACCTGCTCCAGTGTTCTTCTACCCTCATGGTAAAGAACCTGTTCCAAACATCCAATCTAAAACTACTCTTTTCTAGTTTGAAGCAACTGCCTCTCGTCCTATCACTACAGGCCTTTGTAAACAGTCTCTCTCCATCCTTCTTGTAGGCTCCCTTCAGGTACTAGAAGACTGATATTAGGTCTCCCTGGAGCCTCCTCTTTTCCAGGCTGAACAACCCCGGCTCCCTCAGCCTGTCTTTGTAGCAGAGGGACTCCAACTCCCTGATCATTTTTGTGGCCCTTCTCTGGACCCATGCCATCAGGTCCATGTCCTTCCTATACTAAGGGCTCCAGACCTAGATGCAGTACCCCAGGTAAGGTCTCACCAGAGGAAAGTGGCAGAATCACCTCTCTGGATCTGCTGACAGCACATCTTTTGACGCAGCCCAGGATGTGATTGGCCTTCTGGGCTACTGTTGTGAAGGGGATTACTAATTACCCTTACAATGATAATAAACGATATGGCAAACAGTTATTAATAAAAACATTAGTAACCATTTATTAATATGAAAATTGCCAAACTCGTTAAATAGGATTGTTGTATGGTTGGAATACGTATTTACAATGGGAGTATACAGTCTTAGGGCAAAATACAAACAATTCTATGCAAATTAGGAGGCAATAAATTGGAAAGAGAAGGTCCCTGAGAGCAGATAGAGATCAGTTACAGTGGGGGGAGACTGGGTAAGAACCTTTAAACCCAAAGGGCAATGAATTAATTACGCACAGCTTGTTTTACCCACATGGGGGATGCTGCGTTAGCAATGGAGCTTTGGGGTGCTCTCATATGGTGCTGGCATGGCAGATTGCCGGCAAGAAGGGTTTGCCGCATGGTCCCAGGCTGATCTGGCTTCAGCGAATGGTGGGCAATCGACGACACTTGTCATGACAGACGCTTGCTTGGTCTCTGGGTAAACTGAGGCACAGCACGATTCTGGTGGCAAGGGGAAGCAGGCTAGGCAGATCTGGCTTCTAAGCTTGTGGCTTCTCTGGCTTGCTGCGTATGGCTCATGGCTTTATCCCAGGCTCTGGACCAGGCACTCAAGCCAGGGCAGGGCAACTCGAGGTAGCTTCTACGAGATGGGTCCAAGTAGGCTTGAAAGCAAAGGCTTAAGCAAAGGCTTAAAGCAAGGTTTGAAGCAAGGCTTGAGCAAGGCAAAGGCAACTACCCAGTCAGCCTGTATATATATCTGGCCAGAGATTGGTTGCTTCAATGGGGCACTGAAGCTAACGTGTAGCTGTCGAATGGAACGGCATTCTGCCAGGCTACAACCATAAAAGGCAGAAACAAAGGCCTTGTCTCTGGGGGAGCAGTGGTCAGCATATGTGCTCTTATCCCAGGTAAACAACTTGTTTACCAGCCAGACAGGAGTCCTGTCCCCTTTGTTCTTTTTCCCGTGTTGCCCTGTCTTTCTGCAAGAAGAAGGGGAGAGAAAGGGACCTTGTCTAGACATCTTAAGGCCTGTCTGGGTTTGTACTGGGCCATGTCATGGCCCTACCATGACAGCTACAAACACATACTGTCTGCTCATGTCCAGCTTCTCATCCATCATACGTAATGGATGACATTAAAATTAACAAATATTTTATGATTTTTTTAATTGAGCATTTATTTGAACAAATTTTACCATGCCTGATTTCAATGTGGTTTAGTTTTAATAAGTGCATATTTCTGACTTCTTTGTATAGGTCTTATGTCCCACTGATAGGGCAACACAATGCAGAGACTCAACTAGAGGTCTATTCTCTCATTTCAGACACTTGACCCCTTCAACCCACCTACTATTCCTGCACATTAGGTTTCCCTTCTGTAAAAAAGAAATAATAGCATATCTTTAACTTCTAGTTTATTCATATTAAAATAGCTGAAAATGTGCTTTTCTAATATAGAATAGAGCAATATTTGAAATCTGTACAGAATACTTCATACATTTGAAATCAAAGAAGTTCTCAAGTTTTATGATTGAGGGCTAGTGGCAACTTTTTATTTTATTTTGAAGAAGGGATGTATTAAAACTTCTGACACTAATGAATGGTGTTGAATGAAATGTATTGCCAATTCTAGATGAGAAACTGCAATACATTGTGAAGAAACCCTCCAAGCACAGTATGATGGCTGAACATAAATACTCTTTGAACACCTATCTGAATGAAGGTCCATTAAATGAGATACTTTTAAAAAGAGCCTACAAATATTCACCGCAAATTTAGCTCAAAATCTATTTGTGAATGAAAAAAAGAATATATTTATATGGAGCTAAGAATTTATTGACAGTCCTCTTAATATTTTAACAACATAATCAAAATTCAGCATTTGTTAATCGTGTTACAATAACACTATCATTTGTAGCCTTAATTAGTACAGAAAAGTCACACTAATAATGTTCTCATTTATTATAAATGCTAACATCAATTCCCTTTGTCTTCTGTTGTGCACTAAAACCAGACCAGGCAAAGGCAATCTCAGCAAAGCCCTGAGGCAATCACCTATCCAATTTTAATCTCCAGATGTTCATTCTTTCAGCAGAATTTGCATCTGGTGTTTTTGTTTATTAATATTAAAGTCAAGTCTAGACAAAAAAAAAAAAAGATAAATCTAATTAACTTAAAAGAAAAACTCAAGGGGAAGAAGCTGAAAACCAGTAAAAATTAAACAATGCAAAGGAATGAAAATAATTTTGTTCTGTGGACAATGAATGTTGACAGACAATGTATTCTGCTTTCCCTTGTGCAAGTCAATAATATCACATTCCTTTACAAGAATGTCTCTGATAGACTTTTTTGTGACACAGACCATAATGAAAAAAGGGCCTGATATTGTTTGAGGAAAGTGATTTGACTTTGGGAGACATAGCCTCTACATAGATTTTCCTAATTTGTAAATAAGAATTATTAAACCCCAAAAACTTAGTCCTGGATAACATGTAAGAGGAAGATTAAAGTAAAAGATAGTAAAGATAACAATAAGAGGAAGAGGTTGTTAATGGTAATTTTTTATTTTTACCAACTCTAATTCTATGATAGGCTTTTTTAAGGAACCTGCTTAATTTATACAAGTGGTAAGCAATCTTTATCTGTCCTGGTTTAAAATATGAAGCTGAATCCACCCTCACACACACTCTGAGTCCAAGAACAGATTAATCCCTCTTTTAAAAAAAATCTCTCTATACGTATTCTTGTTGAAGTTGTTCTACAGTTTATGACCAGATGAGTACCAGTTGGACAAAGGCACAAACCTGTTTCTCAGCATGTGAGGGCTGTAGCAAATAGCTATGCAGCTTGTGTTTTTCCATAACCCTTTCCAGTGTACTGAAAATTTAATTAAATGACTGGAGGAGGTCCAAGGCCACAGATTCAGTCATTTGCACTGCAAACTTAAAAGAACATTTTACTGCTTTTTAGGAAGGCTTAATTCATTACAAATTGAAAATTAAATAAAAAGCGTTCTCCTTTGGCCTATGTTCAGCATAGACAAAAATAATGCCTGAGTTTAGTTAGATGGATTCATATACTTGCTATTGCTTTTTCATATTTAGGAACTATATCAAAAGATCTACTTGTGTTGCCAAGATCACCTTGTCATTCATAGTGTACCATTCATTGAGTGGTAGTTTATTCCCAGAAGATACTGGGAATTTAAAGTACATGTTTCCAGTGAGGAAAAAAAAAAAAAAAAAAAAAAGAAACACACACACACAAAAAAGGAAAACCCATCCAAAGAACCATCAAACAACAACAACAAAGTGAAAATAAAACAAAACAAAACACAAAAAGCCCTACCAACCAACAAACACCACCACCTCCCCCCCTGCCCCCCAAGCCTTCAATATGTTTTTTATGACTGGGACAGTATTTACTCTTTCAATCTACACAATCCTTCATTGCCCTTCTAGTAATACCAACACCCTTATACAACACTCTGCCATAAATTATGTCCTTAGTTTTCTACAATTAAAAATCCAATCAAACCAAACCAAAACAACGACTCTTGGATTTGCTCAGCACCATTATTTCAGACATTTTACAGTGAAAGAAAAATATAAAACATTGTGATCACATCTAAAAGCTTTACCACAAAATGTAGGGCTTGGACTGAGATCCAGTATCAAAGAATTTGTAGCATGGATGAGGTCTGTGTCCTTAGAAGAAATTACTGCCTCTTGGGTTGCAGATAAAGAAATAAAGTTTATGCACATGGCACTGTAATTTGATTTTGTGTGTCTAGTGTTTCTCCAGTGTTGAAAAAAAATGTAGAAAGTAAGAACATTTGTTTGTTATATTTAGCAAGACCATTCTACAGATATTTAACCGAAGAAAGAAGTCCAAACATCCTCAAATGCAAAAGAGCATTAGTGACACTGATGTTGGTATCTGAAATGGTTACATTTTCTGCAATGTTTGCCAAAAAAACCCCGTGTGTGATGCAACACATTTTAGGGATAAAGAATGTTGGATATTCCTTGATGAACGTTCCCCTGTTTATGCTCAGAGTGATTCCTGTGTAAAGTGGGTGTCATTATTAGGAGATCCAATTCTTCATTTCTTTCAGAAATTACATTAAAAAACTTTCAGGTTTTCCTAAGCTGATTTTAAAATGCAGCCTCTTTGTTATTAATTTATTATTTGATGTTATTTTCCTCACTTCTAAAGGTATGAATATCTTGAATTAAACTGTCCCCAGGCTCAGCTTGGCAGACTTCCTTCCTTTATTCTGTGTTTCCTGGTTCCTTGTGGCAGCATGTTTGTTTCAGATGTTGTTGGGGGTTTTTTTTTGGCCTTTTTTTTTTTCCTTAAGGTTTCACAGTTCCAGTTATAATCCATGGCTATTAATGATGGTGAAATGATAACAGTAATGAAAGGACTGCTCAGTTTTTAAAGATTATGGGCTCCTAGTTGTTGAAATAACATTTGAAATGTATGTAAAGTTTGTCTGCCTGTTACCTTCTGGTCTAAACATCAACTGCTCCTCCAGAGAGAATATCCTCTCTCATTTTAATTTGTCAAAAAAGATCAAGAAAATGTGGGATGTTGCAAATTTCTGTATGGGACTTTTCCCAATGACAGGTTAAGTACAAAGGGCAGTGATTTACATTTTCATGTTTCTTATTCCATCTTACTCTACTAGGTGCAAGAGTAGGTCACTAAAAAGTTACTATAGGTTTCTAAACATTTGTTACTTCCTGTTTCTTTTTATTTTCCTTTAATACTTTGCTGTATTGAGATATATCATTTTCGGGATGAAACTATTTCATTGGTAAATTAAATCATGATGGCTTTTAGCCAGCTTCAGAATCTTGTGGTTTTTGCTTGCTTGTTTATTCTTACATTGCACAAAGAGACATGAGAGTATTGATCCATATGTTTACATTTTACACTTTACTAAGAGGGCTTGGGAAGTTCACAACCCCAGAGCTTATTAATGGATGAACAGGGTATTACCTTTGCAGTTACACTTCTTCGCACTGTGCCATTTGTTCAAGATTATCTCCAGCTTAAAAATGTTGTCTTTGAATTTGTTGGGAGGATATACTTGGGCCCTATTTTAAAAACTGAACTCCATCACTGCCCCTTCTGTGTCTGTTGTGTTGGTAGAGATTAATTTTCCAGTATTTTGATTCTAAATGTTTTCACATGTATTAAACTGAATTTTAAGAAAGTCATGTAATACAGAGCTACAGCTCTGTCAAAGAAATCATAGATCTTTCAAGCAGGGCTTGAGTTTTCAAGCTCGATTGCCAGAAACCTGAAGTAGATTTTTTTTGTTTTAATTACAATCATTCATGTATGTGCCAGAAACCTAAAATAGACTTTTTGTTTTAATTACAATCATTCATGTATGCTAATACTTTTATGAAAGGTCTAGTTCATGAGTCAGTCTATCCAGTGCAATGTATGCTTACTATCCAACCCAGTAGCAATGTTCACATCATATAACTCACACTATAGAACTAATTAGAAAGTGAAAAGAGAAAAATATTACTAGGTACCTGTTTGAAGCATAAAGGAGCGGCATATTACAAAGCCCAAAGTTTCTGATAAACTTGTGGTGACCCGCACACACATAGGATGAGTAGAGATCAAGTGGTCTGTGTTGCCATGGCACTAGGAATAATGAAGAGTCAGTGCCCACCACTCCATTCTTCCACTTACTGCCTTCAAGACTCCTGACCAGTGGAGTTACACCAAAGATAAGAAGTGTTTCTCCCACAGATAAAGGAACAACATTTTGGCAGCCAGGAACTAAGTCTTAACCACAGTTCACCAACACTCTTCATGATAACAGGCTGCCTTAAGTGATCCTGCTTTAGCAGGAATGTTGGACGTGATGATCTCTTGAGGTCCCTTCCAACCTCTAATATACTGTGATATTATGATACTGAAGTATAAATTTTGCCCCAGTTTAATTTCTCATTTGGAGGGGAAAGAGTTCAATGCCGAATGGCAGGGACAGATCAGTAGTTTGGTCTCCTCACCCTCCCCCAAAAAGGAATGACTTTTGGTAATATTTGCAATCTTGGCTACACAGAGTGCTTCCCTGGCAGATCAAGGTTGCTATTGCTCTTGATCTAGACTGCAGTTCAGTGCATTTATCACCATCAGTCTTAAAGAATCTCTACATGTTGCATATGAATAAACCATAGAATACATGCATGCATCTGCTTCTCTTGAATGGCCAGAACTACTTCTCTTGATTGTGGCCAGACCTGCTTCCCTTGTGTGTGGCTAGACCCACAGCAGACCTGCTGTTCATGTATCTAATGTCAGGTTTACAGTCTTGGCAATAACTGGTCTACCTAGCAAGAAGTATGGTCAGACGCCTCTCTAATCTCTGAGATACAGTTAAAATGCAAGGGGATTCATCTTTTACTACATTTATTTATCTCTTACCAAGTTTGTCCACCACTAAATGCAACAATACCAAATGACGTGATACTGGTAAAAACTACAGAAGTAAGAACTTCATAGGTGTAAGTATGTAGTTACATACACATCAATAGTGTCTGAAAAGTATTTCTTGCTATTCTAGCAACCAATAAGTAGGTAGCATGGAGATTTTTGCGTTTACTGCTAAATCATAATTAATTTTATTTATAAATTTGAAAATAAAAAGTCACATGGAATGCATGGAATGCTTTAAGAAGCAGAAAGTACAACATTCACATTAAGCACTGAAATATACATATATAGATTCACATGAAAAGTGTGCTTAACTTTCATCTTCCAGGGCAAAAAGACTACTTAGTCACCTAACTAGAATAGAACAATTTTTATGTCAGTAAAAATAATTAATACTTTTTTTTCCAGGTAACTGTAAAAAAGCCAGTTTTTAGGATTTTGCTCTCTTTTGGAAATTCTCTCTTCACTCTACATACTCCTTCTTCTGTTCTCGTAATCATAGAATCATAGAATCAGTCAGGGTTGGAAGGGACCACAAGGATCATCTAGTTCCAACCCCCCTGCCATGGGCAGGAACACCTCACACTACATCAGGCTGGCCAGAGCCTCATCCAGCCTGGCCTTAAATACCTCCAGGGATGGGGCCTCAACCATCTCCTTGGACAGCCCATTCCAGGGTCTCACCACTCTCATGGGGAAGAACTTCTTCCTGAATCTCCCCACTTCCATCTTTATTCCATTCCCCCTAGTCCTATCACTACCTGATATCCTAAGAAGTCCCTCCCCATCTTTCTTGTAGGCCCCCTTCAGATACTGGAAAGCCACAATAAGGTCACCTCGAAGCCTTCTTTTCTCCAGACTGAACAGCCCCAACTCTTTCAGTCTCTCCTCATAAGAGAGGTGCTCCAGCCCTCTGATCATCCTCGTGGCCCTTCTCTGGACACGTTTCAGCATGTCCATATCCCTCTTGTAATTTGATTTTAGAGCTTAGAAAAGTTTTTTGAAATCCCCTACAGTGAGTCTGATTTCAAGAAAAAGCTATATAAAAATTTCTATGCCTTTTCTCCAGTTTGTCAAAGTAGAAATATAAAGGTTTACTACTTTAAAAGTAAAGAAAAATGTAATTCCTAGTGATATTTGACTGTTTTATTGATCTTTTACTAAGTCATGCTGTTTCATACTGTGTGGAAAGTGTTCATGTAAAGGTCAAAAGTATAGATAAGATTTGTTGTCTTTTATTTTTGCCTCTTCAGAACACATTTAAAGAGTTTGATGGCAATGCTTATGATGATAACACAGGTTTCCAGCTTCCTCTCAAGTGTGATACTGACTTCATGTTTTGGGGTTTTTTTCACTGTGAAATTATCTGGCAGTTGTGAACAGTGTGACAGAGTTATTTGTGAAATCAATAATATAGTCTATATTTCATAATTTAGTTAATTTACCTGAGCAGGTCTTTTAACACTCACAGTTGGAGATTTCTATTGTTCAGCTCATAAGAGGGAAAAAAAAAAATGTGCATTTATCAGTACAATGGTCCTTTTCTTAAAGCCTGTGTAGATGAAAAAATTAAACTATCATGGAGGCATAAGTCCTCTCTGCAGCCGGGGGCCTGGACACCTGCATGTTTGTGTGTGGCTTCTGTCTGGGTACCTACAGGTTTTCTAACAACAGCCTTCGTCTCAGTTGTAGCCATGGCTGGATCTCTTTGGGCAACTCACCTCCCAGGCTGCCAGGACACACCCTTGATTGGCCTTGCTTGATGCACAGAGATCACAGATCCCTGAACTCCTGGGGCAATTAAATAGCTCTCAGTGGCTGGGGATCAGCCCACTCCTGTTCCCACCTCCCTCACAAGAGAAACCTGAACCCAGCTAGGGGCTGCTTGCTTCTCCGAGCTTCCTGGTTACTGAAAGCCCAGGTGGTCACTGAAAAAAAATAAAAGAATGCCTCTGGAATGGAATAGTTGTGATGGCAGTCACTCAGCTGGTCTAAGTGATCAATCCTCAGATCTGATTTCGGGGTGTTTATAAATAGCTTGTGCTGGCTGGGGCTCAGACCATGCCTGTTCCTGCCTCTCTCACCAATACCATGTCACTGCTTCTCTAAATGGGACTTCTTGCATCAGTTTTTAGTATCTTCTTTTATACTTAGCTTGTGAAATGTCTGGGATATCACTGTTTGTACTGCTCAAGGGACACAATCTACAACAAGGACCCCTAGGCAGTACAGTTATATAAAAGGTAATCCAGGAAAGGAAGCATATTTCAATGTGACACATCTAAGAAAACAGAAGTTCTACAAAGCAATAGAGAAGACATGATTACATATAATATCCTGAACTTTCCAGAGACTAATGTGCCTGGACTCTAAAGGGACTTCACCTTGAGGGTGGTGAGGCACTAGAACAGGTTGCCCAGGGAGGTGGTGAAAGCCCATCCCTGGAGGTTTTTAAGGCCAGGCTGGATGTGACTCTGAACAACCTGGTCTAGTGTGAGGTGTCCCTGCCTATGGTAGGGGGGTTGGAACTCAATGATCCTTGAAGTCCCTTCCAACCCTAACAATTTTACACTTCTATGATTCTATGACTAATGCAAAACAGTGAAGGTCAAATATGAGTACTGCAAATCAAGGATGTGGACAGAACCTTGTGTTAGCATAAACGAGTCTCTTATCTTCCTATAAAAAGAGCACATATTTTGTGTGTGTGTATATACATATATACACACACACAAGAATTTGCAAAAAATATTATAATTGGGATGGGTTGGCCGCAGCTGAAAAGTTCTCACCCAGTCTCTTATTTCTTCCTCTGGTTTTATTGCTAGGCGTAACAGTACATGAAGTGAGATCTCTCTCTGGTCATTTGTAGTCAGCTGTCTCAGCTGTGTTCCCTTCCACGCTCTTGCCTAACCCCAGCCTACTTGTTAGGGCATAGAATGAGGCCTTAATGCTGTGGAATTGCTGTTCAGGGTTAGCTGAAAGTTTGGTGTGCTATCAACTGTGTTTTGGTCAAAAATCCAAAACAGAGTCATACAAATTGCTAAGAGGAAAATTAACTCCATCACAGCCATGTCCAGCACAATAATGAAGGATTTTTTTTTTCTTTATTTTCCTTTTCTGCTTTAAATCTGTGGTCATTAAAATACTATATCTAACTACTTTCTTAAAAGTTGTTCTTGAGAAATAGTTTTGCTTCTTGTGAAAGCAAAGAATGCTCCCCCTCTCTTCTAGTTGCATCAAAGAAATTAAATGTAAAGTCTATGTTTTATGATCACAATAATGTCTTTCTATCTGATATTCTGATGTTGTTCATTAATCACATGGTTGAAGTAGTAAAAATATAGGCAGAAAATTGTCTTCAAATGAGAATATTGAGAAACCATGAACAGTAATTATTTGGAGAATTTCATACATACCAAAATGTGACAATTATTTATAGATGTGGGTCATATTACTTATTCTGAGTTTGTAATAGGTTTCAAACAATAACTATTTAGTGAGAAAACTCTTGCAGATCAATAGCAAGTTCTGGTAACATTCTGCAATGTTATAGTATTGCTAAAAAAGTAAAGAAATAAAGGAATAAAAAGCAAGCTGCATCCGGTTACTTATTTACTCTTCTTGCAACTTAAAGAATAGGAAAATATATTCAAAAACACATAAATTTGTAATATTTCTGTATATTTTTGTTTCAGAAGATGCCAAATTCGGGTTGCCACTCACACACATGAAATTCCACCTGTGTTTCTGAGATCTATAGATTTGATGAAAGATGTGTTGAAATACCAGCATGAAGTATGTATATGACAAAACATCCAGCAAGTGAAGATTTATTTAATACATTAGTCTCTTAGAAAGGTACTTAATACCAGTCTAGTAGGCCATCTGGGTGTAAGAAATGCCTCAATTAAATCTACAAAATAGTAAATAATACAGGGAATGATAGGTAGAGAACATGTGGTGAGAGATCTTTGAAGAGAAGTTTTAGTTACACTTCACTTGAGACTAACAATTATACAGCAAATGATTCCTGGCCTTTGTTAAATAAAATAGACTAGACTCTTTTATTTATCAAAGAATGTAAATAGAGAAGTCCATTGGACAGATGGAAATCCTGCAGCATTTGAAAGGCTGGAAAACTCTATAGGGCTTCTAGTGATATACCTGATAATATTAATAGGGCTGGCATTGAGATACAAAGTAGCCTGTGTGAAAGAAATTCTAACTGTTCCTGGTACCTTCCACATTTGAAAGTGTTTGTGGATATGTGCACTTCTAAGAACAAAATTATTTTAGAAAGAAATCCATGTAGTTTTGTGTCTGTATGACATCACCAGTGCAGCATAAGAGATAAGATACATAAGATACATAAGAGCAGGATGGGTAAATTGTCACTTTTAGTTTGTCACACTTAAAAGGTGTCAGAGAATATCCAACAATATCAGTTAATATATTACTGAAACCAATTCCCTTTTTCTTTTCTTTTTACTTCATGAATTTTTAGAAGTATGTGTTTTAACTGGTCAGATAATTACTTCACAGTTAAAGCAAAGTTAAAAACAAAAAAAAATCACTGAGGTGTACCATAACTCTCCATTTTACTTGGGCGTTATACATTGACTCAAGCTCACACAAATTTGTGACCAGACTCATTTAGAAGTTTTATAAAATCTGGTATGCCTTTCATTTGATAATAACCCTATTTATTGCACATGCCTACTCCTTAAAACAGAACAGTCCTTTTAAGTCTCCTCACTGGATTTTCATTTAGTTCTAAAATTAAATTAACCATTCATTTTTAATTAACCAGAAGTAATGCACTAATTAGAGCAGAAATTAAATTATCTGCTTACATGTTTGTCTTAATTTGTCTTCACTGTGATTTTGTTTTCCTCTATCTTTATCAATACTCTCTATTTTCAGTCTGTGGTACGTTAGGTTCTTGAATCTAAAGAGATATCAGTTAGCTTCCTGTTTCATGCACTGTCAAACTTCTGAGGCTTGCAAAAGCAACAATGTTGGAAGATATTCCATCTGAACGATGTTTCAAAGGTAAAATTTTAGTAAAATTCAACTCTGACATAAAAATTAGAATTTATTTAGTTTTTCAAAACAGTTTTTATATATAAAAAAAAGTCTTTTTCCCCCCTAATATTTTCAGAACAGAATTGCCCTTATTTTAAGATAGAAAAAAAATAACTAAATCAGACTTTTACAGCTTGGCATACAAAAGATAGCAGGGAGACATTGAACAGAGAATGGAGTTTTTCATCATTTTATTAAAAAAAAAATAAAATACATTAAATCAAATATTTGAGCAGCTTAAGAACCCACAAAATACATTATTAAACTACAATACTCCTTGTTTTATTGGTAACAGAAGAAAAATCCATTGAAACTTTAACGAATACAAAGAGAAACCTAAAAATCCTGATTCCAGAAATCCCCTAGCACTGGAATTCTGACAGGCTATGAAAGTATCCTGCAGGAAGGATTAATTCAAATGTTCGTTGAATTTTCTTAGAACAGGCAATAACTGCTAAAAATAGTTATTATTTACTATAATTCTTAGTTATTTATATATGTACTTACATGTGTTCCATATGCATGTGTTTGTATGTGTGTATACACAGTTAATTGTTACACTGATTATTAGTTACTCTAATAAACTCTAATAATTTTAGAGATATGATACTTGCCTGAATGTGTTGCAGCTGCACTAAGATGATTACCTAGATGGTTGACGCAGTCAGTAATATCTTAACGGCTAAAGTTATGTTGGAAGAACAACACCATTAAATTGATAATTTACAAAAATGAGAGAGAGATTTTGAAGTGGGGGGTTTAATTCACAGGGCATAAGTGGAATCTTGATTATCTGACTTTATAGTGTCTGGAAGCTGGAAGAAAAAAACTGTGCTTCAGAGAACTAGCTCTGATCGAAATTTAATTCTTGGTAATTTTCAAAATCAGAAAAAACACATTGCTTAATATGAGTAGATAAAAAATTCAAAGAAACTCATGCACTGGATGATTGCATTGTAAGACAAAGAATCACATGACATTTTGTTTTTTTGACATGTTCCAAAATTCTAGGAATAATTAGTATTTCTGTTCAGTCTCCTAATGATGTAGCATGTAGTTTCTGCCTCAGACATTTAATTTTGTAGTTGACAGTGAGTTTCAGTTTTGTAATCAGTTACATTTGAGGATTAAAAAGGTGCATATTAATGTATTTAAGTCTCTTTTACAATAGTTCAACTTAAGCATATTTTTTTGCTTTCCTAAAATCACAAAGACTAGAGTCATTTTAACTTAAGGCTTTGATCAGGAAAAGAGTATTAGAATCATAAAGCCACAATTTAGTCTGAACTTTGGTAAAAAACACAGTCCGGAGAACTACCTTCAGTTTCATTTCTGTGAATTTGAGGTGTTTTTGATTATGATAACATTTTCAATATAAATCTGTATTTTTGTTAGTTCCTTTTTTTTTTTTTTTTGCATAATTATGCCAAAGGAATACTCACATATGCCAAACTGTTTCAAAAGCTATGTATTTAGTTCCTTTGAGGGATTCATGTTTTTTACACCTAAACCCCACTGTTTCATAGTCTGTAATTCTTTTCAATATTTAAAAGCTTCAATAATAGCATTCTGAAAAATGGAGATATTCACATTCTTATAGCAATCTTGTTTAAGTGTAGAGCAGCAGCCAGTAAAAATCTAACAGCATCTATATCCAAATTTGTGATAATTTGAGACATGTTTTATGGCAATTTTAAATAAAGACATTACCCATAATCATTAATATTTTAATTATCTCAATAATAAACATAGTAAAAAAAAATCCTAATAATTTTTTACTAAGTCTATGGGATTTGAAAGCAGTAATGCAATAACTTTAATAAAATGAACAGGTGAAAGGCTAGGACAGATGTTAGAGAATCCAGAAGAAAAACTAAATATTATAGATATTACAACAAAGAGCAAGGGGTACATCACAGTCAAAAATATTAGTCTTCATGCCTCTTTATCTTTCATATATCACTAGGATCTGCTTCCACTTATGAATATAGAATCAGATTAATTTATGCCTTTGAAAAGACACATTTTTAATCCACAGATTCTATGATCCAGTTTAGGAAACATGGTACTCTGCAGTCTGTCTCACTTCAAAACCTAATTTGCAACTTTATTTTCAGTATCTAGTAAACTACTAGGCAAGCATTTCTGTGTCTGGTACAGAACAAACCTCTTTATCTAGGGTGCCTAAACCCACATGCTCTCAATAAACATGAAGGTAGGATTCAGTTCCCTAAACATAATTTTCTAGAATAATTTCAGACTTGATGGCACATCCTGCCTGCTCTCCAGCTCCTCCACTCCAGAAAAGTGTATGTCTGCCATAAGTCTTTTGTCCTATAAGGTGTAAATAACCACATTATAAGAATTCAACTCGAGTGCACATTCAAGGTGCTTAATGCCATTGAGATGTATCCAACATATTTGAGAAATCTCGGGCTAACAGAATCCCTTGGGATAGTTTGTATATATATATATATATATATATGTGAATGACATGTAAATGAAACCTGTCCCTGAACTGAAACTTCATAGGTAGGATAAGAATCAACTCTGAGATGCCTATCTGTCTGTCTCTATATATGGGCATTAAAGTTACCATTAAAATTAGTGGAAATCTAACCCTCAGTTTAGCTGCCAAGTGTACATATTTACTGCCAATTGTCAGATTCTATAGCAACTGAGCTACACTGGTGTAGTCCACATACCATAGAATTTAAAGAGCAGGCATGTTCTTCTGAAGCAGAAACTGACAGTATAACCCAGATGTGGAAAACTTTTGTGTTCTAGGATAAGTAACTGAGTCTCACTCAAAGGCTGAGGCCTCAGCTTTTACTCCCTCCAGCTAAATCACTGTTCATGACAATGAACCAGACAAACCCAACATAGCATGAAGCTTCCTTGCAGTATTTGATAGCAAGGAATATAGGACTATGGGACTATGGGAGGGAGATGGAGAAGGAAGACAGCGCCCACAATCTGGTGTCTGGTGTCCCTGCAATCCGGAAGCAGCATAAGGGGCTATTCAAGAGAAACTTTTTGCCTAATAATGTGGGCCCCTTTAAATTCCCTAGGTGTGCCATATGTGCCATGTGAGATAGAGAGGACTGTATTGTGTAACATGCTGTGAGTCATATGGGTGGATGCTAGAAATGCCTCAAAGGATACATTCTCTGCTGGAGGTCTGTGCCCTGTAGCTTGCAGTGGGAATAGGAGTGCAGCATTTTAAGGCAGAGCAAATTGTTAGCCTAGGCACAAGCTGTGCCATTCCAGCTAGTCTCAGTGCCGGACGTTTAGTAATGCACCAAATCAGTTGTATCTTTCTTCAGCGAGTGAACAGTACCTGACAGCTTTCAAGGTCAACTCCACAGAAAGAGATAAATATAGCAAAATCACAATGTATTTTAGATGTCAAGAAGAGTTTTTGGATTGGAAAGGCAAAACAAAAGAGAATAAATGATTTTATGAAATCAATAGAAGTATCAACTTTAATTGAAGTATAGTGAAGAGTACTGATAAGCTGAAAAAGCTTAGGCTTGTTATAGGCAGCCACACTATTTACATGCCAGAAGGGAATTCCTGACTGAGAATACTAATTTCTTCCTAGATTTACAGTGATTTATTCCATATAGAATTGCTTTGTTGTTTGTTTGTTTGTTTCCACATAAAGAAGCAATGAATGATTGTTCATTTATGGTTTTATCTTTCAGTCCCTATGGATTGCTGTGGACAAATTACTTGGCAAATTATCCCATTGCCTACATCTAATTCAACATTACAATGTACTGTACTATTCTTTTTCCTATTGAAAATATGAAATGAATCTCAAGTGAAAACTTGCTGTGTTCTTGCCAGATGTGAGTTGTTGTTATTTATTTGAAATAGCTTTCACAAATACAATTCTAATTGAGCATTCTATACATAGGTGTTCAGAAGCAGTATACATCAGACTGTGTTAGTCTTTGGTTTATATGCTGAATGTGTATTTTTATGAGTGATTTCAGACACCTACTTCCTATGTATGTATATGCAGCAGCATTCACACTAAGAAAAAGGGCTTGGACAGTTTATATGAATAATTACAATGTATACAGGTTCTCCATGGAACAAAAATGTGCCCTTGTAGCCAAGAGAGCCAATGGGATCCTGGGATGTATCAAGAAAGGTGTGTCCAGCAGGTCGAGGGAAGTTCTTCTATCTCTCTACTCTGTCCTGGGGAGACCACACCTGGAATACTGTGTCCAGTTTTGGACTCCCCAGTTCACAGAGAACTGCTGGAGGGAATCCAACAGGGAGCCACAAGGATGATTAGGGGACTTGAGCATCTCCCCTATGAAGAGAGACTGAGATCCCTGGGGCTGTTCAGTCTTGAGAAGAGAAGACTGAGAGGGGATCTGATCAATGTCTATAAATATGTGCAGGGTGGGTGTCAAGTGGAGGGAGCCAGGCTCTTTTTGGTGGTTCACAGTGATAAGACAAGGAACAATGGGTTCAAACTTGAACACAGAAGATTTCACCTCAACAGGAGGAGAAACTTCTTTACAGTGAGGGTGACGGAGCACTGGAACAGGCTGCCCAGGGTGGTTGTGGAGTCTCCTTCTCTGGAGACTTTCAAAACCCACCTGGATGCATTCCTGTGCAGACTAAGTGATCCTTCTTTGGCAGGGGGGTTGGACCCAATGATCTCTTGAGGTCCCTTCCAGCCTCTGATGCACTGCAATCTTGTGATACTGTGACATTTGTATGCATTAATAATGCATGGTTTCTATTTAAAGTCCCAAGGAAGCAACTAGTTGTTGAACAATATTTCTTTTTAACTAGACTGAATATATAATTAACTTGATAATATATAAATTAACTTTACTTGCTGGCCATACCCATTCTGATTGAAATTCCTATCAAACATCAGACTAACCCATTTTGTTAGCACACATCCTTCTGAAGAATGCTCTAGGTGGTTAATAATTGGACAAATCACTTTTTTTTTTTTTTTTTGTTAAGTGAGTAAAAAATTCTAAAGCACCTTTGGCAGTGTGCCTCATTCTTATTGGCTTGACCACTTTTAGCATGGCTGGAGATGTAGTTCATTCTAACAGGATTTCAGTTTCTTGAAATGTGGGACAACCTCTAACAAAATAAATCAGAACACTTTTTTTTAAATTATACTTTTCTAAAGCAGGTTTCAAGATCTGGGATCAATACTGTGGAGAGTGAAAATACTTTTTGACATTTCTTACAAACAAATTTTTATGTATGAGCATCAGTATTTACAGATTTACAAATTAAAATTACTTAAGAAGTTTTTATATTTGATAGTTGTTTGCAAAGAAATAAAAAATTCCTAGTATCTTTGATGAAATATTAACTGTTTGTTGAAATAAATATTTCACATTCATAATCTAGAGGGGTAAAAATAAAATGTCTCCTGAAGTAAACAACATTCTTTTTTAAAAAAGAGCTGATACACATATTTAAACATCTAAATGCTTAAATTAATATGCTATAAAATATTCTTTCAGTATTATTTTTTCATCATTAAGAGCATATTAATGTAATTAAATGTTCAGTAAATTGAAAAACTTAAATCAAGGTTTATCATTAACAGTTAATTTTTTGTTTTGTTCATTTCTAATATTTTTTTAATAGCAGGATAATATGAACTGGAATAAATTTCTCATAAATTCAGCCACATAAAAAATAGATTTATAATATCTGAACTAGAGGTGTAGGTTCTCTCTAAAGTCAGTTGAAAAAGGTATGCAGATTCAATTATTTACCTTTCTGAGATATTTATCTTGAGACAATTAGACCGAGTAGGTGTTTAATTTTTACATGACTAAAGCTAAGTGGGAATCCTTCACAGAATAAAATAGTGTTCACAATTGTACAGGTAAGGAATTACAGGACTTCTGTCTTACTTTTTGAAGAAGGTGGAATTTGAAAAGTGGTGACAATTTCAGCTTTGACAAGTGAACAAGTGAACGTTAAACAAATAGGAAGAACCAAGATGTGTACAATGTACAAAACCTCTTACTCCCACCATAATATAAACACAGCACACCATTTGATCAGCTCTCTAGATTCCACTGCTTGTCTTATTGGAGGGCTCATTTCTTCTGCCAGTACAGGCACCACGTATTATACTTGGTGGTGGTGACACAACATATATTCTACGTACTTGAATAATATTATTTCACAATTGGCTGAATCTGATCCCAGAATCTGAAAACTTTTCAGATGTGGCACTTGTGGCACAACTGCTCTGCCCTCCTCTCTGCCCTAGTGAGACTTCATCTGGAGTATTGTGACTAGTTCTGGGTTCCCCAGTTCAAGAGAGACACACAAGTACTGGAGAGAGTCCAACAAAGTGCTACAAGGAATTAATTAAGAAAATAGAACATCACTCTGATGAAGAAAGGCTGAGAGACATGGGGCTGGAGAAGAACAGACTGAGAGGAGGTCTCATCAGTGTTTACAGATATCTTAAGGGTGGGTGTCAAGAAAATAGGACCAGTCTCTTTTCATTGATGCCTGGTGATAGGACAAGGATCAGTCAATAAAAACTGGAACACAGGAAGTTCCACTTCAATATGAGAAGAAACTTCTGTACTGTGAAGAGCACTGGAACAGGATGCCCAGAGCGATTGCAGAGCCTCCTTCTCTGAAGACTTCCGAAACCCACCTGGACACATTCTTGTGTGGCCTGCCTTAGGTAAACCTGCTTTGGCAAGGTGGTTGGACTCAATGATCTCCAGAGATTCCTTCCTTCCCCTAGTATTCTGTGATTCTAGGATCTTCCAGTTCAGGGTCATCAAAAAGGATCCAGTTCATGTTTCTTGAGTTAGGTACAAAATTGAAGTACAACAAACAGTAATATTTTCTTCAGAAACTTGTAGCTCATCAGAATTCAAATGTTCAAATGGACGTCAGTACATGTTCATGTGTTGTTTGGTTGGCTGACGATTAATCTTTGCAAATAATCACATACAGTTCTATCAAGAAGACAAAATAGTTTCAAGTCATCTGTTTGTTAGGCTGCCCAGAACCGTTTAATTTCTCCATTAGTTACACCTCAAGAAGGAAAGTAGGTTTAATAGTATCTTACAGGATCACAGGATCACGGTATGTTAGGGGTTGGAAGGGACCCAAAGAGATCATCAAGTCCAACACCCCCTGCCAGAGCAGGACCATACAATCGAGCTCAGGTCACAGAGGAATGCATCCAGACAGGCCTTGAAAGTCTCCAGAGAAGGAGACTCCACAACCTCCCTGGGGAGCCTGTTCTCTTGGATTTATCTTTGAATTCTATTTTAATTATTGCTAAACAATTTTTATATCTAATTACAATGTTAACAAACAAACAATAAGAATTACATAAGGACTTCTAACACTGTTGAAGCAAAGATTTGCATTTATTGGGTTGAGCTGTATGTAGATGGCAATTTCACTAAATGAAACATAATCCTTTAGATCAAGAGGCAAAAGCACTAGGATTTCAACTTGCTTTTTGTTAAAAGTTCTGTGCTTTGTAACAGACAAGCATGACAGTGCTAGTACGTAAATAGCTGACAAAGTTTCAATTAAATTTTTATGATCATTTTACATTGTTACAATATCTGTTAGCAAATTAATATATTTATACATATAGGATGCATTATTTGCTTACAAACATAGATGTTCAAACACAACATTTAAAAATGTCTGTTATTATTTGGGCTGATTAGGCAATATGCAGGCATTTTGTAACCAGACTACAATGACAATTAGAGAATAATTTTATTTTCAACTATAATTAGCCTGTATTTCAATTTAACAATGATATATCTTGCCAAATGTTTACATTGTCAGAAATGCACATTGGTAAACCTCTGTTTGAGAAACATAGCTAACAGCCCTGTGTAAATGATATTAAATATTTCTAAGATGCTAATTTTTAATTACATTTTGTTTGCTTACTTTTTTTTTGTTTTTTGTTTTCTGTGTTGAGTAAGGGTAGATACTTTCCTCTAGAGGTAAGTGAACAGTTAAAAAGCTTTGAACTCAGTGTTTTCGAGGCCTGAAATAGGATTTCCCAAATATTCAAATTTAATATGTGCAAAGCAGGCTTACCAGGCAAATTCTCTACTACCTCTGGCAAAAACTCCTTGGAGGTTTTGCATAAACTTTGTAAACTCAAGAAAGGTCAACGATTTGACATTTTTTTGATTGTACAGCAAATTATTCTTCAAGGATACTGTGGTCACTCAACATATTATTTTGCCTTGTTTGCTTATGTCAACACAAGGAAAAGGAAATTGTTAGGTTTATATATTTCTCATAAACATGCAGAATGCTAATAAAGTGACAATCAGTTGGGTTTCTTTGGTTTATTTTGTTGGTTAGTTGTTTTCTTTTGTTTTGGTTTGATGCAAAAAGATGGCTGGCTCTTGCCATGATTTTGAAGTTAAACGGACCAGCTTAATGCACATTATCCATACTAACACTGCAGCAAGACACAGAAGGAACACAGCATCAAGAATTGCATGTGAATACATAGGCATGGGTCCAAAAAAAGCAAAAACTGAAGCAGAATGAGAGCTGACCTCTTTTCTGAACAACAGGTTGCTGTGGTTAACTATTACCTGATTTAAACTGTGAGTCATAGAAGAGATCTGGCCTTACATGCTTCTTGCTGTTGTTCTCGTGACTGGCTTTATGGCACTTGTCATGGTTTAACCCTGACCAGCAACTAAGCATGCAGTTGCTTGCTCACTCTTTGCCATTCACAGTAGGATGAGGAGGAAAATTGAACAGAAATTAAAGGAAGAAAGAAAGAAAGAAAGAAAGAAAGAAAGAAAGAAAGAAAGAAAGAAAGAAAGAAAGAAAGAAAGAAAGAAAGAAAGAAAGAAAGAAAGAAAGAAAGAAAGAAAGAAAGAAAGAAAGAAAGAAAGAAAGAAAGAAAGAAAGAAAAGAAAGAAAGAAAGAAAGAAAGAAAGAAAGAAAGAAAGAAAGAAGAAAGAAAAGGAAAAAAGAAAGGAAAGAAAGAAAGAAAGAAAGAAAGAAAGAAAGAAAGAAAGAAAGAAAGAAAGAAAGAAAGAAAGAAAGTAAAAAGAAAGAAAGAAAGTAAAAAGAAAGAAAAGAAAGAAGAAAGAAAAGGAAAAAAGAAAGGAAAGACAGAAAGAAAGAAAGAAAGAAAGAAAGAAAGAAAGAAAGAAAGAAAGAAAGAAAGAAAGATAGAAAGAAAGAAAGAAAGAAAGAAAGAAAGAAAGAAAGAAAGAAAGAAAGAAAGAAAGAAAGAAAGAAAGAAAGAAAGAAAGAGAAAGAAAGAAAGAAAGAAAGAAAGAAAGAAAGAAAGAAAGAAAGAAAGAAAGAAAGAAAGAAAGAAAGAAAGAAAGAAAGAAAGAAAGAAAAGAAAGAAAGAAAGAAAGAAAGAAAGAAAGAAAGAAAAGAAAGAAAGAAAGAAAGAAAGAAAGAAAGAAAGAAAGAAAGAAAGAAAGAAAGAAAGAAAGAAAGAAAGAAAGAAGAAAGAAAGAAAGAAAGAAAGAAAGAAAGAAAGAAAGAAAGAAAGAAAGAAGAAAGAAAGGAAGAAAGAAAGAAAGAAAGAAAGAAAGAAAGAAAGAAAGAAAGAAAGAAAGAAAGAAAGAAAGAAAGAAAAGAAAGAAAGAAAGAAAGAAAGAAAGAAAGAAAGAAAGAAAGAAAGAAAGAAAGAAAGAAAGAAAGAAAGAAAAAGAAAGAGAAAGAAAGAGAAAGAAAGAAAATCCAAAAGACAACACTGTGCTAGCTACAGGGAAGAAAATTAATGCTATCCCAGCTGAAATGAGGACAACCAAAAAGTGATATCATCAGGAGGAATTGCTCACTGGTATCTTATTACTCCTTGTTTATCTTCCATGATGAATGAGGTCTACAACAGTACTTCAGAAAAACCAACACATTGAAGAAAATAAGCTCTGATCCTCTGAAGTCTGTGATCCTGTAATCTTTATTATCACAAAGGAGAACGATTAATTTTTCCATGAATTTGAATATGATTATATAGAGAATAAGATTCTTCTCTCTCAAGGAGAGAAGAACCACTTGCTTGGCCAAGGACCATAAGAGAATCTTCTGATAAAATCTGTATCATGTTCTTCATCTATCTACCTATTCTTTTCATTATTACTTATTCTCTTTATTAAATAGTAAAAACTATTTGACTTCCTGTCATAATAATGAATAGCAAAGATAGAGACAATCATGAAGACACTCTTCTCCATTATGGAATAGCTTTCAGCAAATGTTAGACTTGCCACAGTCATTGCTAATGCACTTCCACCTAGATTGTCTCTGAAGAAGTAAAGTAGAGATGAGGTAAAATCTATTGGTGGCTTGCAGATTTTTCTCCTGTGAATGGGTAATACTACCTTTCCATTCTTCAGCTATATCTACATCAAAGGTCTTGTAATTCTGGTAATACTCCCTCTACTTGGATTCTTACACCTCTTTTAGAGGAAAAGAAAAAAAGAGAAAAAATGTAAATAAATGATTTCTTTTTTTAATAAAGAAAGAACCATAGATAGAGGCTGTCATTTGTGTGCTCCACAGGTGTGTGAATTAGAGTTTCAGTTTAGATGAAACTAGTTCATGTGACAATATTAGAGCTCATCATGAATGTTGCCTGAAAACCTGACACTAGGTCTTTGGAAACAACTGTTTCCCTCTGCAGATTCATTCCTGTTGCACTGAAGAAGATGCTAGCATATATGTTGACTCTATACCCTTAGTATATCAAATAAAATCACAAACCCTCCCATGTGAACAACTATATATAAATATATGTATTTACCTGATTTTGTATAAATTAATAAATAAATATATTTGTGTTTATGGATGTATGCATATAAACACCTCCTTGTGACATTTGTGTATGCTACATACTAATTTTGGAATATATAACCAAGTGTATACTCACATTTTTATCCAGGATTTCCTTTGTTAGAGGTGTAAGAATACCTGTTCTCTGTCCTTCCTTCCTTTGTTTGTTAATGAAAAAATATCCACCTCCACAGAATGATTTCTAAAATTTTAATAGCTATCTCATTAAATGAAGTCCATATTTTTATATGCAAAGTACATTCAGTGATGCTTCCAGTGATTAAAATATATCTATGCAAGAACACAGAAAAATGTTAAAATTATGCATGACAACAACTTTATCCATTTTTGTGCTTTTTAAATATTTTTTTCTGTGACTTGTAAAGCTTTGAGTCATCTGTATATTTCAGGCTTCACATTTTTGCACCCTAAGCAAAAGTTACTCAAATTATGAAAACTGAAATAATACTATTAATATTTAGGCTATAATGAATATTAATTGATGTCTAACTTAGAGATTGGATTTGGCAAAAGACTGCATATACATTCATTTTTAGTTTGTATGAGATACATTAATTTAAAAGAAATAAGGACAACATGTATTAAAAGCACTTAAATACCCAGTGTAAAGGTTAAGGTTATTTTTAGGGGGGAAAAAGAAAGTCCTTCTAAGCTGAGCTTTGATAACTTTGAAAGAGACAAAAGATTTTAAACTATTTTTTTGAAAACAAAGAATAAATATCTTTTTAAAAGATCCTAAAATTGAAGTATTTTATTCTGTATCTTATGAAATTTAATTCCACAGAAAAATAATATGATTTGCACTCAGAAGTTTTAAATATTTGTAAATTAGCACTGCAAGATATAGAAAAAAAAAAAACAAAAACAAAAACCAAAACCCACAAACACTGGATATAACCCACATAAATACAAGTGGTGAGATTTATCAGATCACCTGTGAAAATAATCCATTATAAAATTTATCTCTCATGAAAACAGCAGTTACTGAAATCCATGCACACTTAAAAAGATGTCAATACCAACAGAAAGGAGCATACATTCAACTCAAAACAAACAACGACAGAAACAAAACCAAACAAACCCAAAAAGAAACAGGAAAAAAATGTGCTAGTGATGATACTATTATTTATAGACAGACATAAATATGGCTTTCAGAGTTCCATCTACACACACAAAAAATTTGTCAAAAGGCTGACTAATTCACTAAGAGATACAAATGAGTGTTAGAAGAGAGCTATGTCCTTTCCTCTTCAGTTGTCATTTCGTCTTTCTGAGAAGATTATTCTCATCAGGAGACTGTAACAAGACTAAATGTCATCCTCTTAGTGTTTGAGACATCTGTGACACATTTTCTATTTAGAAAGAAAACAGGCAGACTGTTTCAATGAGATAGAGATTCCCTGAGGGACAGGATCTAGTAAAATAGTTGACAAAATGAAAGATTTGATAGCCAGAAGCAAAGGGAGGCATACAGAGTGCATGCAGTATGTATTGTTTTTCCTATGCACAGAATCATGTTGGCAGCAGGCAGTGACAGCCCAGCCTTACCATTACTGGTATGTTGTAGACAAAAGGAAGGTTATGAGTCTGGGCAAAGCATGCACAGCCAAATTGCATGATATCTGTTCATTTTAGTAAGGCTGAACCAGGCAGTGCAGTGTGAACGTTTAAAAACACGTTTCAATAACTGAATACTGTTGCTGAACCTCACTCCATCATCTTTGAAAATCATGGAGAACAGGAGAAGTACCTGATGACTGGAAGAAAACAAATGTCACTCCAGTCTCCAAAAAAGGCAAGAAGGAGTACCCAGGCAACTACAGACCAGTCAGCCTCACCTCCATCCTTGGAAAGATGATGGAGCAGCTCAACCTGGAGGTCATCTCTAAACACATGGAAGACAAGAAAGTTATCAGGAGTAGCCATCGTGGATTTGCCAAGGGGAAATCTTGTCTGACTAATCTGATAACCTTCTATGAACTTATGAACAAGTGGGTAGATGAGGGAAGAGCAGTGGATGTCATATATCTTGATTTCAGTAAAGCTTTTGATACTCTCTCCCATAACATCCTCATAGAAAACCTCAGGAGATGTGGCATAGATGGCTGGTCTGTGAGGTGGATTGAAAACCGGCTCCATAACACAGTTCAGAGCGTCATCATCAGTGGCACAGAGTCAGCTTGGAGGCCTGTGGCAAGTGGTGTCCCCCAGGGATCGGTACTGGGTCAAGTTTTGTTCAATATCTTTATCAATGACCTGGATGAGGGCATTGAGTGCACCCTCAACAAGTTTGCTGATGATACAAAACTGGGGGGGTTGGCTGACACCCCCTCAGGCTGTGCAGCCATCCAACGTGACCTGGACAGGCTGGAGAGCTGGGTGCAGGCAAACCTCATGAGGTTTAATAAGGACAAGTGCAAAGTCCTACATCTGGGGAGAAATAACAACAGGCACCAGTACAGGTTAGGGGCTGCCCTGTGGAAAGCAGCTCCACAAAGACCTTGGAGTGCTGGTGGACAGCAAGTTCTCCATGGAACAACAATGTGCTCTTGTGGCCAAGAGAGCCAATGGGATCCTGGGATGCATGAAGAAAGGTGTGTCCAGCCGGTCGATGGAAATTCTTCTACCTCTCTACTCTGTCCTGGTGAGACCACACCTGGAATACTGTGTCCAGTTTTGGGCTCCCTAGTTCAAGAGAGACAGAGAACTGCTGGAGAGAATCCAATGGAGAGCCACAAGGATGATTAGGGGACTTGAGCATCTCCCCTGCGAAGAGAGACTGAGATCCCTGGGGCTGTTCAGTCTGGAGAAGACTGAGAGGGCATCTGATCAATATCTATAAATATGTGAGGGGTGGGTGTCAAGTGGAGGGGGCCAGGCTCTTTTCAGTGGTTCATAGTGATAAGACAATGAACAAAGGGTTCAAACTTGAACATAGAAGATTTCACCTTAACAGGAGGAGAAACTTCTTTACAGTGAGGGTGACAGAGCACTGGAACAGGCTGCCCAGGGTGGTTGTGGAGTCTCCTTCTCTAGAGACTTTCAAAACTCACCTGGATGCGTTCCTGTGAAGACTACTCTAGGTGATCCTTCTTTGGCAGGGGGGTTGGACCTGATGATCTCTTGAGGTCCCTTTTAACTTCTGATACACTGTGATACTGTGAACACATGAAATATGAGAGATGGAGTTCTCAAGTATTTGGGATTGCCTGCAGTCTGTGCTCAGCAGGGTAGATTTTGTCTAAGGATATATATCTAGAATACAAATACAATTAGTCTTCCTAATCCTAAATTTAAACACGTATTAAGCAGAAAGGTAGCTAGAGATCCATATTCAAGCATGTAAATTATATACAGAAACATGAATCCACAGGAAAATGAAGCCTAAGCTCTTTACCCTTGTAAAGATTTGCATAGTACTATAAAAGTGTTCTGTTATGGTACTTTTACATATTAAATTAATTCGACCCTTCGTTGTCAACTATAAGAGTTTATGTCACTGCAATTCTATGACCAAAATGTTAAACTGATGACCAAAATAAGACCTCTGACCCTTTAACTAAGGCTTTTGATTGGATACCCACAGACCAGAGCATAATACATCAGAAAATAGTCTATGAGGTCAGGTGCCTAGATTTTTGTATTACTTACAGGCCATTTTTGCCATTAACCAAGTTGAAAATCCTGCCTGCTTAATTTTCCTTTCTGGCCGATGGACCATATTCAAAAGATTCAGGTCTGCACCTACCAAGAGCAGTGAAATGACTACCAGTAGTTTCAAAGGCCAGTAAATCAGGATCTAAATTCTATCTGATTCCCCTGGGAGAAAGCACCATATGGCAAGCTGACTGCTGTTGCTCACAGTCTTACCTGAGAGAAATAAAAAAGGCTATGTGATGAGACGTGGGTAACCTGCACCTGCTCCTTTGTTTTTCAGCATCACTTCAGAGCTGAGGCTCCTTTCACAGTTGCTGAGTACAGAAAGCAAGAAAGCAAAAAGGAAATAAGGGCTAGCTGTATATCTGTGTTATTATTACAGTAATATGCATTTTATTCAGGTGTAAAAGGGGGAATGTATGCATAGCTAGGATTTCCTAAAAAAAAAAGGAGTTCATTTAGTTTTGTCCTGCTATTGCACCTGATGCTACTTATTTTTTATGTATTTTTATTGGCTTAATTAAATAGTTCAGAATTTGTGCTATTTCTAATGCTGAATTACCAGATAATTTTTAATTCTGTTTTTTTCATTCTGCAGTTACTGGTGTTTATTTTCTTAGAAAAATCTTGTGTCATGACTGACAGTTTAATTCTTTTAATGGTTATGAGTTATTGTATCTGATGCAAGACATTATTGCTTAATCTCACTTTGATGAAAGGACCAAACAGTTATAACATGGAAGCACAATCTAGCTCCTTAAGATTTATTTGCATTGAACGATGCAAATCAAATCCATAGTATTATTTGCTGAAATACATTCATAAAATGCCAGCAATTTAATATTGTAAGCAAATATATTGTTAACTGTTGTATCAATGTTGAATTTAATTGACATGCTTATAGGCTTAGATAAGCATAATTAAAATAATTTTAAAAATCTAGGCTGGCAAACACTTCAAATTCGTTATGTAGTTAAAAGAACATTTTATCAGAAATTATAGATACTCAGACAACTTCAGTATTGAACTACTTTTTATAATGGGAGGTTATGATTCCACTCATTACCTTGATGCTGATCTTCCCTTCTCTTGTGAAAGAATGAATTACATTTTCAGTGGTATAATGTGCTTTCTTTGAAGATTCAGCAACAGGGTTGCTGTTATGATATATCTTCCCAATTATATCCCCATTGTGCCTTTTTTCATAGCCTTAGGTCATTTGTCTTTCTTTGGATTGCTTTCATACTCTTCATACTTAATGATCTTGTTGAGAGGTACTGAGGAAGACATTCAGAAGACAGTTTATTTCTAGGCATCAACACATTTCTCTGGGTGTTTGCCAGTCAGTTAGTTTAAGTTTCAGCTCCCCGCATTGTAAATGAATTAAAAAAAACTTTTTTTTTTTCACTTTCTTTCTTCTTCTCCAATCTTTCATTGTCTTCAATTTAAGATGGAAAATCTCCAATATAGAAATAATTTCTAACCATACCTGCAAGCTATCCCATAAGAGCAACATACCATGGATCTTCTTTTGGATCAGAGTTGCTGCACAAGATATAACTTCCAAGAACTGTATGTCAGAGAAACATTTCTCTCTCCTGGAGTATGTTAATGTACCCATGTAGAAATTAGCTATTTTGTATATCTTTAAGAGGTTTTTGGTTTTGGTTTTGTTTTTGTTGTTTTTTTTTTTTTAACATGAATATTTTACATCTTAAAGACTCAGACTTGTTTGATTGGTTTTGGGGTTTTTGTTTGTTTCTTTTATTTTCTTTTGCTGGTTTATTTATTTATTTATTTACACTTAATGTTAACAATTTTCTCAGACATAGACAGACATGGTAAACTAATTATACAGTTCTGTGCTTTGGACTGTTTAGATAACTGTACTTCCTCCAGAAAACTATTACTAAGCAAAAACTAAAATTCGGAGTAATCTCACCTTGCAAAACACAACCCAAACAAACAAAGAACAAAACCCACACAACACGAAGGTGGTTTACCTTAAGGAAAGGCTTAATCTTGAAGATGTGGAACAACATAAGTTTGAGAAAGTAACACAAAACTCCTAGGGCAAGAAAATTCTGCAAAAACGCTAATTGGGAAGTAGTTCTATTTAAGTATGTTCTCAGTTACAGAGGATACAGAACCTGCCTGCAGCAGCTCTCAAAAAGAATTCTGTTTCAGGCAAGTACAATCCTCCTTTAAGCTTTGATTTGAGAATAGGTATATGCAACTTTTCTACCACCTTGTTCTTGCTTCATCTCATTTTTTTCTTCATGGATTTCCCCACCTATAACAAAGGGGAAGACTCTCCTAGCTTACTAGTACTTTTCATCTGTGATGTAATTGTCAAATATGTAAAAAAAAATACATATTAACCAAATGAATGAAAATTTCCCCTTGATGTATGCAATCCAAAGTTTCTGGGGAAAAACCGAAAAAAAAAAAGTCAGTGGTATGACACCAAAATATTTGCTGACTCTTCTACCATAGCATTGAATAAAAATAATAAGCTCTTTCTCATTTGAAGTATTCTCAATAAGTGAAAGTAAACAATTCATAGTAATATCAGTTAAAGTAGATAGAAATCAGGTGAAATATGTTTACTTTTGTGCACTACCATAAGAGTCTTAGTTTTATTTGTGAGCAACAGCCCCCAGATATCAGTGTCATGGAAATCTCAGAAATGTAACATTTCCAAGTTAAATAAATTTGCAGTGAGTTGGTACTTCTTTAGTGGGTTGTTTTGGTTTTTCGGTTGGTTGGGTTTTTTGTTTGATTGGTTTTGGGATTTTTGTTTGGTTTTATGTTTGTGGGGTTTTGGGTGGGTTTTTTGTTGTTTGTTTTGTTTGGTTTGTTTTGGTTTTGAATGGTAAACCTAAAATTGTTTCTTTTCTAAGCATATATAGTTTTTCTGTTGAAATGTTGATAAAATAAATATTTTATGAAACCTATGATTAGGCTATTCAAAATTCATCTTAGCACTTGAAGCACCTTATGTGTCTTTTGTCCAATTGACATATCAATGTGACTCTAACATATCCTTTCTCTCTTCGTCAGAGCATCTGTAGTGAAATTTAGGTCAACTGTAACAAAAAGTTTCTGCTTTCCTGAGCCATAGGATCTGTTCCTTCTATTTCTAATAATGTCATGCTCCCATGATTTGCAGAAAGAAAACCTGTCCTTTCGTTTTTTTATGGAGTTTTTGTTCTCTATGTTGTTCTACACAAAGATTTTTGTTTTGTATTTCCCAAATAATTAGAAAACCTAAGCAAAGACATGCAAACTCTAAGTGCTTGCTCTGCATAGTCCTCCTTTATTTCTTTTTTTCCTTTCTCTGAATGGACAAACTCCTCAACCGATGCCTCTGAAATGAGTCAGAATAAAGTCCATTATTTGTTTAATTAATATTATACATTTGAGGAATTGAAAAAAAAAAACACTAAAAACATGTTTATAAGAATTTGCTACATAAATCAAAAGAAGTTAAAATTAGATCTGCAGGTGTGCAGTTAGTTATATAAATCATACACAGAGTTAACACAGTGAGTATATTTGGATCCTAGAATACTCAGTAATCCCAGCAATGTCTCATAAACAGGAGGATAAAGAAAGAATGAACAAAAAAGAATTGTATGTATTATAATATAGTTTAATGAAATGGTAGTTATCAAAATAATAATGGAGATATTTTAATGTAATATATGGATATATAATTTCATCTTTTTATAAAAGGAGCTTGATAAATAGGCTATTCAAAATGTTCTGGTTTGCTGCTTTCCTTATATTGGTATGATTTGTTAATGCTAACACTTAAGTTAGGAGATCAGAGTTTATGACTGATAAGAAAAAGCTGAGTTGGGACTGGCTGAAAAACTGCATATTTATGCAGCTACAGCTTATAGCTGATAAGATTATTCATTAATTTTTTTTTCATCCTCAGAATGAGTTACAAACATTAACAACTGAATTTCTGAATGCATTCATGGGATAAGTAAGGAAACAATGGAGTAATTATTAAAGGATGCAACACTCTGGTTGATGATGCTGGTAAAGGATTTCACACCAAGCCTTATGTAAACTTATGATGTTAAGACACAATACAAAGTCTTCTTGCCTAGAGTAATGCTTTTCTAGTGCTTACTTTCTCATTCTATAGAAATTTGATTTTCTGCATAAAAAATTATACATGTGCAATATGCAGGCAAATCTCAGCGACTATCTGAAGTAAAAGTGATAATATTGTCCTTTAAGGCCTTAGGGATATAAATAAAACCATCATACTTTTTGGTAATACTTTATAACATCCCATTTTTATCTTCCAGAAATAGTATTTTTAGTGCTCCAAAGTATAAAGATACTGATGTCTCCAAAGACTTAATTAACTAATGGGCATAATTTACTTCAGTTCCAAACTTATATATGTTTATCTCTGTTACTTGTAAAATAAATAAACACTGTTTTTCACTACTTAAAGTATAACACATATGAACAATAAAAGTATTTTTAAAGCACTTACAGGTCTTTATGTATGAATAAATATTTTGTAATTTGAGACCTTGCTGCAAATGAGCTTACATTTTAACCCCACAAGGAAGAAAAGAAGCCTTCAGCAGTTTAAAAATCTGCCTTATTACCACCCTTTAGAATGTTTTACTGATCAAGTGAAAGACAGACAATTCCATACCTTAAATATGCAAAATTAATGTCTTATAATGGATAAAGGTATGTGTTACTTCTGGAACAATTGCATAATGTTTCATAATGCACAGTCACCTCCGTTGTTCATTTAGGAAGGGATATTATATGTATCTGTTCCAGAAGGAGGGCTTGCTGTATGGCAACCTTGGTGAAACTATGTAGACAAGAACAATTTGCTTTTTTATATTTTTGTTTCAAAGACCTTCCTTTCCTGACTCATCCTTTTACTGACATATGAATTAACCAATATTTCTGTAGTTAAGGAGTCCCTTATATGAAAACCATTAAAGATGACAAGCAAATGATGCCTCACAAAATCACAGAATGATAGAGATTGGAAGTGACCTCTGGAGATCATCTATTCCAGATGCCCTCCTGAAGTAGATACACCTGGAGCAGGTAGCACAGGACAGAGTCCAGGTAGTTTTTGAATGACTCCAGAGATGAAGACTCCTTCACCCTTCTAGGCAGCCTGTTTCAGTGTTCTACCACTCTCAAAGTTAAAAAAGTTCCTGCTCACGTTTAGATGGAAATTCATATGTTCAAGTTTGGGGTTTTTAACAACAGTGTTACTAATATGAAGCTTGTTAGTGATTGTAAATGCAGTATTTGGTGATGTGTTAGTCAGTTAATTCTCTCTTCATAGTGATATTCGCAAAAGTGATCTGATTAAATTATGAGATTTCAAATTGAACAATGAGTAGAGTAGCAATTTGTATTCAAAGATTTTCATTAAATTACCATATGATCTCCAGCTATACAGCAAAAGAAAAGTATAAACAAGTCATTAAAGTCTGTTTTAAAATGCACATGTACATGCAGTTCTGTCAAGGCTGTAGATTCTAAATAACCAATAAACTATAACAAGAGTAAGACTAGTATGTTATGGGAGAAGTTTCACAAGACACAGGTTTGAAAGAGTTGGCTAAAAAGAAATTAGAACTATGTTTGGCATGCAGTTTGTGGTTAGACATCTAACTGTAAGTAAATGCCTACATTGTTGTGTACACATGAGTCAGATATTTAAATTCCTACCATAGTCAATGGGGATCAGAAGCTTTACTAATCTGCCCAAGCATGGAGATAGTTGCAACATCTAACAGGTATGACTATTGCAAATCTTCCACACTTGTTAGAGAACTCAATGGTGTGGCCTCAGGATGACAGCCACTGTACCCCAAGGTATTTCAAATAGTATGAGACAGCTGTGAATGTTTATACAATCTCTGGAAACCAATTCCAGCTTCCCAAGCTGTCTAAGTTAAAAAGCAAGAGCTGGTCAGCTAGGCTTGAGTATCAGCATGAAATAAGTCTTTGATACTGCTTAAATTTTGCATACTCCTTTGTATAGTCTTGGCCAGTATGCACTCTCTCAGATGAAATTATAAGTGTTTGGGATATAAAATAGGCCAAGTATTCCTCTCAGTAGCTGGTAGGATATCCTGTTTTGGGAAATTAAGAGATAGAATGGGATTGATTTGAGTTCTTGTCTTTCATATTTTTCTAGTTTAAATATAAAATGGCCTGTTCCAGTGACTGTTTCGCTGGTCCTTCAGCGAGGATGCTTTTTGAACTGTTTCCATGATCAAAAGAAGTAAAGAACCTGGGAATAGACTTTAGATTCCTTTATCCACTTTCAAATTCTGTTTCCCCTTAAAAAATTTCTCCTGGCCCCAACTGAAAAGGAGTAAGTTAGCAAATATAATTTCAGTAAATGTATATTTTACAAGGTACTGGTTTTGACAGGTGAATTCACAGAATCACAGAATGTTAGGGGTTGGAAGGCACCTCCAAAGACTGAGTCTACTTCTCTGACAAAGCAAGATCACCTAGGGCAGGCTGCACAGGAAAGCTATCAGATGGGTTTTGAAAGTCTTCAGAGGAGGAAGTTCCACAAACTCTCTGGGAAGCCTGTTCCAGTGCTCCATCACCCTCACTATAAATAAGTGTCTCCTTACGCTGAGATAAAACTTTCCATGTTCTAGCTTGTATCCACTGTTCCTTGTCCTCAGCGAGTTTGCCAAATTGCCAGGCTGTGTGGGTAAAGTCAACATACTGTAAGAAAGGGTGCCATCCAAAGTGACCTTGACAGGCTGGAGAGGTGGGCTCATGCAACCCTCACGAAGTTCAATAAAGCCAAGTGCAAGATCCTGTAAATGGGTCGAGGCAATTCCAAGCAAAAATACAAGCTGTGTGGTGAGTAGATTGAGGACAGCCCTGTAGAGAAAAAGTTCATTGTATTGGTGGATGAAAAACTGGATGTGAGCTAGCAACCTTGCACTCGGAGCCCAAAACCATTAAGGGCTATCAGCATGCACCTATGGTGCCAGGCTGATAACTCTTAATGACTCTATTGTCTTAAAGAAGATGTTGAACAGACAGGATAACGGCTAACGGCCCTTGACAGCTCTTGAGGAGAGCTGTGGAGGTGGGAATTCCCTCTTTGAAACCACTGCAACAGCTCCACGGAAAGGCCAATGGCAGACATTGCACTGGAGTGCACATCTCACTTGTGCACACCTTTCTTTGTAATTTGGAGAGACCACCTCTTCTCCCCGGCCTCCTCCCCCTTTTCCTCTTCTCTTCCCTCCCCTCCCCCGGTGAAAAGAGTATAAAAAGACTGCAATTCCGGGGTCTGCGTGTTGCATGTACCACAAAAGACCCTGTTGGAAGGCACACCCACCACTAAGAACTTGGACTATGCCCATGAAACATCGTGGGAACAAAGGGTGGTGATACCTTTCTTTTTCTCTTGCTTCTTAACTCACCTTTCCTCTCTCTCTCTCATTTTTTTTCATCTTATTTTTCTTCCCATTTTCCCTCTATTCTGGTCCAATCAAGATTCCTTAAGGTGCAAGTGACCAAGAATTACATTGAGTATAATAAACCTAACTCATCAGTTGTTTGGTGTCAGTTCACCATAATTTACTCCAATGGAAATTTTGGAACCCTCCTTGCAGCCCGGGGATGGGTCAGGACAGTGACAGCTTCATCAAAATAAGTGCTGAGAGTGGTAATTCTCCTCTGCTCCACTCTCTAGAGACCTGACCTGGAGTACTGCGTACAGCTCTGGGTTCTGTAGCATAACAAAGACATAGACCTGCTCAAAGAAGTGCCATAAAGATGTCAGGAGGCTGGAACACCTCTCCTGTGAGGACAGGATGGGATGGGATGGGATTTATAAGGTCTGAAAGAAAAGAAGACTCTGGGGATTTTGTACCAACCTTCCAGTTCCTAAAGAGAGCCCACAAGAAAGCTGTTAGAGAGGAACTGATTATGAGGACATGCAGTAACAGGACAAGGGGTAATGATTTTAAACTGAAAGAAAGTAGGTTTAGAATAGATGTAAGGAAGAAAGTCCTTACTGCAAAGGTGGCAGCACACTGGAACAGGCTGCCTAGAGAAGTCGCAGATGTCTCCTTCCTGAAAGTGTTCAAGGTCAGGTTGGATGCAGCTTTGAGCAACCTGACCTAGTGGAAGCTGTTCCTGCCCACAGCAAGAAGGGTGGAACCAAGTGATTGTTAAGGTCCCTTTCAACACAAACCATTCTATGATTCTATTCATACTAACTTAGCAAACATTTACTTAACAAAAATTATTTGGATTCCTCAGTGGCTGCTAATTTACAAAACCAGGTGCACTGTACAAAAGACATATAATACGAAGAAAGGAGAAGGAGTCTGTTGATTCTTTGTACTTCACAATGTCTTCCAAACTTCCGTCTGAACACAACACTACAGTGTTTGAAATTCTCAGACGTATCGTGAAGAAAATGAGAAAATGACCGAAAGAGCTTAGTTCTCATGAAGAATCTGTGCCCTTCCTGTGTATGAAGTTGCTTGAATCCTGACACATTTCCAGTGTTTCTATCTCACAGTACATACCATGTCTCACCCCTTTCCACTTCCAACAGGAACTGAAACCTCTTCCTCAGTTTAAAGTGCAATTTCTTACCATATTGCTGCTTTCATTCATGTTCATGTTGGTTTCTTAGGTGTTTTCTGTGTTAAATTCATTCTTTTCATCTTTAATTTCAATATAGTAGTGCCAAGACTGTAACTGCTGATACAAGCTGCTCAGCATGCCTTTGCAATTTGGATAGATGACATGATTTTAAAATTGATACAGATATAATGTACTGGATTTATTGTTGTTGTTGCTTTTTATTTTATTTTGCCATCTGGTAGGCTTTGTGTTGTTTGGGTTTTTGCGGTTTTATTAGTTTTGTTTTGTTTGTTTCTTTTTTTGTATAAAGAACAGGATATTCAAAAACTATGTCAAAACCATCAAGAACTATTCCATGAATCAC
This sequence comes from Indicator indicator, assembly GCF_027791375.1. Classification (NCBI taxonomy): domain Eukaryota; kingdom Metazoa; phylum Chordata; class Aves; order Piciformes; family Indicatoridae; genus Indicator; species Indicator indicator. The sequence goes on along the minus strand of NC_072010.1, from coordinate 51,169,471 downwards.
TGCTTATTATTTAGATATTGATTTCTCTCAGAGGTTAGATGACATTGGTAGGCAGAATTTGAGGGGCCCTGCCTCCAGCCAGATGGAGGAGAAGCACAACTGGGTTTGTTGTACTGCATGGATCCAATGGATTGGCAAGTTGAACCCACAAGAGTATAAAGCTTTAGTAGATACAGGCACACAATGTAATTTGATGCTATCAAACTATGAGGAGGTGTAACAAGGATATCCTGACAACTGAGTGTGTTGGAACCTGAACACCGAAATGCAAGCCACAGTTTGCTTTTACTTGGAGGGGTGGAAGGAGTTACAGGAATCAACTTCCCCTGGGGTGGAAACACAGCCCCAGTATTTGGACTGGTCATGGAATGAACCAGACTGTACTGGAACAGGGTGGAGCTCCAGAGCATCTGTATTAGGAATTTTGTTATGTACTACAAGGTGATCTCATTTTGAGTGGAAATGCATGGTGAACTATATGCGATGTATGTTGCATGATGCTAATTGCTGCTAGGCATGGCACATAAGGCATGAAATGGTGGATAATGTCATGGGTTTAGCTAATTGAATTTGCTGATGAATATTTGGTACCACTTTAATGTCATGCCAGTGTTAAAATGAAAGTTCTGGCTAGAGCAAAGTATCATGTTTCAGGTTGCTGCATCCAGTTTCCATTGTTTGGGTGCTGGTCTTTTCACCTGGGCTGGCTGAGGACTAGAGTCATGGGGGAGTCATGGGGGAGGCCTCTGCTGTTGCTTCTGGTTTTGCTGTGCTTTTCTGTGAAACAGGCTAAGGTAATTGTACACTGCATCATTTTATTAAACACTCCTTATCTCAACCTGTTTCTTTTCTTCTTTTTTTTTTTTTCCTCTCTTATCTATGTGTGAGACCTTTCCCCGTGAGGGTGGGCTGTCTTAAACCAGTACAGTTGATCATACTGTGAATGAAAGAGTGATGGAACTGGTGTTTGCCCTTTTTTTATGTCCCTGAAGGAACATCCTGCTATTAGAACTGACATCTTCAGGAATCTTCAGGAATACAGACTCTGGCCTGTTTTACAGACTGCTTGAGAGAGTTCCTGAGAGACAGCCGTGAAAGGCCAAGGAATCCAGGAAACCTGGAGATTCTTCAAGAAGGAATTCTTAAAGGTGCAGGAACAGTGCCAAGGAATTCTTAAAGGTGCCAAAAAGTTGGTCAAGTTGGTGGGGCAGACCGGCCTGGCTGAACTGAAGGATTTGGCCACAACTCAGGGGGAAAAAAGAGAGTTTATGGTCATTAAAAGAAGAGACAATTCACTCAGGAGCACTACAGAGCGTTTGTGAGTTTATGCAAGGAGAAAATTAGAAAGGTCAAAGCCCATCTAGAAATTAATCTGTTTTCAGCAGTGAAAGGCTACAAGAAATGTTTCTACAAATATACTACCAATGAAAACAGGACTCAGAAGAATCTCTAACCTTTATTTGAAGCAAGGGGAAACTTAGAAACAGAGATCAAAGATGAGGACATGGCTGAGGTACTTAACACCTTTTTTTGTCGCAGTCTTTAGCATCAGGACCACTTGTTCACTAGATACCCAACCCTCTGAGCTGGAAGTTAGGGATGGGGAGCAGCTGGTCACACTATCATAAAAGGTTATCAGATTGGTCAAGAATGATTTCCTCTTTTTGAATCCATGATGAGTATTTGTGATAACCTTCTTTTCCTCCATCCACAGATGACCTGCAGAACAAGCTGTTCCATCACCCTTCCAGAGATGGAGGTGAGGATGACTGTCCTGTAGTTTTCAGGGCCCTTATTGCCCTTTTTGAAGACTGGATTGACACCTGATTTCTTCCAATTCTCAGGCACCTCCCCTGGTCTCCATTACTTTTCAAAAATAATGGAGAGTGTCTTATCCAGCTCCTAGGCAGGAGCACCTAAGAGAGGGATAATGCAAGAGTGTTAATAAATATTCATTCATGGATAAATCAATTGCAAATCTTGTAGGAAGAGATAGACACAGGAATATGAGAATCTGGGGGGAAATTGGAGTCTTTAAATGAAGTAGTATGATACAAATAATGGAAAACCTGAAAATTCTTTTCTGAAATCAAATGCAAGCCATTTTTTACCTGTATTTTTCCCTTTGAATACCACCCAACCATGACGAATCAAGCACAAAGTTAGGTACGTAGAATATATATTACTCTGTGGTTAGTTTACTTCAAGGAATCTGACTAAAGCTAAGCAAAGATCCCCAGGCAGCTTCAGTCTTACTTAGCTTAGTATAAAACAATAATGCTCCCTCAAGTCCCCTTTAAATTATATATTATTAATATTTTTTCTCCCTTAATTTGATATATATGATGTTTCTGACATCTAAGACAGTAAAAAAAGGAAAGTATTATTATTATTATCCAGAATTTCAAAGACATAAACCAAGACACTTGAGCATAATGAAGATTTACACATAATGCCAGTGAGATCTCTCAATGAACAAGTCACCAGGAGACATTGCAGTTGTACATTTCTCGAAATATTTTGTTAGATACCAGTTCTTTCATTTACAAAGATTAATAGCCAGGTGTGCCAAGGGCGTGCCTCAGAATTCTGGTCCACTGCAGGAGACAATTGTCCTTATCATCCTCCAGGAGGCAGGAGTAAACAAGGGGATTGCCCTAACACACTGGTACACTGCCTTTTGCAAACTGTACATTTCCAGTGGGTTGCTGTGTGGCCCAGGGAGGGAAGTTGCACCATGAACAGGGGGAAATCCACCATGTGACTAAAGTCTGTTTATCTGTTCATGTCATGTGGTCATCTCATGAGTGTGGTCATCTCTTGCCTCTATGTCTCTAAATAGAGAATACTGTAGTACGATTAAAATTTGAGGAAATTTTGGCAGTAGTGTACCATGCTCAGTGACTCTCCACATGCTAATTAACAAGAAGCATGTTATAACAACAATCACTAGGATTGCAACAGGGTGCAACATCTGGGTTGTCATTCCAGTTTCTGTCTGAAACCATCCAAACAGGGCTTCCTGCCATTGGTATTTTCCATCCTTCTTGACTCTTCCTGACATTTGATTTATTTTTTCAACATTGTAGTGGACTATGATGAGGGTTTTTCATCCAGTTTCTTGTGATTGTTGTAGAAGGTTAATTAAATCAAGGTGACAGAGAAGTTGTCTGATTATGAGGTTCATCCCAGTGGGTATAGGTTGTAGCTTATGATATAACAAGTTATTATGACTGGTTATTGGTATAGTCAATAATCATAAAAATTGCATATTCATTAGTTGAATTTATTAGTTAGGTTGTTTATCATTACAGATTTACACGTTGATTGCATTTAAATGCAATCTTTCCCAAGAAATGTAAGTTTTAGGTGTCTGATTCAGGTGGATTTCAAAGTGGCAAAGGTTTTATTCTGTGTCCAAAAAGATGTTTTGTGCTTCAAGAGTATCACTTTCACAATTGAAACCTTGTTGTTCTCACGCAATGCATGCATTTACATAAATTGCTTTTCCTCTTTTGATGGGCCCACACTTTATGGGTTAGACTACATAAAGCCTAAATACTATAAAATATTTGCAAAAATAAGTGTTAAAATTCAGCAAGACGTATTGGAACTTTTGACTTCACATAGTTTATGTTTAATTCCTTCTACAGCAGTGAGGACAGAGTAGAACAAAGACAAATCAAGAAAGAATTATTATTAAGAATTATTGGTAACTTTGTTCCTCTTTTATTCATCAATAAAATACTGTCTCTTTCACCTCCTGTTCAGTTCTCAGAGATTTTTGTTCCTTTCTTCCTTTTTGTTCTGCTATAGCTTAAAAGGTAAAAAATGTTAAAGTTTTGGCTAACATAGTTTGTATGGAGGAAGTTATATACAATGAACTTAGATATGTCATTGATGCCATCAATGACAAATTCCTTTCCCTAGGAATGGAGCTAGGAGTTTATCCAAGGTATCAAATATTTTTAATCACTCAAACTGGTTTTCTGTGGACATATTATATGGTTGCTAGGTTATTCACTAACAGAATGACTCATATCACTATCTGTTTGGTGGGGACATATATATAAAACCTACCTTCCTCTAACTGTTTCATTAGAAGCAACAGCTTGAAGGTTTTTGTTGTGTTCAGATTCACATGTATTAAATCCTGTACTGAAATGGATACTATTTCATGTCACCTAAGTTTATCTAACAATTTACAGATTAATAAACTTCTATAACATTTTGTTGAGTTTCAGCATGGTATCCCCTGGTTATATGCAATATTGAAATTGCATGTGGCTAGTTTTGTGGGTACCTTTTTTCATTTACTAGTCACTTACGCTCTCTATTCTATAGAGTGTGACAAAACCAAAGTATTAATTACTTGGATTTGAACTTGAAATCTGGCTTGGCCTGCAGCTGCCAATCCAAACAAGGATAGATCTCTCTAAATTCTGTGTAAAATAAAGAATACATTATTAATTGAATATTATATCAGCCCTATAGAAAGGGACTGATTAGCACAGAATATCACCAAAGGCACTGGGAAGCGTATTATAATGCCTGAGAGAAGCTTTTGTTATTATTATCATTACTCTTTAAACTGTTTTTTTCCCAGGTATTTGCAGTGAATAATCTCTGGATCCCATCAAACCCTTCGTTCCCCACACTCCACCCCATCTTTTCTTTTTTCTTTTTTTTTTTTCCTGTTGAACTCAAAACTATATGATTCAACCTGCACTTATAATGAAGGTCTTCAGCTCACCTGGTATTTGACTTCGGTGTCCCTCTTCTACTTCATGAATAATAATGTTCAAAATCAGATTTGGCATCCCCATCATGCTCTGAAAAGGTAAAAAAAAAAACCAGAGATGAGTCTTATGCAAGTATGTTTTCTGAATATGCTTTGATTCTGGTATAATCTGTTCCATTTGTCAAACATAATTATATAAGTTTTTGCCTAGTGGCTGCTGCTAGTGAGTTAGAAAGAACTCCCTGATTCTGTAAGCTTCTGAAGTACAAATCTGGTACCTGAAGATGAATTAAATTGCAGAATCCACAAACAATACCATTTTCTTGGAAAGAACCCTAAAAATGTTATTAATAAAAAAAAAGAAAGGATATATGAGTTGGAATCATAAGAAGTCTGCTTCTTCAAACATGTTGCACGTGATTTTTTTTTCTTAAATTAGAAAAAAACAGCTCTTCTGTTTTTTTTAAAGGTTATGTATTATACATGCTTTTATACTTCTGTTCAGGTATACTTTGCATTATAAATATTAACTACAAATTCTCTATGCCTTTTTATGTAAAATTTTGTGAATCTCTTAATAAAAACATAGCTGTGCATGAATTATGAAACAATTTAAGTGAATTTGTTCCATACCTCAAAAAGGCAAAGCCTTTCCTCTTTACTTGCTACAGTCTTTAGATTAAAAGGTAGTTTCTCTTCATATCACAGGATGTTGTGGGATAGATAGATAGATAGATAGATAGATAGATAGATAGATAGATAGATGGATGTATGGATGGATGTGTGTCAGTGAAGCGTCTAAGCTACTTGTATACCAAATGATAATCTGTTTAGGACAGTTCAAGGAGCCTAGAGAATCAACCAACTCACTCTTAAGACACCTAGGACTACATTGAGTAGCCTGAATGCAGGCATTATTACGACTGAGATACCTGGCACATCTGCATGGGATGGCCAGATATGATACAAGATTTACAAGGATCTCACATCCTCATGGAAAACAGCCATGAGTCATGTACAATATCCAAGAGTATCTCAAATATTTACAGGTGTCTATATTTAAGGAGCTGAATTCAGCCCCAAGTATCTATGTACCTCCTTATTATACTGTACACCCTACTTCTGAATTCAAATAGACATAAGAAGAAAAAAAAACATGACTGATTCTGACCTTTCTGTTTACCAACCAGCTTTAAATTTTGTGACTTTGGAAAATAATTCTCTCCACCCAATAGAAAACTGCTGAATACTGACTCAAGCCAGTGAAGTTCTGCAACATTTCTTCCTTTGGACTGTGTCTAAATGACATGCTAAATTTTCACTAAGCTTTAAAATTCTCTTTGCAAAGCAAATTGTCAGCTGCATTGCTACCAATTTCTTGTGTATTACAGGCCAGACTGATCAAGAAGTTTGGTGTTACATTGCCACCTGTTCTCAACTTTGCTCCATGTTGCAATCCATGCTACAAGAAGAAATATATTTATTGTTGTGTTAAATGGATAATTCTAAATGTGGCACAGTTGTACAACATGGCACTGAAAATATATTGGGATACGTTTTGAATGATGAAAAATGTCTATTTTAAAACAAAGTCGTATTTATTGTACAGACTGTGGCATTAAAATATGACAAATTTTTAGAATCATTAAGGCTTCTTTTTTTCCTCTGAAATAACATGGAAAATTACTTTTTATTTGGGAAAAATATGTTTTTCTTTCCTGTTTTCCCATCTTACTCTCCTCCTTTAGAGTAAGTGGATCTATCGATAGTTGAGCTTGATTATAATGTCATTTTGTTTGTCAGCCAAGAGAGGGAACACTCAAATCTGGCCCTCCTGCAAAGTAACAGGATGAAGTGTTTCTGATGAGACACTTGGACAATCAACCCTTTCTTTCCTGTGCTTTGTTACTGTAAACTATTATGGATGACCTACTTTCTTTATTCTCTCCAATAATGTAGAAGAGTATCAGATCCAACTAAGCTGCCAAATTGGTCTGTAATTTCCAGTTTAGAAAATACCTGTATCTCAAAGGAAGATGATCAGATTACCATCTCGAGCAACATTATGCCAGATAATCAAGGCTAAAGCTTTATAAAAGACTTAAGACATGACAGCTGATTTCCACTATCAGTTGAGTTTTTTTTTCCTCTAAGTTTTACATCAATTCTTCATCTTAAAAGTGTCACTTGCCATAACTTAAACTTCTTGAAATGGACTTTTACAAGTTTAGGTAGCAATACTTGTTCTGTGAAAAAAAAAAAAAAATCCAGTGAAATTAATTGCTGAAATAATTTTTGAGGCAAAGAAGTTGAACAAAGTATATAAAGAGTTAGATTTCCTTGTTTCATTCTGATAATTAGCCATTTAAGTGTTATCTGAAATGTGATAAGAAAAACAACAAAAATCCCCCAAATCAAGCAACAACAAAACCAGACAAAAACAAAAAAAAAGCAAACAAACAACAAACCAAATCATCTGAACTTCTTATATTCCACTCAATGTGCCACAGAAAATGTTCATTCTTTTACTCACACTGAAATGGATATTCAGGAAACTTATGACTGACCCATGAGTTGGATGAACATTGGTGCAGAATTCGAGGAAAACACACATATATCCACAGAGAAATCTGAGAAGTTTCATACCACAAGAAAACTCAGTCTTGTGTTAGTCAAGTTCAAATGACTGCGGAGAATCCTCTGGATACCAGAGAAGAGAGCAAAAGAAGCAATTATGCTTAGGGCTATGCTGTAGGGGGACACAGATTCTAATGTGTCTCACAGCAGAGAAGTCATATCTTCACTTAAATTCTTCTGAAATTCAAGGACATTTGACAGTAAGTTGTAGCCCTGGACTTCTGAACACTTCCTCCTGTTGCTCATGTTCAGTCTAGACTTTCAGTTTAAGTTTCTAAGTAAGTGCAATATAATAAAAGTTAGTTATTCTAAACACTTGCAGAAGTTATTATCGCTGCATAATTTCTGCTTTGTAATCCTTATGTTGTCACTACTCATAGTCAGATTTGTTTGTTATAATTCAGCTCCTTAAGCTGTTTATCCTTTGCCTAGTATTTTTTCATTGCCCACCTTTTGATATCAAGTCAGAAATATTCTGGACATATGTTTTTTTTGGCAAACGTTGTGGAAATCCTCTTAACTCTAGATGCTGAATAAGTAAGAAATAATATGGATACATATACTTTTGTTGTGCCAAGGTTGAGGTTTGTAAAGTTACTTATTGTACATCTAATAATAGAGTAAATTGCAATACAGATATTCTATAGGGTGAAGAGTTATTTTAGTTATATAAAAACACTTTGTTGTCAGTCCACTTGTCCTTTAAGAGATGAGTGTAAGTTAATTTCTATACTTCCTCTCCATATTTAAATATTCACTTTAATTTAAGTTTGGAAAGCTAGCATCTCTAGTTCTTCATGACAGTACTCAACACTTACATATCTGTCAGAAGAGTGAGAATAGAACAATGTACAGGTAATACTTTTTTATAACTTCTTCCCCCCCATCAACCTTGTTCCTTATATAACCCCTAACGATCTGCCAATATAAGAAAAACTTTTCTGCAAATTAACAGTTGCTTTGAGTGTATAAAGTAAAAGTAGGGATTAATGAAAGAATCCAAAAATGCAAAAATGTTTATTAAGTAACAATGTTTTTTGCATAAAATCAGTTATTCCTTAGTTGTATTATCAGTAAAAGAAAGAAATAAGTTTTCAATTTTTTTCTCATCTATATGTGTTATTATGTGGTCCAGAAATATTATTGTCACCTAAGGTTACAAAAGCACTTAAAAGTACCTGGGTATATTCTCTGAATGCAGAGGGGAAAAAAAAAAAACAAACAACCCAACTAAAACAAAACAAAACAAAGCAAAGCAAAACAAAACAAAACAAAGCAAAGCAAAACAAAACAAAACAAAGCAAAGCAAAACAAAACAAAACAAAACCACCATTGTGAACTAACTCATTCAGATTCAATATAATGCACGACCAGGAACTATCTTCACAGACATAATTCTGTATGTTATACATATTAGTGGCAGAGAGGTCAGTGGTTCTTTTCCTGGTCAAAAGATAATTCTGGAGGGAATAACACTTTTACAGAAGGCTTCTAGCAATGGTGCTGAAGAAGTAATTCCTTGAAAGCAGTGCTGAATTAGGTCATCAGCACAGCCTGCCGTGTTATCTGTTTTGCCTTTTCCCAGAAGACTGATATATCCTGTGTGAGGATTTTATAGTTTGCAACAAAGGATACAGACAGGAAGATACTGTTTAGCAAAATTTCATCCTAGAAGTCATGGATTTAATTTATTAATGAAGGTTTTTAGATGTATATGACATGTAAGAGACTTTAATGAACCTCATCATAGCATGGATATTCACAGATACTTAAGCTTTACTGAAGAGAACTGCATCATAAACATGATACAGTGGGCATCACAGTTTCTAGCATATTTTTTGAGATTTTACCAGTAAGCCACTATTCCTTGCCTGCATAGCTGTTGTAGAAATGCATCTCTGGTGGTGCACTCAAGCTCATGTTGTTTATCTATTATATTAGCAGAAAAAGAAAAAAAAAAAAGGGTTTTTTTCCTAAAGAAAAGTAATATAAATCTCCTTGAAAACAATTTATATGCAAGTATTTCTTACATACTGAATCATTTCTTGAAATCTATTAATTTAAAATCTTTCAAAATATTTATTCATTTATGCTTTATTCTGAAAGTGCTGACTGAGAAATTAGAGAAAAAAACCTTTTCACTTCATCAGGAAACATTTTATTTACAGTTTTCTTGCATTGAATATTCTTATGCCTTGTCATATCGCAAGATTGAAACTAATGATGTTGTAGTGCACCAAAAATAAATGTTTCAAAGTCTTCAGAAGTTGGATATACACTTTTTTTAAACTCCTCCATTGAAAACAATGTCCAAGATCTTCTAATGGTATTCCCTGATTTACCTCAAAGTGTAACTTTAAGTTGTATCATCTGAGGACCTGGCTCATTTCAGAGATCAATGTGAATTACTGTAAAAGCCATTTACTGATGGAAAAGGTCAAGATAATGAATTTATATATTTGGCTTGGCTTTATGAAGAAATATACATTACAAATCTCTGACAAAGTAGACCATTGCAGGGGGCAGAGGGATTCATTTAAAGTGAATACATAGCAATTTACTATGTGGTTGGGTTTTTTTTTGATGTTGGGGTGGGTTTGTTTTTTGGTTTTGGTTGGTTGGTTTTGTTTTGGGTTTGTTTGTGTGGGTTTTTTTGTTTTGGAGGGGGGGTGGGTAGAAGTACAGATCAATAAATATTTTGTACACAATTTTGTATACACAATTTTTGTATACAACACAACGTTGCAATCACAGGTAGATAATGACAACTCAAACAGAAATGCTTGATTATGCTTTCCTGGCCATTAATATCCCTACATTTATAAGACATTAAACATCCAATATCTGTTACACTTTTCAGCCATTAGTAGCTCTATTCAGATTTATTGTTTCTGATTGTCTGCATCTATACATACAAGCCAAATAAATTAGTGATCAGAAGCTAGACTTATTCTTAAGGGCAGTGATACTGCACAGTTTGGTTGGTTTTTTTAATTATTATTAATGTAGTGCCATTTAGAGTAAAGCTGAATATTTGCTAGCTCACTTGGGTTTACCAAAAGCCATAAAAGACTAATTGATATACTTGGGATACATTAAAATAACGTTAACATAGCTAATCTGTCAAGAGAGGAATTGATGTCAGAAATCATCCTTCTTAAATGTCTCTGGTATAGATATTTATGGCTGAGGTATGCAATCTAGTCTCACTTCATAGGCAATGGAGGAGAAACGAGCATTTCAGAATGCAATTAATTTGATAAAATACAGAATTCCACCTAATGATGATGAAACAAATTTACTTTATAATTGTCATTAAAAGGAGATTGACATGAACTGTTGAGTGCAAATACCTGCATGTGATTAGGAATTTGGAAGGAGGGAAGGAATTTGGAAGGAGGGAAGGAATTTGGAAGGAATTCGGAAGGAAGGAATTCAGAAGGAAGGAATTCAGAAGGAAGGAAGGAATTCAGAAGGAAGGAAGGAAGGAATTTGGAAGGGAGGAAGTAATTCAGAAGGAAGGAAGGAATTCAGAAGGAAGGAATTTGGAATTCAGAATTTGGAATTTGGAAGGAAGGGAGTCATCTCCCTACAATCTGTAATTAAGCTATGAAATTTCTAGTCAAGAGGACCTTGCACTGACATTATAGATTCAATAAAAGCTTAGAAAAACAATCAGAAAGAAAATAAATCACACATTGTTAAGAACAAAAACTTTAGCAATAGAAAACTTGGCTATAGAGAGTTTCTTAGCTACAGGTCAACTGATACAGACTAGTTTTGTGTATATACTATTACCCTGACAAGCACGTTAACCGTGTCTATGCTATACAAAATTTGGCACTTGGGCTTCTGTTACACTCCAGTAAATTTAGTTGGAAGGTGTAAAATGACAAATGGGATAAGCCCCAAACCAGATAAAATCTTCCAATTCATTGGCAATGGGACCATTAGTGACAAATTCATGAAAAGGAAGTGTTTTCCACTAATACGAACAAAGAAAGCTCTTTCACTCCTTCTGAAACTAGAAAGTGAAAGACTGGACAAAGCAAAGCTCTTATTATCACCCCTTCAGTCTTTCTTTGGGATTTATGTAACACTTTGGAAAATTTTTCATACCAAAGAGCTTAAAAATGCTTACTATCTTCTTACTTCTTACTTCTTTGTTTAAGTCAATGTGGCTATCTCAGCATTTTAAATGTTTGAAGGTTTCTGTATTTAAGGGGAAATGAAAGATCTCTTTAATCTTCTGGTGATCTGTTTATGAAGTTTGATTAGCTCAGTAAATATTTGTTGTTTTGTAAATGTTTTGTTGTTGTTCTGTAAATGGTTTTGTTATAAAATGTTTTTTGTTGTTTATTGTTGAGGGTTTTTAACTTCCTCCCCACCACTTCGTTCCACTCCCCAAGCATGTATTTATCTGTATTTTCTTGATTTGTTCATGACTCAGAAAAGAAACAGTGACATATAGGGAAAAAAGTACAGTCAGACCTTCAAATGGGCTGAAGCTACTGTTTGAAATGCAAGTCTCAAGACTCTTTTTCCTGTAATTTATAGCTCAAATCATAAATTAAGAAAGTTATTATATTTGGATACATTTCAAAAAACATACTGATTTTTCTATGCCCAGTTGGATCATACTTACAAACTATTTTAGTCCTTTACCAATTTTATTTTAAATCGGTTTATATTATTTTCAGTAGTGTATAGCTGCTGTAAAGCTGTCATTTGAAACCCACCTGAGAAAATTTTGTTCTAAAATATCCATTATGCAATGTACTATGAAAAATAGGCTATGAAGAAGATACTTTTTATTTTCTTTTCTTTCCTCTGTGATTTGAGATCATAAAGTCGCAGTAAACATTACAAAATAAGGAAAAATAAAAGGAAAAAAATGAATGCAACATTCTTCTATACTTTATTTAAATCTGTGTGTTTACTACATAACTTTTTCTTTAACACTATGCGAAGTTAGTATGCTTTAAAGGATAAATTATGTGCAAATGATAGCCTAAATACAATATAGAAAAATATGTTGAAGCAAAAACTAAAATGAACTTGGTTCTTCTATATGTGCATATATGTTGTCTTAAGTGACAATAGAAAGGAATTTGCTTCCTCTCTGTTCTCCTGTTTTCCATTCCCCTGCTATGGTACTGGTGAGTCCTGTAACACTGAAGTTTCCCCTGGATTGCTGATCATATGAACTAGATGAAAGTAGTTAGACTGATAACCATTTGTAAGTACCATATAAAAGTTAGAAAGGTAATGTAAAGAGCTGTATGGTTCTTTCTAGGCGTATACTTAAAGAGACTTGAAAGGATCTGGTGGGCCACTTTCATTATCACACCTGACACAGGGACAGAACTTCATGTCATATGACATGACCATAATGCCCAGATTCCTTTCCCCCGTGTCAAGAGTGCAGTCACTCTTCTTTCTCACATACCTCACTCTGGTTTACAGTCCTTTTCCTTTGTATAAGGAGTGATAAATCTAACTGCAACTACAGCATTCTGCTATGAATGAAAATTCTTTGAAGTTTTCTTATGATATCCTTAGAACGTGATGTTCTTATTTGTCTTCATTTCCTGATTGTTAGGGCTTTGGGGGAAGGAGAAAGGGATAGAGTTGGTGGGGCTTTGTTTTGAGTTTGCATTTTGCGTTTTGGTGTTTTTTTCTTTTTTTTTTGCGTGTGTGTTTTTGTTGTTGTCGTTTTTTAAGCAGCTCTTGATGACATAGTAAATTGACAATGTGACTCTTAACCCGATGCTGATGTACAAAAAACATTCTCTTGATTGCACAAGAAATTTGACATTCAATATTCACATTTTGAGCCCCATATCTGTATTTACAAAGGCACTGAAGGTCCACGGAATTGCTGTTGGTCATAACTGGTGAATCTGAGCCTATGAAGCAAGATCACCCTGGCAATAGATTTCAATTAATCTGCTTCATTATTGATGCATTTTTGCATCAATAAAATTGATGCATTTTTGCAATCAAATCATGTGAAATTTTCATCAAGTTGTTTTGGAAAGATAGAACATGACTCTAAATTTTATTATAAAAGCCATAATGCACTGACTATACTTTCTTTACCAGTATGATTTGCTGCTCTGTTACAGGACAAGAAGGTTTACAAAACAAAACAAAACAAAAACAAAGAAGTGAAACAAATGTATTCATTTTCCTTTCAGTCTGGAAAACATTCATTCAGGTCATAGAAAATCTTGGAACACTACCAAGGAACAGTACAGAGAAATAAATGTACCCCTTTTATAAAGAGATACAGCTGTGGTTCCTGAGATCATGTCTCTTGACATGAGATATGTGGTGAAGTAGGTGACAATATGAAAAGAGGAGACAGTGCAGTCCACTTAAACTTTCTACTCGAGCCATAAAAACACTTTGGTGTCCGAAAGTTTGGCTATTTTTCTCTATATATGCACAAGACAGCTTCACTTAATTTCCTTCATTTTTTTTTTTAAGGAAATAAAAAGATTGGAAAAAAATCTAGTGCTCTTAAGTTTCACATAAGACTATCAGAACATAAGAAATGTCCTACTAGGTCAAACAGTCTGGGGCAACCTATCTAACTCATTAAGCTGTCTCAGAGAGTGACAATGGTGATGTTATTAAGGAAGAGATCTTTAGTCACAAAAAAATTCTTGGTCTATCCCATTTACCTTTCTCTTTTATCCAGAATTCTTGTAATAAGGGTATTAGCCAGTATATCTCTGTATAGTCCTTGTGATAGATTAACCTTGGCTGGCTTCCAGGTACCCATCAAGCTTCTACCTCACTCTTCCTATTCATCAAGACAGGCAGAGAAAACAGGATAAAAGATCTTATGGATTGAGAAAAAGACAGGGAGATCACTCACCAATTATGGAATCATATAATCATAGAATTGTCATGGTTGGAAGGGACCTCAAGCATCATCTAGTTCCAACCCTCCTGTCATGGGCAGGGACACCTCACACCCGATCCGGTTGCCCAGAGCCACGTCCAGCCTGGCCTTCAAAATTTCCAGGGATGGAGCTTCTACCACCTCCCTGGGCAACCTGTTCCAGTGTCTCACCACCCTCATGGTGAAGAACTTCTTCCTGATATCTGAAATGAATCTACCCATTTCTAGTTTTGCTTCATTCCCCCTAGTCCTGTCACTACCTGACATCCTAAAAGTCCCTCATCAGCTTTCTTGTAGGCCCCCTTCAGATACTAGAAAGCCACAATAAGGTCTCCTCAGAGCCTTCTCCTCTCCAGGCTGAATAGCCCCAACTGTCTCAGTCTGTCTCCATAGAAGAGGTGCTCCAGCCCGCTGATCATCCTCGTGGCCCTGGGTTCCCACACTACACCTAATCGGACTTCTTAAAAAGGAGGAATAATATCCAAGAACAATAGAAACAATCATAAGGAATTCACTAATCTGATGAGAATGTCCTCAGACATGATCATGTTCTGAATAAAGCAAGCAGTTCACTTCATTGAGTTTTGTCTTCCTTCAATAAAATATTTTCATTTATTAATAGAAAGGAATAAAGTTAAATGGAATGAAGACTGTCATGGAATTACACAGAATCATAGAACAGTAGGAGTTGGAAGGGATTTCTGAAGATCGTCTAGTTCAGCACTCCTGGAATCTCCTGTGTTCCAGTTTGTGTCCATTGCCCCTAGTCTTGCATTGCTTCTTTCTAATAAAGGGATTTACTTCTATACTTCAGTGGATGACGTCAAATTGTCTGTTTCAAACCACATATTGCTTAGCATAGTTTTTCCTCAAATCATAATATTACTTCTTTCTCTTTTTGAGTTTTAAAATGGTAGAAGGTTTTGATTTCAGATGTTCTTTTAAAAAAACTTCTTTATATTTATTTTACCTCCATTTAGCATATCCATAAACCTAGCACAAGAGCTCTGGCTTCTCATAAAAATATAGCCACTATATTTTTGCTAGCCTGAAAGCTTCATAATAATCCAGGGAGTTTGCAAAGACTGTCAAGTTCTGACCAGTTTTGTTCTGGATTTTATTGCTGGTTTAGGGATTATTTTTTAATGTCATTAGCCTAAATAGTCAGGTCAAAGATACATTATGTGCAGCCATAATTCTTTCAGAGTAACATTTTTTTTCCCTTGTAAATTTTTAGAATTTAACTTGAAAAATGTTGTAAAATATAATATTAAACTAGATAAATAAGTTCTGGGCAAAATCAGTGCTGATTTGCGCTACTTGCACATCTTGAACTCATACATGGTAGGGTGGATAAATCATTACAGATCATGGACTATTGGCACAGTTATTTATTCTACTTCATCAAGTTATGAAAAACCCCTTTACAAAGTCACTGATCCCAACAAACCTGCTGAAAGATGAAAACAATTGGTACATTTTGTTTTAAAACAAGACAAAGTACGAATGAAACTCCTCTGTTTGTCTTCTTAGTATGAATATAAGGCAGTAATCTGAAAATTTTAGGGATTTGTGTGAAATAACTTCATTTCTATCAAAAGGGAAATACACAAACAAACAAAAAGAAAGTATGTTTAGTCATGTATTACCCTTAAAAGCACCAGTTCAGACATACATGACCCCTTTACTACTGCAGTCAGGGAGAAATGGAGGAAGGATTCCTGCTTTAGTAAAGGTCATTTTAGTGAAAATAAATATTTCTGTCTACAATAGTTTCAAAATAGAATTAAAATATGATTCACAGAAAGGTACATTCCATAAAATATAAGTATATGCATAAAATATATAGTGTATAAGGAATGAAAGACAGAAGAATCAACTTTTCTAAGGTTCCCAGGAGGATGAACGTAATTTCTGTCATTTATGCAGGAAGTAAAATGTAGTCTTAGCCACAGATTGGCCCAAGGGCCTCCCTGAAGCGCAAGACCTGGATGCTCACATTCAAGTCTCCATGTACCCATGATTAATCAAGTTAGGAGCACAGAAGTGCTTTGTGAAATGGAAGGGGTGAAAGGTATTGCTTGTGTGCCTTATGGGTTAAGGAATGAATTCTAATGTGGAACTTAAGTTCCTGTGTTCCTAATCAATACAGACAGACTTCTCCAATGGGAGATTTAGAATACTAGTTTATATGCAAGAACTAAATTACTCCTCATAGTAACACTTCTCTCTATAGAAGACACAAGTAAATTCAGAATCTAAACAAATGAAAACATCTCCACAAATGTGTTACCATATTTGTGTTGTGGAATCAGAAACTCAAACACAAATTTATAGATGATCATACCCTCAGTATGTGATACATACTAATACATCCTCATTCACCTCCACTAATTGCTATATGAGCCACATACTGCTACATGTTATATATTTTGTAAAATAACAAAACAAAATAAAATAAAAAAAGCCCTAACTTAAGGATGTCAGTCAGATAGAACATACTGACCATTTCAAAGCCGAAAATAGGTGACCTCCTCTAATTCCCTTTTTGCAGCTGCACTACTTTACAGTCAGTAGTGAAGGAAGGGAGTATAGCCAGCAGAGCTGACTCCCAAAATAGTCTTGAATTCTGCTAGGATTTTATTTCAGGTAAGTATTAGGAATAATGTAAAATTTAGGATCTTCTATTTGATGTCTAAACTTCTATGTAGTGAAGAGGATAAGATAGGTACCTATAAAACTGGTTTTCCATTTGGAGGAATCTTAATTGTATATAAATTGTTGGGTTTCTTGTACACTAAAATCTAGGGAACTTGGACATTTAGTTCAGGTTTGTCATCCAAAAGCTAGAGTCCAAAAATATGGTGTATTGGTACCTCACTAATAATGTTATAATTGTGTTTCATATTCTTTCTCTTTCACTTTCATCACCATACAACTTTATCTCTGCTAGGGTTTGGAACATGCAGAGAAAAGGAGAGCACAATTCTTTGAAAAACTGTTTAGTGAGAAGTGGAGCAAGACCATTAGAAAGGGGTTGCTTCCCTCTTAGTCATGAAGGAAAGACAATGCATAAGGAGATCTTAGGATAAAAAGGCCTTTCAAAGTAAGTCATAGTTGAAGTCATAAAGACAATATTATGCAATGTATTTAACCAATGCATTAGTGGAAGTTATCTAAGTGATCTTAAAGTCTTAGCGATCAGTGGTCAGTTCTGATATCTGGGACTCAGGAGTCTGAGTCCCTATACCCTCATGATGACTGAAATTATAAAGGTTGTATACCTGTTTCTTCAATGACTTCAGAGTGACTCAAAGTCCATCAATCTCAAAAAAAGTGTTGCTTAGTTCCTATATTATTTTATTACATCACTGTAGATTGGGTTAGGTTAGGAATTGGTATCTCTTCATATGCTCTATGACATCTTCCTGTCATTATCAGCTGGTGACTGTCTTTTTCCTAATATCAAGTGCATGTAGCTTTGTCTGCTTCCTGCTATAGGTCACTTGGAACTGGCCATTGTGCTAAATGTTAAGCTTCAGAAGCCAAGCTCTGCTGTCGTGTAAGTCTCCTAAACCTATTACCAAGCATGTGTTGCTTGAAAACTGCTACAGTTAAAGGCTTCTGAATGTCTGTCACTGCATCCTGATGTAACCACTATGGTGCAAAACAGTCTAAGAGAAAAAGCCACAGAACACTACAGAAATAAGACTACAAAATGAAACTCTTAATAGAAGGTGTTATTGCCCGTTTCCTTACTTTCCACACTTTGTAAAAAAACAGCATTCCAGATGTCACTCCTAATCTGCAGAATAATCCCTGTTACTGTGTGGACTCCTGTTTGTTGCCTCCTTTGAGGCATAGGAAGTTTCATGTAAATATGAGGAAGAATTTTTTCACTGAGGGTGATGGAGCACTGGAACAGGCTGCCCAAGGAGGTTGTGGAGACAACATAAAACTTGCCTGAATGCATTTCCTGTGTAATCTGGTGTAGGTGATCCTGCTCTGGCAGGGGGATTGGACTGGATGATCTTTCAAGGTCCTTTCCAGCTCCTGAAATTCTGTGGTTCTGTGTGATTCTGTGAGCCTTCCTTACTTCCTCTCTTGTGCACCAGAGTTTGGTTACACTACCTAAATTTTACTCAGAATCAAATAAAAGGACCATGAAAATTCTCTTTACAACAGAGATATGGATAAACAGAGTACAGAGCTGTATGATTCCTCTGAGGTGTAGCCTTAAAAGACTTGAAATGATATGATGGGTCATACTCCCATTGTCACACCTGAGATAAGGACAGAACTCTACCTCATATGACATGCTCAGTTTCCTTCCCAGCCTTGTCAAGGTTGCAGCCACATTTCTTTCTCATATGCATCAATATGACTGGCAGTCCACAACCTGAACAATCTCCCTGGGCAACCAGTACCAGTACCTCACCACAGTCAGTGAAGAACTTCCTTATACGTGAACAAAATCTATCCTCTTTCAGTTTAAAAACATTATCTCTCATTCTATCACTTGCATGCCATTTAAAAAGTCCCTACCAAGTTTTCTTGTAGACCATTTTAGGTACTAAGAGGCTGCTATAAAGCATCTTCAGAGCTTTGTCATCTCCAGGTTGAATAACCCAAATTTTCTGAGCCTGTTTTCCATTGGAAAAATCATCCAGACCTGTGATCATCTTAGAGCCCTCCTCTGGACTTGGTCCAATAGGTCCATGTCCTTCTTATGTTGGGAGTCCCCATATCTGAGTGCAATACGCCAGCTGAGATCTGACAAGCAGAGTACAGGGACAGAATCACCTCCCTTGAAGCACTTCTTTTGATGCATCCCAGGATGCAATTGTCAAAAGCACATTGCTATGTCATGTTGAGATTTGGGTCAACCAACAACCCCAAATCCTTCTCCTCAAGGCTGTTCTCAATCTACTCATTGCCCAGATTGTATTTCTGTTATCACACTGTTTCCAAATAACAAGTGTTTGAAGAAAATATTTGAGTAATATCTGAGTTTTATCTAACTGTTCTAATAGAATAAAATATTAGACATCAACTCCAATATCTAGGTTAGAATGTAAGAAAAGTTCATTTCAGTAAATTAATTGCATATTTATCCCTGTTACCTCTTTTATTTAGGAGTTGACAACTTACAGTATCAGGCAGTATTATAAAATTAAAGTGTATCTACCTACTCTAATGTTGGTGTAAAGAGAAAACAAATTTATTTTCCTGTCAGTTGTTTGAATTTCCAATAATCAGTGAGTGTTACAAGTGCAAAACACATCATGCCCTGTCATGGCTTCACAGAGAGGAAGAGCAGAATATTGCCATGGTTTTAATAGGACAGAATCCCAGACAAACTATGGGCTACAGGACATTAGCAGTTCAGCATCAGTCAAGACAGATGACTTGAATTGGCTCATACATGCATCCCATAGCATGAGCATAACACTCAGTATAAAGGAGAGAGTTTGGTGTGGAAAGGGGAGCATTCATCTTGGGCTTTCCTCTGCTTTTCTTTCCTGATTATTCTGATTCCTGTGCTTTTGATGGTGTGGTGGTTTTAATCTGTGCCTAGAAAAATTTTCCACAGATTTAGTAGGAAAGTGGTAGAATGTAAATAAATTACCATCAGATGTAAAAGGGAAGATAATGATAAGGTCTTAATAATCCCATCTGAATAATTAACATAAATTTAGTTGTATAAACTAACAATTGCTCTTTTTGGCTTCTTTGCTCTAGCATATACTAGTTGGTGCTTTTGCTTGGCTGTTGCTAAACTTGGCTGCATTCTTTGTTGTGGCTAAATACCAATAAGCTACTTTTTGCTCTTCTCTCTCTCCCTTTTACCTTATATAGGGTGGGACAAGGGAGCAGGGAGGGGAAGCTGTGCTGTTTATAAATTGTAAATATATGTAAATATTGTACATTTTGTACACATTTTTTGCATTCCATATTTCTAGGTTTTAGTGTGCTTGTAAGTATAGCTCCATTTGTTTTCCATGGAGACAGTGTGGCAATTTTATTTTGGAGGGTAATTTCAACCCACCACAGCTGGGATGAATATAACTTGATATTTCTTATATTGACCAGTACTAGTTTGGTTATTTAGTTAAATTTGTTTCCATTTCAACCTGTGGGTCGTCTTTTCCTGATTCCCCTTCACTGATGGGAATGGGTCATTAGGTGACAGAGTAACTGCTATAGTTTAGACCCAAGTACAGGCTGTATGTATCAACTTCATTTTATATTGCTCTAGGAGAATGGCTTCTAAATGAAATCAATAAAATGAACAAGTAATGGAGATGAAGGAATACACAGAACTGTTAATAATAACTGTCAAGGAAAGGAGAAGAAAGACCACAAATAGTAAACCAGCAGACAAACTCTTTGCGAGAGGAAAAATGCATTTGATCTTCTCTATTCCTTTTCTGTGAAGAGACTAGCCACAAAAAAGAAAAGGTTTGTGAAAAGCCCTCATTAAAATGTGACCTTAGATTTAAAATGACCCTCTAGATGAGATTTTTTTTCAGTTTCTGTCTCTAAGCCATGAACTTTCCTTAAAAGAATCTTCTTTATGTTTGGGAAATAGGATTAATTATAGAACAGAAAAACATGATTATAATAAAAGTACTATTTTCATTTAACATCAAAAAGGCATTAGGTATTGTGATCTAATATGCAACTGAACTTTTAACTTGCTCATAAAGCACAGTCACAAATTAGTTTTATTTTTATCAAATCTGTAAAGCTCTTTGAATTTTTTCTATACAAGTGATACTTTTCATTTAGCTATGATATTGAGGTAAAATTATAAGCATTGATCTTTTTTTAAAGTTTTTTTCAAAGATAAATCATCATCATATAACAATGTTTTAAAATGCTGATAATACCTTTCCTTGAAAAATCATTGTACACAATGCATGTTTAAAATAGAGTCATTACATGTTATTGCAAGAACAGTACCTTTCATGATGAGGGTTTCTTGACATTTCTGATGTATAGCTGTATAAATAAACTGTGACAGTTTGCAAACCAGTGAACATTGCCATCAACATTTTTCTGTCACACAGATGCATTTACACACAGAACCACTTCCTTTCACCATGTTTTTAATGTTTGCATGTGTGAGAGAAAAGAACAAGTAATATAGCTGTGAGCTATTTTGTCAGCATCAGAAATATCAACAATGAAAATTAATAAAACCACAAGAAACTGATAGACAAATTGAAAGCAAATTGTAGCTGACATTGAACCACCTTTTAGATCTCTGATATTGTCTCTTCAAGGACACTGGCTTTTATTTGGCTACTGCTGACTGATCACAACGAGAAAATGTAAATCATAGCAATATAAAACAGTATGATTTATGAGGTTATATGAATTATGTTTCCAACTAATGAATTTAAGACCAAGTATCACATTTGAAGAACATTAAAGGAATTTCAGCCAGCTGTTGCACATAGCTTTGCAGTAGCTCTGTCTGATCAAGACAGGGTTTTTGGGTTTTGTATTTTTTTTTTCGTTTGGTTGGTTGGTTGTTTTTTTTGTCTGTCCTGACAATCCATGAGTCTCTCTAGGTGATACTACTTTAAGAGCTGGTCTTCATTTATAATGCAGTATGGTAACAGCTGATGAATTTGCTTTCTGGATTTTTCTATGCAACATTTTTGGTCAACTGTTTTCCCCTAACTATTCATTTGAATGTGCTATAAATCTGAAGTTCACAATCACAACATTTCACTTTAGTCTGTAGGATACATATGTACAAGGAAGAGTAAAATCAGTCAGACTCCTCTGAAACAACATATTGGGATAAAATAAAGATATATTTTGGGGTGATGTGAAAGAGTGATCTTGGAATTCTTGCATGTGGTGGTAAAAATTGCTATTTCCATATGTGATATGTGCATGGTTTCTTTTGGGACTTCTTGGATACAGTTCACACAAGCATTTTAGTTCAGATTGGGGTGCATTTTTAAATCTCTTTATTGCCTCCAGTTAATAGGCTTTATTTCCCACTATGATGTGCATGAACTGTTTTATTTCCATATGTTACTGAACTGAAAGATACAGTCAGGTGGACAACTAACACACTCCAGCTGCAAAAGTCCATAGGGCTGTGCTAAAAGTTTGTCTAAGGTAAATAAATATCAGGCCCTCAAAACTAAAAATTTTGGGCTTTATCATAGAATCATAGAATCATAGAATCAAGAAGGTTGGAAGAGACCTCAAAGATCATTAAGTCCAACCTGTCACCCTAAACCTCATGACTATCTAAACCATGGCACCAAGTGCCACATCCAATCCCCTCTTGAACACCTCCAGGGATGGTGACTCCACCACCTCCCTGGGCAGCACATTCCAATGGCCAAAGGTCTGCTTCTTTTGATCTGTGCTACTTGCTATGTCTTTTTTTTTCCTAACACAGCAGAAAATGTTGAAGTTCAATATTACTAGAAAATTCTATAGATTTGTAGAAGTGGCAGAACAAAAATAGTGCGTTAGTGAATTTACTTCCTTTTGCAAATCATTTAAAAAAGTAAAATCGCAGTGTCACAGTATATTAGAGGTTGGAAGAGACCTCAAGAGATCATCAGGTCCAACCCCCCTGCCAAAGAAGAATCACTTAGGGTAGACCACACAGGAATGCATCCAGACAGGTTTTGAAAGTCTCCAGAGAAGGAGACTCCACAAGCCCCCTGGTCAGCCTGTTCCAGTGCTCTGTCACCCTCACTGTAAAGAAGTTTCTCCTCATATTGAGGTGAAATCTTCTGTGTTCAAGTTGGAACCCAGTGTTCCTTGTCCTATCATTGTGTACCACCAAAAAGAGCCTGGCCCCCTCCTCCTGACACCCACCCCTCAGATATTTATAGACATTGATCAGATTCCCTCTCAGTCTTCTCTTCTCAAGACTAAACAGCCCCAGGGATCTCAGTCTCTCTTCATAGGGGAGATGCTCAAGTCCCCCAGTCATCCTGGTGGCTCGCCATTGGATTCTCTCCAGCAGTTCTCTTTCTCTCTTGAACTGGGGAGCCCAAAACTGGACACAGTATTCCAGGTGTGGTCTCACCAGGGCAGAGTGGAGAGGTAGAAGAACTTCCCTCACCCTGCTGGCCACACCTTTCCTGATGCATCCCAGGATCCCTGCGCTGTTGGTACACCAATGCAGGCAGCATGGGGAATAAACAGGAGGAGTTAGAAATCCATGTGTGGTCAAGGGATTATGATCTGGTGGCAATCCCAGAGACATGGTGGGACAGCTCACATGACTGGAATGTGGTCACAGATAACTATGTCTTAGGACAGACAGATCAGCTAAGTGAGGTGGCCACTAGGGAAGAATATGAAACAGTTGTCAGAGTATGTAGGGAGGCTACTAGGAAGGCTAAGGCCTCCTTGGAATTCAGCCTTGTGAGGGAGGTCAATGACACCAGAAGGGCTTCTTCAAATACATTGCAAGAAAAGCTAAGACCAGAGGCAATGTAGGTCCACTGCTGAATGAGGTGGGTGTCTTGGTGACAGAGGACACAGAGAAGGCAGAGTTGCTTAAATGCCTTCTTTGTCTCTCTCTATATTGCTGGAGGCTGTCCTCAGGACCCTGAGGCCCTCGAGGCCCCAGAGGAAGACAGGACAAAGGAAAAATTTTCCTTGGTTGATAAGGACTGGGTTAGAGAACAGTTAAGTCATCTGGACATCCCTAAATCCATGGGTCCTGGTGGGATGCACCCAGGGGTGCTGAGGGAACTGACAGAGGTCATTGCCAGACCACTCTCCATCATCTTTGGTAAGTCATGCAGACAGGAGAGGTGCCTGGGGACTGAAGGAGAGCAAATGTCACTCCAGTCTTTGAAAAGGGTAAGAAGGAGGACCCAGGTAACTATGGACTGGTCAGACTCACTTTCAGCCCTGGAAAGGTGATGAAGCAACTTATCCATGGCATTGTCCTTAGACATATAAAGGACAAGAGGGTCATTAGCAGCAGTCAACATGGTTTTACCAAGGGGAAGTCATGTCTGACCAATCTGATAGCCTTTTATGAAGACATAACCAGGTGGATAGATGATGGTAGAGCATTGGATGTGGTTTATCTTGATTTCAGTAAAGCATTGGACACTGTCTCCCATAGCATCTTTGCAGCTAAGCTGAGGCAGTGTGGTCTGGATGATCAGGTAGTGAGGTGGATTGAGAACTGGTTGAAGGAAAGAAGTCAGAGAGTTGTGGTCAATGGGACAGAGTCTAGTCAGAGGCCTGTATCTAGTGGAGTCCCTCAGGAGTCAGTACTGGCACCAGCACTATTCAATATATTCATCAACGACCTGGATGAGGGAAAAGAGAGAACTGTCAGCAAGTTTGCTGATGACCAAGCTGAGTGGAGTGGAGGGTTATGCTGCCATTCAGTGTGACTTGGACAGGCTGGAGAGTTGAGCAGGGAGAAATTTAATGAAGTTCAACAAGGGGCGAGTGTAGAGTATTGCACCTGGGAAAGAACCATCTCATGTACCAGTATAGGCTGGGGACTGACCTGCTGGAGAGCAGTGAAGGGGAAAAGGACCTGGGGTCCCAGTGGATGGAAGGTTGACCATGAGCCAGCAATGTGCTCTTGTGGCCAAGAAGACCAATGATATGCTGGGATGTATTAGAAGGTGTGTAGTTAGTAGGTTGAGAGAGGTTCTCTTCCCTCTCTGCTCTGCCCTGGTGAGGCCACATCTGGAATACTGTGTCCAGTTCCGGGCCCCTCAGTTCCAGAAGGACAGGGAACAGAGCCACAAAAATGATTAAGGGAGTGAAACATCTTCCTTATGAGGAGAGACTGAGGGAGCTGGGGCTCTTCAGCTTAGAGAAGAGGAGACTAAGGGGTGACCACATTAATGTTTATAAATATGTAAAGGATGAGTGCCAAGAGGATGGAGCCATCCTCTTCTCAGTGATGCCCAATGAAGGACAAAGGGCAATGGGTGGAAGTTGAGGCATAGTTCATGGAAACATGAGAAGAATTATTTCACTGTGAGGGTGACAGACACTGGAACAGGCCGCCCAGGGCGGTTGTGGAGATATTCAAGACCTGCCTGGATGAGTTCATGTGTGACCTGGTATAGGTGATCCTGCTTTGGCAGGGGGACTGGACTAGGTGATTTCTCGAGGTCTCTTCCAGCCCCTGACATTCTGTGATTCTGTGAACATTCAAACTAGGAATTTATTTCTTTAAATTGAAATAGTTACTGCCAAATTGTTTGGCCACAGCCTTTGTCCTGTCTTCTTTTAAGGACTAGCAGGACTAAGTTAAGAAGATAAAATCAGTAAGTTGTGTCCATACTGAAGAAGCCAAATGTCACCCAATTCTCAGAAATGTTGAAAATGCAATAGCTTCTTCTGGAGATTATTCTGTTTTCCAGCATTTTATACCCATATTTTCAAACTGCTGTGGTTTTTTGGGTTTGTTTGTTGTTTTTTTTTTCCCACTTATTAGCTTCTGTAGTATGCTTTATGCACCTGTTTTCCTTTCCCAGGAGTATAAGGGCACCAGAAAGCCCAAGGAACTTACCTTCTAGTGTCCAGACTTGGTAATTAAGCTGTCAGCGAAGCATGATTTCTGAAGCAGTAATAGTGTCACAGGGATGTATTTATTTCTGGTTGCAAAATAACATCTTACAATATATACGACTCTTTGCATATATGTGTATATATATATGGACACCTTTATGTATATAGTTAGATATATGAGAAATAGAAAAAGAGAGAGATCATATATGTCTATAGTTATCTATATATCTTCATACATATATATATAGTATATTAACTTATTTGTATGTACAGCACTGTATTCTGCACAAATTTGATAAATATGGTATTGTACCTTTTGTGAAACAGTAATAGCACAGGGTGAAATTTTCTCATTAAGACAAAGTAAGACCTGGACTATACCTGTACAGCTTCAGTTGAGGAGATGATTCTGATATGTGATTGAAAAACAAAAAACAATGACCAATCCACCAACCAAAAAGTGACTAACCAAATAAAACCCAACAAAAAACAAGCAAACAACAACAACAACAAAAACCCAGAGCAAATAATTATCATGAGCATGCTACTTGTAGGCACTGCTACATGAAATATGAACTGCATCTGCCCTGTTTGCAAGTATGGCATGTACAGGAAAGAAAAAACACAGAGAAAAATAGTAACAACTTTATATCATAGAACCATAGAATGGTTCAGGACAGAAGGGACTTCCAAGGGTCATCTAGTCTAACCTCCCCGCAGTCAGCAGGGACATCCCCAACTAGATCCCTGAGGACCTAGTAAAGTCTTTCAGGATATTCTTTCAGGATACTTGGGACAGGGGACATAAAGTCATAGCGAACCATGTAGCAAATGCTAATTGACTTTAGACATGGAGAAAGTGAGAGAGATTGTCCTAGGTAGTCGGGATCAAGGAGACAGTTAGCAGTGCATGGCAATTATTTAAATTAGAAAGCCGTAATAGTGGAACAGTGGAAACTGTTCCTGAGATGGGGGAAATGCATGCAGGGATTTTCAGTGTCATGCCAAAGGGGGAGCCCAAGATATCTACAAGCAGGCTGACTGCCAGGACTAGGAGACATTGGTTGTTCCTCCAAGGGCAGAGTGTCCATCACAGCC
This sequence comes from Indicator indicator, assembly GCF_027791375.1. Taxonomy (NCBI): domain Eukaryota; kingdom Metazoa; phylum Chordata; class Aves; order Piciformes; family Indicatoridae; genus Indicator; species Indicator indicator. The sequence goes on along the minus strand of NC_072010.1, from coordinate 51,142,538 downwards.
AGGCAGGGGCTTAATTGATATGAATATATATAAATATATTTATATAAATAAATTGATATGTATATATCAATTTAGGAAGAGTTCCCTATTCATCTGATATATCCATCCTCTCAAATAAATAAATAACTTTTATTCCACTGGCTTCTGTGATTCTGTTTTTGAAGCTACCCCAACCTACCAAGTTCTCCCATGGCACAAATTCATATAGCTTATCTACCTGTCTTCTTTTATGATGACTAAATTAGTTCTGATGCAGCTGAAATGTAATCTTCCTCTTCTGTAACAGCTTAGTTTTTTATTCTTCCTCAAATAGCAAACTTTATTGAGAAATTTCTTTCTCAGGGATTTTTCTTTATTTAGTTTACAAATAACACAGGGATTTTTTCTTACTTTTTTCTTTTCCCAGAAGGGAAACAAAGATTTTTATTTCATCATTTTTCTTGGTTTTCAAACCTTAGTAAGATTTAGTTTAAAACAAACCTGCTCCTTTATTAAAAATAATTCTGACTTTCTTACAACAGGTTGAATACAATTATTCATCCATAGCAGATCCCAAATACAAAATATAAAGTTCAAAGAAAAATGACCTCTTTGTGATCCATTCTGTACCTGGATCCAACCTCTGGTTTAAAGACAAAGAGTGACTTAGCTTTGTACCACTATTTCACTTTATTCTGATTTTTTTTTCAAGGTTGTGGTGCTCCCCAGGCTTGTTTTTGCTCTGGGAGTGAAATCTATAAAAAAGGTCTTCAAGAGAACACTCTCACATTTTACTGATTTATGACAAGAATGATATACTTTGACATCAACATTTCATTTCAAAACTGAGATCATAGTGAAATGTTCCTTTGATGCTAATCAGAAGAAACAACTTTGTCTCTTGTTTAGTCTCATATAAATTTCCTAATATTTTCTTACTGTATTAAATAATTTGCAATGTTGTATTCTGAGTGTGATATCTGTGACTGCAATGTTAGACTGCACTGTAGTTTTTAGGACCTATATGTGTTTATGTATTTGAATTTTGACATATTATACATACATATAGGAATTCTTCATTTGACCAAGATGGATATCTGCTTTGGGTTAACTTGTCAAGTTCCTTTGCAAAATACCAGCTAGAACTCATTTAAGCTTAGTGGACCTTAGAAATCCAGCTAGCGTAAAAGATACATACATTTAGAAACACAGAAATTAATTCTACACTGTGAAATAGAATTTGAACCTTGATGGTTTTGGTTTGGTTTTCTTTTTCAGTTTTCTTTCTCCAGACTGTGATTGTTCACTCTAATTTAACCACTTTGCTATGATAACATAGACTAATCTTGTTAAAAAGGTTGTGATGCACTGTTATTGCAAGCAATAACATGAGTCAAGTCAAAACTTACAGAAAATATTAAAAGGGGGAGTAGTAATGTACACTGTCATGGATTAAACTGAACCTGCTGCCATTATTCATACCATGCTGCAGCCATGCCAGCTTTAAAAAAAAAAATGCTAACTGGAGCAAAGTATTATGGTGCTTGAAGTTCTTATTGCAACGTGGGAGGCTTCCTGCTCTGGTTGCTGTTTCTGAATTCTAGGTTCTTGGATGTTGGCTCTGTTCTGCAGGCATGGCAGTGGAAAGAATGGGAGACAAGCAGCTGCTGGTTTTGTCTCTCTGTTTTATGATGTTTATTTTTTTTATTCCATGTGCATTTCACTGTGCTTCTTTTGCAAACAGGCTAAGCTAAGGTAATCATGTATTGAATTGTTAGATTAATTAGATTATTAGCTAAGATAATTACACATTTTGCTTATGATATCTTATGTTGCATTAAACTCTTATCTCTTTATCTCAGCCCTGAGTTGTGTGTGTTACTCTTCCACTCTCTTTTGTGTTGGGGGAGCAGGCAGTTTAGCCCTTGTGCTAAACTGTTACATACACTTTGTGTGACATTTTTACCCACCACTCTACTGATATCAAAGGGATTATCATCAACATTCGTGTTTACTTATGCTTTGCAGAATAAAGGCTGGGGGAAAAAAATCACAGTGTTCGTCCTTTCTCTGATACAGACTATAACATGATTGTAATAGGCACCTAAAAAAGCCTACAACAACAACAACAACAAAAACACCGCCACCAACAAACTGTATTAAAAATTGATACTGAGGACAGCTGTTATTCTCCAGCAGTTACTAGAAGACATTACTTTGTATGAAAATAAATTTCAGGTATAAGTTAAGATTTGTTTTATGAAAAGAGGAACTGTTTCCATTGTTATTAAATCGTGTCTAATTTCTTCCAGTAACATATATATATATATTTCCTTAATAAGAGAATAATTATATTGAGAAAATAATTATGCGTTTGTATTGTTGGGTTTTTTTGTTTCTCTTTTCCTTTATCCTTTTTCTTCCAAGTTAGAGATCCAGAGATCCCTCATGTTTGTCTTTCAAAGGCTTAGAAAAAAAATATGTCACATAAGAAGATGCAAAGAAGAATATTTATGTTAAAACAGAAAGGTTGAAAAAATGGAAATAATCTAAAAATGATGTTTATAGACAAAGCTCAAAAATATATTCAAAAAGTAGTTTTTATGATAAAAACCAGAATCATAGACAATTAAATTGATTTTTCAGTTGTAGAATCGTTTATTACCAACTATGTAAAAGTATTAGTCTAAGGAGATCAACAACAAAAGAAAAGATCTCAAAGCAATGGAGTTTTGCAACAGTATGATGTAATGAAAAGTTCATGGTATACTAAATGTATTTTTTAGATGAGTGCAGTCTTATGAGTAAAAGAGCAATACTGACAGGCTTGCTCGGATTTTATGAGATGGTGAAACCCATGGTTTCAGTCATATAAGATTGTCTTGATTCTATTGCTGTGCTTGCTGCAGTTGTTTCAATGAGATAATGAGGAGAATTAGGAGAATTTTTTTTCTAAGCATTACCAGCTTAAACTTTAACAATTAAACATAATATGAAGACCTTAGGAGAATAAACTTTAATTTAAGTGGGTTTTGGATGAAGTTACTATTAATGAGGTATCTCTCCTTATTACCATTTGAAAACTGAGTGTTGTTTCCTACAATGTGTCTGCGAGCTTTTCTGTTCCTCTGTTACACTAGTCACATAGTTAAAATATACTTGGCACCATCTAGGCAGATAAAGTTAATTTTTCCACTTCTTACTGAAGAGTATAATTTTGTTTTAAATTTAGCTAGCAAGGTATCAAATGCATTTCCATCTTTTTTCATTAAATACATCAAGCTTCGCTACTGATGCACAAGAATTAATGTTTTCAAAGCCACATATAATGCTCTTAAAGAGACTGTTTTCAACCTAGGATATGTTTATATGATCTCCAAAGTGTTCTGCTTCAAAGGCTAAATGAGTTCTTTGTAAATGGAATATTAAGGGAGGCAAATCATTTAATTATTGATTACATCAACACATCAGGATTCCTTCTGAATGCAGCCTGTTGATATTCCCATGTCCTCTTTCCAGATGGAAGTTTCTGGCACTCCACTGAATTTTACAGTTCATAGTAAACTCAACAGTAGAGGCCATTCATAATTTTACACTTTGGAAGTCTTTCATTTTACTTTGAAAGCCTAAATGCTACACATGCAAACAAATTCTCTCAAGCTAGGGTCCCAATAATATTTTTTGGCTATTTATTAAGGAAGTTACAAAATGTCACATATTTTGCAATGCTTTTCTCATTTTCCATCTTTTTTTCTTATTTACAATATATAAATTCAAGTGTAATTTTTTTTTTTTTTTTAAGTATCACTCTCCATAAATGTGTGGTGTAAAATCATGTCTGATACCATGCATATTTCTAAGTATTCCTAGTTTCTTATAAGTTTTCTTCCTTTTTTCCCCCTTGTTCAGAAGAAAGAAAAAAAGAAGGAAAGAACCATATTCTATTATCATCCAAATTTCACAACGTGGAATTTGGCTTGTGGCTGTTGAAGTTCTCTCTGAGCTAGGATATATGTTCTGTTTTATGGTGACACTTGGCAAAACATAAAATAAAAGTCTGACCTGGTCATGCCCTGCTTTCGCTGACTAATTCCTAGAGGCAGGACATCTCTGAGCCACAACTCCCTTTTAAGCCAGGTTTCTCATTTGCTCTGGGTGTCGAGGTTAAGTTCTTGAAGAAGACTCATCCAAACTCTCTTGAAGGTCTTCCCTGAAGGCTGTCTGCTGTAGCATCACTTTTTAAGAGGCAGGGTTGATGAACTCCACATTTTGAAGTGGAAATATGTCATTCATTATAGTGGAAACAAAGGAGTGTGTTGTCATAAGTGGAACCTTTTTTTTACCCCAGTTATTAAAACTGTCTTTGAGCAAATGCATCTCACTTTCACTAAGTATTCTTCATAGTGGAGTATGTCCCAATGAGATCTGGAGGTTTTTTGTGGTTTGTTTGTTTGGGTTTTTTTAATAAAGTTGCTGGCAAATAATCAACAGATTTCTGGAATGAGTGTTTACTAGGGACACTGGGCCTATGTTTCCATTTGCTGTTAATTATGAAATTTTATCATTCATAGTTAGAAATATGAAGCCAGGCCAAGACATTAAAAATTAGAGAAAAGCTATGATGAATTCGTACACTGTAAAAATGAGATTAGTGTTGTAAAAAGCAGCACTCACTAACAGAAAAAATATTGAGTGTGACTATTAGTTAGAGATATATAAAACGGGAAAAGCACAGCATGAAAAGAAAAGGAAATGAGTATGGCTGCAGTGCATAATCTCAGTTTTTAGTGATATCATTGTGTTGTTAGCTTTTGCTTTATGCTAGCCTATAAATTGTTCCCTGAGCATTTTTCCCAAGAGTCATTCCTCTTTTAGCATTCCGCTATATGATTTAGGAGAAAATATTTCCTAGGAAAAGTGATCTTTACAAGTGTCATCATTTAGAAAAGAGGAACTCTTACATCTTTTTGAAACTTCATGTATGAAATTAAGAAAACTTTTGCTTTCAAGCTCCCTAATTGATAGATTCACAGGATCACAATACGGTTGAGGTTGAAAGGGCCTGCTCAAGCAAGGCCATCTAGAGCTAGTTGCCCAGGGTGATGTCTTCAAGTATGTATACTCCACAAGTTCCCTGGGCAACTTTTTCTGGTATTTGGTCATCCTCACAGTAAAAAAGTATTTCCTGGTGTTAAGATGGACACTTCTGCTTTAGTTTGTGCTTATTGCCTCACATCTTGTCACTGGATATCACTGGAAGGAATCTGGCTTTATCCTCTTTACACTTTTCCCTCAGTTGTGTGTATTCAACTGTAAGATGTCATGAGATTTCTCTTCTTCAGGCTAGACAATCCCAGCCTTTCCTTTCTCATGTAGCACTGCAGAGCTACTGACTGAAATCTATTTGCTTGCACGGCAGCGTCCCTTGTTACAGTATGCTCTTGCCACAATACTGAGAAAGCTCAGCTCCTTATAATCTTAGTCTTCTTTTTTTTTTTTTACATTATTTTTAATTCATTTTATCTTCAAACCAATAGAAAATCAATTACATAATTTTAAGGCAATATTCAGGATGCACTTCTTACATTATGCAGTGTTAAACTATTATTTTCTATTTATAATCTGTTTATATATTATAATCTAACATTCAGAAAAACTACTGTACATCAGTCCTTTCACTTCAGACTTTCTCTAAAAGTAAGTCAGTTTTATTCAACAGCACTATTTGTGTAGCATATAGTAGTGGAAAAACGGCCGAATCATTTCCAAAGTTGGTGTTTTAACAAAGGGTTTGTCTTCTGTAGGGGATGTGTGTCCTTTCTCAAGAGGACCTTCATCTGCTACTTCATACAGTCTTTCACAGGAAAAGCTTCAAAAAACAGAAGGTGATAAGAGACTTCATTAGATTTTCTAACTACTTGACAGCATTAGTGCAATGAATAAACAGACTTTCTTACGGGTTTAATAGATCTCTTAATAGTTTCAGCATGTCGTCATTATATATGTTTCTCAAATATTATTTTGATTAAGAATATTTTTTGGACCCTTTTGATTTTAAAAATAGAAATCTAAATTTTTTAACCATGAAATATGGGTTGAAAATCTTTCCTTTAATGTCCAGTTACAGAATATCAGTTATTTAGCTGAAAGGCAAAAATTCAGTAAATATTCCCCAAAGCTTACTATGTGTTATACATTTCAATACACACATTTCTGAATTATACATAGATTTCTTTCAAATGGATATGTTTTGTCACAGATTAATTTCAACTGAAGCTGAGAAACTAGAAAATTATCTTTGCCTTTGTGATGGTTTGAAACTGTCTCTTTAATTTTTCCTTGCAAAGTTCAAAACAGAGAAAGTGAAAGAGTGTAAATGTCTGGCCCCAAACCAGCACAGCCTTCCTACACCTATCTCTGTCATTGGGACAAAAGGGATCAATTAGATCCTGTCCTGGCACAATTAGGCACTGTGTAGAAAATGATTATGTACTTACCCATCTGTATGAAAAAAAAAAAAAAAGGAAAAAAATCTCAAACTAAAATCACAAGACTGTATTGTCAGAACTTTGTTTGTATTTGTGTATTAAGTTTATAGATAGGAATTAAAGGCACATGTTACTCCTTTTTAATTTGTGCAAGCTCTTCACCCAGGTTTACTAGTAGAATTTATTCAACAAGTTCAAGTATTTATTTGATGCTTTACCCAGAGTAGGGGGAATAAATTCTAAATCTAAGTCAACCAGGAAATCTGGTCATAAGAGAGCTGCGTATGTATGGGGCTGTGATGGTTTGAAACTGTCTTTTTAATTTTTCCTTGCAAAATTCAGAACAGAGAAAGTGAAAGAATGTAAATAAGTCACTATTGGGTGTAAGAAAGCAAAATAACGATTGTTCTAAACACTTCCATTGGATAGAAAGAAATGTTTAAGAACTATTACCCAAAACAAAGTAGGCATTCTGCACATTCTGCGTTCGGCAGTGGGGGCAGTTTCTGGGCTGTCTGGCTGCTGTTTCTTCTTCTCTTCTGGCTGAAGATAACACACTGACCTTGGCAGCTAAGTTAACAACTTTCTGCTTAACTAACTGTGCTTCTCTGTCCAGGGGGGTCTGGGCGGGAAGCTCCTGGGAGAGGGAGGCCCCTTTGGGAGGGTCCCCTTGGGGGGAAGCAAAGGGAGATCGGTTGTGCTTTTTCTGTTGATTGTATATATTTGTGAATGTTGTGAATTTTGTATATTTGTACATATTCATTGCATTTCATTGTAGATTTTAGACTCTGCTTGTAAATACAGCTTTTCATTTGCTTCCAGACTGAGCTAGCCTGGTTATTGTTGGTGGGGGGGGGAATTTCAGCTCACACCGACACACTTTTTATTTTTGGCGCTCCAACTCGGGGCTCGATTGCTTGTTTGATTTATTTCTGCTCAGATTAGGAAGCAAAATGAAGCTGTTTTGGATTTTGAGTAATTTTATTTCCTCTGTTATCAGTGTGATTGCCTACCGATGGGCTCGTGACAGATCCATTGACATTTCCATGGATGCTATCACACAAGTCATCCATGACTGTGACATTTGTGCTGCTATTAAGCAGGCAAAGTGGATCAAGCCCTTGTGGTACGGTGACCGATGGTCCAAGTACAAGTATGGTGAAGCCTGGCAGATTGACTACATCACTCTACCTCGTTCTCCATCTGGTAAGCAGTATGTGCTGACTATGGTAGAGGCAAGCACTGGATGGCTGGAAACTTATCCAGTTCCTCATGCAACTGCACGTAACACCATTCTTGGCCTGGAGAGACAAATCCTGTGGAGACACGGAACTCCAGAGAGGATTGAGTCAGACAACGGAACTCATTTCAAGAATAATCTTGTAAAAAACTGGGCCAAAGAGCACGGCATCGAGTGGATATTCCACATTCCCTACTATGCACCAGCTGCAGGGAAGATCGAACGCTACAACGGTTTGCTGAAAACCACTCTCAAAGCCATGGGGGGTGGATCTTTGAAAAACTGGGAGAAACATTTAGCACAAGCAACCTGGTTGGTGAATAGTAGAGGTTCAGTGAATCGAGCTGGACCTGCCCAATCAGATTTGTTGCGAAAGGAAGAAGGTGATAGAGTTCCTGTTATCAGAGAAAAGAATCTGTTAGGCAAAACTGTTTGGGTATTTTCTCCTTCAGGAGAGGCCAAACCTGTCCGAGGGGTGGTTTCTGCTGAAGGTCCTGGTCACACCTATTGGGTGATGCAAGAAAATGGTGAAATTCAGTGCATTCCACAAAGAAATCTAACTTTGGCTGAGAGAGGTTAAATTCAGAGTGTTGCGCAGATACAGCATCGCGCCCAAGAGGAGAGTTCATGAGATCTACGGTGCACGAACCCTGAGAGCCCTGAGTCACCTGAGAGTCCCTGTTCCTTTCTTCGCTCCATCTGCGAGGAAACAAGCTGTTTGCTGTTTTTCCTGTGATTTGACTCTTTTGAATCATCTACATCCGAGATAGCCGGAATGGACTATGGTCTTTATTCACCTATTGTTGTAGATATTATTTTAGATTAGATAAATGATAGTAGCAGCCAATGGAATTGTTTAGATGGGGTGGACTGTGATGGTTTGAAACTGTCTTTTTAATTTTTCCTTGCAAAGTTCAGAACAGAGAAAGTGAAAGAATGTAAATAAGTCACTATTGGGTGTAAGAAAGCAAAATAACGATTGTTCTAAACACTTCCATTGGATAGATAGAAATGTTTAAGAACTATTACCCAAAACAAAGTAGGCATTCTGCACATTCTGCGTTCGGCAGTGGGGGCAGTTTCTGGGCTGTCTGGCTGCTGTTTCTTCTTCTCTTCTGGCTGAAGATAACACACTGACCTTGGCAGCTAAGTTAACAACTTTCTGCTTAACTAACTGTGCTTCTCTGTCCAGGGGGGTCTGGGTGGGAAGCTCCTGGGAGAGGGAGGCCCCTTTGGGAGGGTCCCCTTGGGGGGAAGCAAAGGGAGATCGGTTGTGCTTTTTCTGTTGATTGTATATATTTGTGAATGTTGTGAATTTTGTATATTTGTACATATTCATTGCATTTAATTGTAGATTTTAGACTCTGCTTGTAAATACAGCTTTTCATTTGCTTCCAGACTGGGCTAGCCTGGTTATTGTCGGTGGGGGGGGAATTTCAGCTCACACCGACACAGGGGCTTAGCTTTAGCTTCTGAGGAAGGTTTTCTAGCTCTGCAGGGAAGGACTGAGGGATAGAGGGGGTATTTAACCACAAGCTGAATGTGATAAGAGTATGCATCCAGATGTGAAGGGCAGCTTCAGCAGAAGCAGACTGGGGAGAATGGTTATCCTCCCTAGGACCTATATATGCCCAGATTTGGGACCCTGAGACTAGAGCAGTGCCAACAAATCGTAAAGACTCAATAAGAGTGCCACTTAGACAGCCTGGAGCACCAGGCACACAAGGAGAGGCTGTGGGAGATGGAGTTGTTTAGCCTGGAGATGACTCAGAAAGGGAATGTATTGTCACATTCCAGAACACAAAGTGATGTTGCAATACAGATAGAACCAGACTTTTCTCACAGGTACACACAAAAGTGCAAGAAAAAATGGATGCAGAATAAATTCTGATTAATTATAAGGAGAAGATAAATTTGTAATAAGAGAGGTTGGGCCCAGAGTGGTGATAAAAATTTTCATCCTTGGAAAACATTAAAGGTCAGACCCTTTAGTCCTTCAGTACTTATGAACTTAGTTCTGCACTTATGTTCTCCAGAGCTCTGTTCCAGTTTAAATTTCTCTGATTTTATGTATTATCAACTCCAGCAACTTTATCTTAGGTTTCATTTCTTCACAGCTTTCCTTTGATCTACCTAGAGCAATGATATAAATCTCTCTGTTGAACACTGCCTTTTGCAAAGAGGTAAATTTTAGGCTTTGTGATAAATATGCATTTTATTTGCTTGCTCCTATTGTATATGCTATCTTCATTTTATAACACGATGACTGAATGTGGTGGGGGTACTGGAGAGAACATTAGATGGTGTTTGCCTTCGGCAGTGAATAAAGAAGTTCAGGAGAACGTTTCCAGATTTTAGGGAAGCCAGGAAAAGGAGGAAACGAAGTGTGAATATGTATCAAGTATTTGGGAAGCACAGGGTGCTTACAGCATTACCAATTTTACTTGGAATTTGAAATACAAAGGAATAAAAAAATCTGTCTATAAATTTCTTCAATATGAAAATTTCTAATTATGTCTTTCTCCTTTTGCAACTTTTAAAAATTAGAATCAATACTCTCCTCTCCTTTTGCAAATCACATTCTCTTCCGCTGTTTCTCATAGCTTGGAGCTGTGCAACAGTACTAGAGACTCATTTCATGTAACATATTTTGCAAATAAAAGGCAATTTACTATTGGTACCCTTACACAAAGTTACATTTTAATTTACATCAAATTGTTTTTCCAGCTATAAAATTGTTGAGACTATAAAATAACATATCTCACTACAGTAAATATTTGCAATATTTGAATAAATGTTTGAAGTGAATTTGCTGAGTAGCTTATAAAATTTAAAATGGTTGGGTTTTCAGTTCACAAAGTACATTTATGAACACACATATGTGTATGTATGTGCATGTGTGTTTTACACTTCTTTTTTTCACAGCTTGGAGGTCAAATTTATCCATTAAGCTACTGTGGGAAAAACATACTGTCATAAGCATTCTTAGTTTATGTAATGGAGGTCTTCTGAATTATATGCCAATTAAACGTTGATTATTTCTTCCAAAAGAGAGAAAAAAATGTATGCCAAAACAAAAACATTCCTTCTCTCAAAAGCATAAGAAACCGTTTTCTTTTGATCTAACTCAATTTCATCAATAGTTTGCAGATGACTGAAACCACATCATAGAGAACTAGGAAAATAGTTAAAATACTAATTTCAATATATTTTAGCCATAAAATTACAAAATACACTGGAAATATTTCCTTGGGCATTTCTGAACTAAAGAATTCTTGAATTTACAGTAGTAATAAAGTTATTGCACTGGATTTTATACTTGTTTGTGTGAAATAATGTAAATTGCCTATGACTGAAAAGAAATAAACAAACAAACAAAAAACCCAAGAAATTAATTCTTTGCACTGTTTCTGCTCAGTTCTCCAATCACCCCAGTGAGGTTATGGGGTGACTGAGATTTATATTTGATAGGAGATAGGAATCAGCACACACAAGAAAGGACTTTTTTTTTAATAAGAAAAAGTCTTCAGAGGCTATTAGTTGAGGAATGGTACTTTGTATTATAAATTTCCTTCTGCAATTTAATGGGAAATGTGTTCCATTGACCTAGGTTCTTTGAAAAAAAAGCCTTGCAGTTGCTTTATGGGTTTTGTTGTTGTTGCTGTTGGTCTGTTGGTTTGCTTCAGATTATAGAAAACTGCAGAATTTGCTGATGTGCAAAGGAGCATATTGTTACCTTCACGTTGTTATTTAAATGTAAGTGTTAAAAATATGCTTGGTATTGAATCCTCTGAACAATTAGCTATGAGAAACAATGGAACAGAATATGATTTGCAAAAGGAGAGGAGAGTGGAACAGAACTCTGGAGAAAATGAGAGCAGAACTAAGTTCACAAGTACTGAAGGCCTGAAGGGTCTCTGAAGAGCCCAAAGTTAGCTTTCCTGAAGTCCAGGGTTTTAATCCTACTTATTGCTCTGCTTCTTCCATACAGGATCCTGAATTCTGCCGTCTCATGGTCACTAAAACCAAGACTGCCCCCAAACTTCACATCCCTAACCAGACCTTCTTTGTTTGGTACTACAAGTTTCAGCAGCACACCTGTCCTCCTTTTTGACAGCTCCACCACTTGTGTCAAAGAGTTATCATCAATGCCCTGAAGGAACCCTGCATGTGCCTAGCTGTGTTGCCTTCCCAGCAAATATCAGTGATGTTGTCTATGAGAACCAGGGCATGTGATTGCGAAGCTACTTTCGCCTGTCTGTAGAAGGCCTCATTGATTTCCTCTTCCTGAACAAAAACACACAATAGTGCCACCTGTATTATCCTGTCTCTTAATTCATACTCCTAAACACCTGGCCCAAAGCTTGATAGTTTCCAGTGGCTCTCTCATACAAAGAGCAACTCCACCACCTTGCTTAGCTGGCCTGTCCTTCCTAGAAAGGTGTTTAGCCATCCATGACAGCACTCCAGCTATCCCACCATGTTTCTGGAATTGCAGTGAAATCATGGCCCTAAGGCTGTCCTCAGGCCTCTCGTTCTTCCTGTTTATTCCTTGTGCTGCATCCACTGGTGCATGGACATTTCAGAGAGGTAATTGAGCATGCAGGTTTCTCTGGAGCCCACCCTTTAGGTGATTTTCCTTCTAGTTCTCATCTTGGAGGGCAGCTAAGGAACATGTATCACTGATCTGGTTGTTACAGAAGCCTTATGAATACAAGTTTCTTAACATGGAGCTTGTAAACATTTGAGAAAACACAATGAAACAGTTTTTCATTTGCAACATTTAAAGATTTTTGTTCGCTTGTTTTGTTTCGGCTGTCATCCTTTCATCCTTATTTTGTGAGAGTGAGGATAAATTATCCACCAGTTGAGAACTTACATTGCTCAAGAGCTTAACTTTTCAGAGGATTCAATACCAAGCATATTTTTAACACATTTAAATAACAATGTAAATGTAACAATATGCTCCTTTGCACACCAGTGAAGTCTGCACAGTATTCTATAACCTGATTTCAGGTATGAGCTTCTAAAATTAAAATTGATTTAGCATTTCTAACATAGGTTAATTTATTGTGTTCTTTTACTATATAAGAAATGCAAAATCAATAACTCTGTACTCCCAGTGTAATGCTTATTGCACAAATTAGTATACAGTATGTTTAAGTTAACTGATATAGATTTACTTTCTCAAAAACAAAAGTATTGAACCTTAAACAGTAATAATAATAGCAACAATAAGAATAATAATAGCAACAATAAGAATAATAATAGCAACAACAGCAAAATATAAATAATAATAATAGCAACAATAACTTTGGAACTTTTCAGGTATTAAAAAATAAAATAATTGAAATAAAATAGTAAAAAATTTGACTGTTAACAAATGCATTAAAAAAAGGGATTAATTTGGTCCACAGTGACCAAAAGTAACTAGAAATTTACCATTCATGTTAAGCACTGGAAGAAAGCTCTAAATCTAATAAAAACCCTTGACAAATATTAACCTTGGCAATAAAAAAGATATGAATAAGCTAAATATCTTATATTAGTGTCTTGTAATAACTCCAATGATGACTTTATTAACACTACAACGAAATACATCAGCCTCAGCATATTTCACTACAACCTGCATTGAGCTCATGCTCTCATCATTATTTGATGACAGTATAGAGAAACAGTGTTTCTCCCTAAAGACTTTCAGCCAGTTCAATAGCATTCAGCTATGTGATAACATTGACGACAGCTATAGATCTTTTTATTATTACGCTGCGATAAAAGGAACACACTTTCATCACAAAATCCTTGAAGCTGATCCAAGATCTAACCTAGCTCTACCATAATTAGATGGATTTCAGAGTTCTCAGTATATAAATACCTATGAGGCACTACCATAATTCATTGTCTCCTCATTCATGTTTCCAGACAGCAGCAAAGACATTTTGCAGAAAGTCTGTTTTGCTCTGATTAAATAGGATAAAGAAAGAGAAAGAATGGCTATTGCTGCATCATCCAGATACATAAAGCACAGCTAGATATAAATGATAAAAAGACACAGTTCTAATTCCTCTAAAGTTATTCTTATTGGACAGGGCTTGAAATTTAACATATTTTTCTTTATTTTAAATGCATATTGTGTCACTTTCACGATATTGCACTGAACTCTATAAAGTGAATTGAACAACGCTAAATTAATCTGTGCTTCTGGAGTGTTTCATAGATTAATACAGAAATGTGTCAAACAGTTTTACAGACATTTAATATCTTTATTTCCGTATTAAACTAGAGATGGCAAAGTGGTATGTATACTGGGAATTTTTGGCTGTTCCTTAAAAAAAGTATTTTTCATCTGTCAAAAATTTAAGAGTTACATCTGCTACAGACCAGAAAACTAGAATCTTTGTTTGGCAGAAGTATGTTTTACAATCTCTACCAAAGTAGAAGAGATTATCGGATTATAATAATCCTCCAGCTATACCAGGACTTGCAAGATATTTTCTTTCAAACATAATTTAATGAAAAAATATCACTTGATGATTGTTCTCCTCAAAAGGTTTGCTTATCCTTTTCTCTGGTTTGATGTTTTGGTTTTTTATTCTCTTTGTTTGTTTGTGGTTTTGTTTTTGTTATGTTTTATTTAGAAATAAACAGTTTGCTTGTTCTCAAACTGGTAAAATATCTCCAGGGGAGATATTATTTCTTAGAAATAATGCAATTCTTAATATAATATCTACATTATTTTATCTAAAATTATGTTTATATTTATATCTATAAATAAAAAAATGTGATTGTTTTGTTAAATAACAGGTCACAAAAAAAAAATCTGCTACATGATAATATTCCTGGTCAGTTTTATTTCTCCTGGACTTTTTTGTTCCATTGCAGCTCCTTCCCAAATCAACCCCAGGTGTGGTTCTGGATCAGATCACTGCAAAATCACTTCCTCAAAAGCTAAAATTAGATAAAATAGGAAAATTATTTCAGATTTGTTTCCATCTGTTTTTCATGCCTCTTTCATAAACAATTTTGCCTATAATTAATGAAAGTAAATTACAAAAGAAATTCCAGAGGGACTTGTGTAATTGTAAAGGAATGTGACACTTCTTTTTAAAGTTTAGAATATGTGCAACTATCACTCATTTCAAAGGTCAGACAAAGTCCAGGACAGATATTTGTCTTTAGAATAAACAGTCCCATCCTTTCTCTTAAAATCATAGCTTTCAGTGTTTTGTGAAGGCTTCTCATGGTATGCTAACTCTTTTAGACTTTTTATATAATCAGTGCAGAAAACTGGGAATTGTTACACAGCGATCTATTAGAGTTATATATGTGGAGGTGTTTCCTGCTTTCACTAAACCTTGGATGGCTTACTTGAGTGAGATGAAACTTGTGATTAAAACACTTGTGAGCTGAATATTGCCCTAATAAGTAATAAGTAACAGCCTGCCAAAATATCTTTTGTTGTTTATACTGCAATAAATCAATAAAGTAGAAGAAATTTAGAAAACATTAACGTCTGAAACCTAGCTTTTTATCGGTATTGCTAGTTTAAGCTACATTGTTCTACTTAGCTTTCATAGCACATTGAATATCCTTAGATCTTTCCATGTGTTTGTAAGCAGTTTTCCTTCTGTGTTTCAAAGAGTGTTATAGTGCTCATGCTGGGTTCTGAGAGTTCATGTTATTAAAGATGGTATAGCACTTAATTAAGTTGCAGCCATCTGCTTCTTTATTATTGTTTTCTCAATAAATTGCAAGAAAATTAAAGCCCAGTGAAATAAAATGCCTCACCGACAGTTAAACGATCACTGTGTCCTCAAATGGGTGGACTGCAGCAGCAAGAAGAATGAGTTGGGGGAGAGGATTTGCCAGTGAGATTTGATAATAGTAAATGTATAGTAACTGCTCAGTCTTTACTGCACAACCTGCTTATCCAGGTATTGCCAAAGCTACTCATGACATTAGGTCGTTCTCTTCTGATTTATAAAACAATGAGAGGACAATCAAAGAGAGATGTATATTGAATAGGAAATCAAACAATTGGTAATGTGTTGCAGTAAAGAATAATGGAAAATACAGTGATGTACATATGATGTACATCTGAAAAAGAGGAAAAAGAAAACCAAAACCAACCAACCAACCAAAACCTAACCTACCCAAACAAACAAACAAATGAAAACAAAACTAAAATGCCCCAAACAAAACCAAAACCAAACAAAGAAATAAACCCTAAAGGAAGTTAAAGAAAGAAAATTTATATAAAGTCTTGAAGAAAGATACACTCTAAGAATAATCATAATGAACAATTGTTCTACAAATTATGGGGAAAGGAGATTTTCAGTTTTGCCAAAAATCCCTAAAGGAAAACTATGAAGGTGGTAATACATTATTTTCTTTCATTAGGGGGAACAAAAAAAACCCCCAACATTTTAGAGGAAGTGAAGCAGTAGGAAGTATTTATTTGATATTAAAGGAAAAGTTAATCTAAAATTAAGTTTTTTAATGAACTATGTTGATGAAGAATGTAGGATTCCTAATATCATCAACAATAGCCAAGGTTAATGTGTCCCAGGTGTGTCAAGCATATAAGCAATCTCATCATAATTAATAGTATTCTTGAAGTCCTAATACCACTTTTGTTCAGTTGTTATATCCCCTGTGGCCTCTTACTCCAAAGGCATAACCATTGTCTAATCTAAATGATTCCATCATACTCCCAGTTTCAGTGATGTTATGTTTTTTATTAGTTATACATTATATGTTTATGTTGTGGATCTCATTTTAGTAATAAAATTAAGACTTTAATTTCAATCTGTGTTTGAGTACCATTGAAATCCATAGAATTTTATCAAATGTCTAAGGCTTCATTAAATAAAAATATACTAACTGTCTCTCTAACAACTTTTTCTCAAAATGTTGTGCTATTTCTTCAGCTTTTATACCATCATGGTTAGATTGATGTGCCTGAAATACTTCAAAATAAAGAGGGTTGAATAGTTATTTATAATAAATACGATAAATATGCATAACCTTTTGAGCACAGTCACTGGTATGCTGTCACACCACAGCAGGATTAAGAATCACCCAGTCTTAATCCTACAATTTTTTAATGTTTATTATCAAATTGTTCATGTAACACTACAATTTAATGTAGTTAGTAAGAGTACATTCAGAATACTCATCAAAAGCTTGAGATTTTATTTGTACTTAATCTGTTAAAATTGTCTTTGAAATCTTTTATTTTTAAGTATCTCTAAGGAAAGTGAGGAATCAGGTCTGTTTATAACAGTTTCCTCCATCAGCTTTTGGTCTCTTTTCCCTCAATGCAAGACACTATGGGAACCCTTAAATCCCATTAATATCAGAGCTTTCATGGTGGATAGAAGTAGTGTTCTCTATTCTTCCCCAAGGATAGTGTTCTATTACATTAGCTACTTTCAGAATTAAGCAACTTTCAGTTGTTTTAACACATGTAAATCAATAGCATAGAAATAAGTGTACACCCGTACAGTCTCACAACAGAGTAGTGTTTACCAAGGATGTATCATTAAACAACTTGAGAACTGGCAACATTCTTCAGTGAAATACTAGAGTTTTTTGTTGTTTCATTTTTCAAGTAAGCAGGATAGTTCATGTGTACTTTAACAATTCAGAGCCATCCTGTACTCCTACTGGCAAAATGTTAATTGACTCCATTAACTGCAGCCAGAACCATAATAATTCTTTCTTTATTCCATTAATTCAGTTTTTGTTGTGGTTTGTTTTTTTTTTTTTTTTTCCCTGTAAATAAAATTTAGGAGCAGAGATTAGGAGGTGCCATGAGTCTGTATTACGTGAAACTGAAAGACGGGACACTGAATTCATTAGTGGTTTGTGTGTCCTACTCAGAGACAGCTTAGAATAGTTACCTCTCTCATAATGCAGAGCAACATTTTATGTGTGGTATCATGGAGCAACTCTGGAAAATAAGGTTTTGTTTCTGAAAGTAAATGATTCCTGCATAAAAGAATGAACTGAAAAAAAAAAAATTGTTATGGTTTGGGGCCAGCAGCTTAGCTTAGTGTCTTAGTTATAAACACAAATACAAACTTTCTGGACATCTTTGAAAAAATGGTAAATAAATTACCATTGGATACAAAAGAATAACAACTGATTCATCTATATCATTCCATTGGCTTGCTGACTAGAATAAAGTTTGCTTCACAAACTGTCCTTTTCCTCTTTTTCTCTTCTCTCTGAGATTCTGCTTTGCATCACTCCCTTATTTCTTTCTTGACCTTCTGCTGGCTCAATATTCTGTCTGTGAGGTACCAGGAAAGGAGGGGGCAGAAGACTGCAAGCAGTCCCCCTAGTTGATCCAGGGGGTGATTCTGTACAAGGGAATCCTTGTATTTATATTTTTTTCTGATTTATAAATATATGTAAATATATTTTTACATATTCATTGTATTTTATACTTCTAAATTTTAGTTTTTGTAAATATAACTTTCATTTTGCTCTACACTTTCCGAGTTCTGAGTTTGGGTGTTTTTTCTTTGTAATTTACTCTAAGAATAAATTCCAATTAGAGGGGGGGTAATTTCAACCCACCACAAATAGACACTTAAAGACCCATAGTCAAGAGGACAGATCTGTGAACTGTAAAGCACCTGATTCTTTCCAGAGACTCACTGCAAGTCAACGGGTAATTTACCGTCTTTGAAAGCTGACAAACAGGGAAAGCAGGAGTTAGGTAGTAAATCCTACTGGGCAACCCAGTCTCAAGGAGCCTGGTAAGACATCAGCTCTAAAGTAAATCTTTTAGTCGGAGTCGTACATAAATTTCAGAAAAGTATATGAGAACCTGTGCTCCCCAGCCACAAGAGGAGTGTTCCCAGCATGTTCAGAAGAAAATTGAACATCACACTAATAATTCTAGGTGAAACGTCAATAATGAAATATACATCTATGTATAAACTATCTAACCTATGCTACCTCCTTTGTTAATGAGAAAAGTAGATATCTTTCTCATGTCAGAGTAGATACCTGACGTAGCTTAAAGAAATGAAACCTCCAGAAGTCCTTACCTGAATTAATTAGAATGTTTGCTAAAGTAGTAAAAGCACTGTGACTTCAAAAGTTAGGGTAAATAATTTTGCTGCAGGTTTTTTTTTTTTTTCTAGTTGCAACTCTCAAGGTAAAAAACTACAGTCACAGGTGGATGGGATGGGTAATTATGCATGCATAATTAAGACAAAATCACCAGGGAAATCATCACATAATGTAAAACAGAATTTCCTCTACTTTCATGATGACAAGAAAATCAGAAGAGAAATTCCTGTAAACCTCTCAAAGCCCAGTATTTTTTTTGCTCTTGAAAACAAGAAGTCTCTGCTTCTCCTACATGTTCTCTACTGTTGAAGGTAACAGATTTAGACAAATATAAAATGTTATAGACCAGCCTAATTTGTCAAGTAAAGTGTTTTTTACTTATGAGTGATTGAAAAATAAAATAATGAAGGCAAGAATCATAAACCAGAAACTACTTCAGTAGTGAGTAGCAACGGCAAGAGTTAGAAAGTAATAGGAGCAGAAAGTAATGTATGGAGGGATTCAGTTTGATGAGCCCTTAGGGAAAGGCTCAGTAAGTTTTCCACTTAGCCACTCACATTTTCTTTCCACTTAGTTAATGTAGTTTAGTGCAAGAATAAAATAATAATTATATATATATGAAACAATAAGCTGGTCTCTCATACCATTATGTTGTCTACAATTCGACCATATGTCATTTGAATGAAATAGGATTACTCTTCAGGAAAAAAATTTCCTTAGCTTAAAGAGTGATGAAGTCCAGCCATTACTGAAAGACTTTAAAAAGGAACAGGTTTCTCTTGCAAGGGAGATGGGGAGAGGTGTTGGCCCAGGTGAACCTCATGAGGCTCAATAAGGTCAAGTGTGCCAGAACAATCCTTGGTATCAATACAGACAGGGGGGATGATATGATAGAAAGCAGCCCTGTGGAAAAAGACTTGGAGGTGCTGATGGATGATAAGATGGACATGAGCGGTATGCACTTGAAGCCCAGAAGGCAAATAACATCCTCGGCTGCATCAAAAGATGCATTGCCAGCAGATCCAGAGAGGTGATTCTGCCACTTTGCTCTGCTCTGGTGAGACCTCACCTGGAGTACTGCGTCTAGGTCTGGAGCCCTCAATACAGGAAGGACATCAACCTGATGGAATGGGTTGAGAGGAGGGCTATGTAAATGATCAGGGGGTTGGGCCACAAAGACACTCTGTGAGAGCTAGGGTTTTTCATCTTGGAAAAGAGGAGGCTCCGGTAAGACTTAACAGTGGCCTTCTAGTACCTGAAGAGAGGATAAAAGAAGGGTGGAGCGAGACAGTTTACAAAGGCCTGTAGTGATAGGACGAAAGGCAATGACTTCAAACTAGAGAAGAGCAGATTTAGATTGGATGTTAAGAACAAGTTCTTTACCATTAGGGTGGTGGAACACTGGAACAGGTTGCCTGGGGAGGTATACAAGTGAGGCGCAATAGGACTCCAGGTGGTCTGGTCTAGTTGAGGATGCCCTTGCTTATTGCGGGGTGGGGGGGGGGGGTTGGACTAGACGACCTTTGGAGGTCATTTCCAACCCAGACCATATTATGATTTTATGAAAAAAAATTATGAAATAAGGAGAATAGACCAGACTACGAGACCAAATGTAGCAGCATGTTAATAACCTAAGAGTGGTACAAAGCTTTTATCTTCAGTGTAGAAAGAACTAATTACAGGACTTTCATTTTTTCTTTAAGAAATTTCACAACTCAGTCTGCCCCTCATGTAGCTGTAATTCTCAAACATTTTAGAGAACTGTAGAGTTTCTGGGGGTATTGAGACCAGTAGTCTATGTAAATATTCTCTCCAAGATAGAATGAACATGCCAATATTTAGCTTAGCCATTAGTTTTTTGCCCTGAAAAGCCACCATCTATACCGGTAGTAAAATGTAATACAAAAATCTTAGTCCTTAAATATTTTTATTTTTATCTATTTTCAAATGTTATATGGACTAGGAATTAAATTAGATAAGGCCCTCTTTTAAAACAAATGTTCACATTTCTGTACAGAAGACCTCTGCTGACTCCACAGCAGAAAATGCTTTTAGGAAATTATCAGACTGAACATAAGAGCAAGTTTTTCAGATTCCCCCATATTAGAACTAACATGGCAAACATCTTGGGAAGAAGGGAATTGAGGAATATTGACGTTTAAAACAGCATGAAAATTAAATGTTCAACACAACCTATGTTTGCTGCCCTGCAACTCCAGTCAATTTCACAGCTGAATATTACAGTGAGTTATCTTAAATGAACCTGAAAAATGTCAACCTTTTAATTCTACCAAGATAGAGATACTGTCTACCCCTTTTATTTTTTTGCATCCCTGCAACAGATGGATTATACATCAGTACGATCACCCTAGAATGCAACAGTTCGTAGTACTTACACCTACAGATTCCCACATTTGCCTACTTTGTGAAAGGAATCACAGTTTAATGTGTACCACAAGAAATGTTTGTCTAATATAACAGAAGGAGCAAGGAGAACACTACTTAATTAATGCCACATTGCATAACACTACTGTTCTGACCTTTAAAAACAGGAAGATAAGAGCTGGGAGTTCATTTAACAATGGCCTAGGCAATTGAAAGTAGCTGCAGTGCCTCTTATTTTCAAAAATAAATTTCTATTTGAGAGAAACTTCTTCAGTGTTACAAGTGACATAAATATTGTCACATTTTTTCAGATATGAGCAGTAGACTTTGACGTCTTTGTTTTGGAGTTGTATTATGCAACCATTTGTTACTTTGCCACTGGCAATCACTTGCCACTTAAGAAATGCACAATGAAGCATTAGTCTAGACAGTTGCGTTTAAAGTTGGCATCAATGGGAAGAGCAAGTTCTGTTCCTGAAGAATGCAGAAAATCCCAAAACTACCAAAATAAGAATTTGAGAATTATCTACTTTTCATATTCCATGGAATCACATAATTTTATTTATGTCTGGTGTATACTGTATGCATTAAAGAATTCAAAGTTCTCACTAGCAGCTCTTCCCCTTTCTCTCTCATACTCATGCAATCCAGTTAGTCACATAGTAATGTTGATATCAGGAGAGAAGAAGTGTTTCTTTTTTTGACACTGCACTGCCCAGGGAATATATCATACACTGCATTTGTGTATTGAATACTCTTTTCAGAGCTGAAAAATACAAAACACTTCAGATTGCAGAAGATTTGTTTTTTAATCCAAAAAAGATTACCACCTACATCTGTGAAACAGACCTTTCTGTTTCAGTCAAGGCTTTACCCCCATTTAAAAAAAAATTACTAACATAAGATAACCATGGAATAATTCTTGTACATTACATTGTACTTCATATGAAGGTTACTTCTATTTCTCATTTAAAGGTTTGAAAAGCTGAAATCTTGACCCTTTTGTTCTTCAGTCAATAAAAAATATCTGTTCTATGATGTTACCTTCACTTATGTGACAAAGTGTCTGCAGCTAAAGTCTGCAGACAAGTGGAAAGAGATTTCTAGGACTCAGATTTCCTCTCTTTTTTTTTGTTTACTGTAAGAATGCAAGAAAAAAATAAAAAAATACAAAAAAAGAAAATCAAACAAACAAACCCAATGAAAAGCACAAAGCATTGATAATTCATGCCAAGAATGGCTTCATCTCTAATGACTAGGATGTATGTAAAAGATATTTTTACTAAAATTGCTAATTCATGATCTAATAACTGTTAAAGGTCTTTTTACTTTTTTTCAGTTTAAAAATAATTTATATTTCACATTTTTGCTATCAGAGGAGTTTGTATATGGCTAAAGGATGTGGACATTTAATTACGATCAATTTAAAAAATTCCTCTTATTCTCTGGAGGATATCTTTCTCTTGTGGACTTTGGTGTAGCTGAGTTTCTGTAACTAATCTAGAGAGATTCATAGAATACCAGATTGGAAGGGACCTCAAGGATCATCTAGTCCAGCCTTTCAGGGTAAGAACATAGTTTAAATGAGATGGTGCAGCACCCTGTCAGACTAGGCCATGAAACTGTCTAGTGTAGGGGAATCTACCACCTCCCTTTGGAATTTATTCCAGGGTTTAATAATTCGAATGGTCAAAAAAAAAAATTGTGACAACTTGTACTCAGTACCCCTTGTCTTGACCACATGTAAAAAGGGAGTCTCCCTCCTCATGATAGCTGCCCTTTATGTACTTGTACATGGTTATGAACTCTTCCCTAAGCCTTCTCTTCTCAAAGCTGAACAAATCCAATTCTCTCAGCCTTTCTTCATATGACAGGTCTTCCAGTCCTCGAATCATTCTTGTGGCCTTTCTTTAGACCCTTTCCAGCCTGTCCACATTCTTCTTGTATAGAATAGACCAAAACTGTACACAGTACTCAAGGTGTGGCCTGATCAGCACTGCATAGAGTGGGAGAACGACATTTTTATCCCTGCTTGTGATACCCTTATTAATGCAACGCAGCATCCTGTTGGCTTTCTTTGCCGCCGCAGCACACTGCTCGTTCATGTAGAGCTTTTTGCCCACCAAGACCTCCAGGTCCTTCTCCACAGTGCTGTTCTCAAGACAGGTGGCTCCCAAGAGATCCTGAGTGGAAATTCAGAATTGTAAGCCTACAAGAAATCACAAACAATATGATTTGAAGAGTGCTATGACTCAAAGAATGAAAATTACTTTTTAGGTCTTTTGCCACAAATAGATTTACCAATCTTCAGTTTGAGGATGTACTAGGAGGACCTATGCATCTCCCTTCAATCTAGACCATCACTACAGGAACAGAAACAAAAACATTTGGCTTGTATGCCATTCTGTAAGATATTTTTTTTCTTTGGAATTTGGGAATCACAGCATACAGGAGGGGAGACAATATATCCAGAACATTAGCATGTGTTCCACTCTGTTACCAAATGAATTTTTGTCTAAATGTCACATAAACATGGTAAAACTTGAGGCAGAAGCACAGTATCGTTTGTAGTATCAGTGCTTGCAGATATAGCATATGTTGTTAATTCTGCTAATTTTTCTGTACGTTTTGTAGCCTGATCTTCCAGGTGAGATGGCACAGATAAATTTAAGATGCATCTGAGATGCCTATTCATCACTATAGTTTCATATATGACATGGAAGATTGTTTTATATTAAGGCCCTCCTAATGGTTAGGTCTCTCATTAAAAATCATTGTAAAATCCTACAAGTTCTTTTCTAGAATTTAGTTACTACCTGTTTTATTGGGATTTACAGAAACTTTTCAATAGATATCCACATTGTTTTTAAAAGGTCTGCCACAGACTTATCAGATAGAATTCCAACACAGGACAGCTCCCATCCTTTTAGTAAGGTAGTGATAAAACATCTGCTTAAGCAGAGGTTCCAGCAAGTTTTCAATGAATTATACAACTATAATCTTACTTAAGAAAATCCAATTCAATGTAAGAAAAAAGTGAAAGCATTTTGTGTGCACAGCAGAAGAGGTTAGTTGTGGAAGTTATGCTTGTGTATAGTGATTTCAATAGTGGCAATAGGAGCAGTTCCAAAAGTAACAGCTTCAACAGTGACAGGATAACAGAAGAAAATTCTGATTTAGTGTAGAATACTTACAGATTCCTCTGGTTTAGTGAAGGGGAAAACAACAACCAAACAACAACAACAACAAAAACCAACAAGGGCTTTCTTTTACTTGGAATAAATACCTCAGAACTGAATTCTCAAAGTTGTGTTTCGTTTTGTTTTTCGTTTTTTTTTTTTTTTTTTTAACACTCCAAAACAACTGCATTCTGAATAAAAGTAGGAATCTAGAGAGGAATTACCAAAATGGGTGAAGATGTCAAGCTTACTAGCTTAAACACCAAAGAAATTTTGAAGCCTTTTATTAAAAGAGAAATGTAAAATCTGGGGCAAGAAACTACGCAGGAAGCTGTTGCTATTTCAAGTCCTTGCTTGCAAAATTTCACAAGTACTGAAAACAGGAATGCTGCTCAGTGGGGTGCAGGATAATCATTGCTAGGGAGATCCTCAGGCCAGGGAGAAAGAACACAAAACCAACAACAGTGACTAGATGTGTAAAATACTCTTTTCTCTTTCCTCTCCACTTCCTTTTCTTCTCTGTTTCTGAACTTTCTCCAAGCTAAATGCATGTCTGCTACAGGATTAAAGCTTTGACACAGACACTGCTTTTTCTTCTTTTAAATAGTTTCTCAGTGTACAGATGCTAACTGCTTGTGCTTTGAGCATGTCACAATGAAAGAAACTTTAATCTTAAAAAAAAAATCTACTGCAGTACATGACAATATCTGGAAAAGACACAGATAATGCAAATAATATAATCTCTGAACTGAATTAATTCACTTTCAACAGTGTAAATTCCTTAGTCTGGAAAGGAAACAAGAAACATAGCAAATAAACAACAGCATTACTTCCAAATTTGTTATAGTAAACTGTCTGGCCTCTTACAAACATACAGATGGACTGTGAGTAATGTGCAACTTTGGGAGTGGTGGAGAGAAAGGAAAACAAGTAAAAGCTTCAGTTAGCTGAAAATTCTTCTTCAGTGGTGACAAAGTTAGGAATAGGCCAGCTTCTCTGGGATTGGAGAAAACGTCCCTATTACCATACACAGTCAGTGCCTGTACAGACCATATTGCAACTGATTTTTCATTTAGTGTGTCATCTACTTCAAAAACCACAGTATGACTAAGGGATTAAGACGGTTATGTGCCAACACAAGATTCTACTGTGAAAATTTACACTACAAATGGGTCAAATTCAGCCTTGGCTTGCATCTCTGGTTATTAAAACTTGAATACTCTGTCTAGTTCTGGGCTCCTCAATTTAAGAAGAACATTGAGATACTTGAACATGTCCAGAGAAGGACAATGAGGTTGATGAGAGGTGTTGAGGACAAGCCCTATGAGAAGAGGCTGAGGAAGCTGGGATTGTTTAGCCTGGAGAAGAGGAGGCTCAGGGGTGACTTTATGGCTCTCTACAATTTCCTGAAAGGAGGTTGTAGCCAGGTGGGGGTTGGTGTCTTCTCCTAGGCAACCAGCACCAGAACAAGAGGACACAGTTTCAAGCTCCACCAGGGGAAGTTTAGGCTCAACATGAGGAGAAAGTTCTTCACAGAAAGAGTAATTGGCCAGAGGAATCAGCTGCCCAGGGAGGTGGTGGAGTCACCGTCCCTAGAGGTGTTCAAAAAAGGATTGGATGTGGCACTTGGAGCCATGGTTTAGTTGTCAGGAGGTGTTAGGTAATAGGTCAGACTTGATGATTCTCTGAGGTCTTTTCGAACCTGCTTGATTCTGTGATTCTAAAGAAACATTTTACACTGTGCTGGTAGGAACATCCTTCACAGCATCATTTCACAATCTTCGCTTACATTCTCCACACCAAAGTCAAAAATAACGTCACCACAACACCGACAAAGTTGAACAACTACCTCACACTCCTTCCCTTGCTCATCATGCTACAAGAACAAAAATATCCACAATTATTTAGCCATGGGTATTTGAAACACACTATTTATGTGTGCTATTAAATCCTTTTCACAAACCTTACAGCTCAAGGAGCTGTAAGCAGAAACAGACTGTTTCACCAGATGCATGGAAAATTTTGTGGATATGTTGAGGGAAGTATTGATTAAAGAAAGCCATTAATACAATGATAGTATTGTCTCACATACAATGAAACAAGATGGAATTTTAATTTTAGCCTGTAAAAAGGCTTTAAAAAACTTTAAGTAGCTTCCTGTTTAGTGAATTTTTCTGCAAATGCCTTTGTTAAATACAGGCAAGATAAAATATGTTGTTCAGGAAGTTTTCTTAGTTCAGTTCAGCTGTAATGAGCCTAATTCCTGTACCTTGACAGGCTGGTCCTTATGCTTGCATAGATAACTGGGATTCTCAGCTCATGATCTCCCTTGTTAGTCCATTTAATGTAGTTACAGATATAGAGGGATTTCTCATTTATCAAATCTATTCAATGAAATACTATCTACAATTATGCGAAGGATATTTTTTATCCCTCTTCTTTTTGAGATAAATGAGGAAGCTGGCTCTGTAAATGAACTTGAAGATTAGAGATTCTAAGAGAGAAAAAAATTTCTGGGAATTTATCTCCTATGCAGAGCAAGTGGGAATGATTGCTTAGTATCTAGTCCTTACAAGAATCATTGACCTCATGCTCTATCTCTTTTTTTCCCCTTTGATAACGCATTCATTCCTGCAGATGTTCCAACGTATTTATGTGAAAAGAAAGTCGTTACCTTCCAAACTACTTGTTGAAAAGAGGGTAACTGTGGCAAATTGATGTGTTACAGCAACTTGTCAGGGTCATAAATTAGAACTCTGTAATTACATTATTAATATTTTTTATTTCAATATACCAAGAAAAACATAGTGTTATTCAAGTTCTTTTGAAAACATGAGCAACTACACCTGCAATAATAGATTTGCAACTTCAAAGTAATTGATTAAAAATGTGTTGTAGTCTGGGATTATGAGTTTTTAAAAATTAGTAAGAATATGTTTCTAGATTTTGGTTGTCCTCTCTAATTTTGGTAGTCCAAGACTGAAAGCAAGCGCCACTCACCACTCAAGTTTTTTCCCCAGTGGAAGTTCTGGCCACAGTATTCATGATCACACTTCTAAGATAAAACATTGCTTGTGCAAATAGATGGAGTCCTTCACTTAATACAAGATTCCATCTGTCATTAGAAAACATCGAACATGCAGTGAAACCAGAAATATTTCATTTCCTTTCTGTATTCCAGCATGGAGCTTCTACCTGTTTCTCACTGAAGGGTACCTGAGTCTACTTCAATAACAAAATTGTCTCCAGGATCTCTGTAACTACCAACTCGATAAAAAGTGTGTTTGCACATAGTTAGCTAAGCAGAGATGAATGCAAACGAGTGACTGAATGTAAAATATGTGAAAACATTACGTTTCCCCAGCTTGAGATGACCCAGGTGACGTTCCTCCTCTAAAATGGCATAACTCAGGATTTTTATACTGTGCCTGCTTTATTCATTGTACCTCCACCCGGACCACACCCTTTTCAAAATTCATATGTGACTTCCAGGTGCTTCCCAGTGGGTTTACAGGGTTGATGCTGAGTGACCTCTGCCTCTCATAGTCGACCACCACACCCCTTAGATTATTGCTTTCTCTTTGGGCAGAGCTGACATACAGGCTGGTCATTTACAATGATCTTATCTTTGTTGAGACACTTTGCATGTTCTTGATGTAACCACCATGTTCACAAGGTGATTTTCGTGGTTACAAGACAAATCCCATAAACTGATAACTGGTATACCTATATATATATATATATACACACACACACACATTATCAATGTGTGCTATTGACAATTACTAATACATGGCCATAGTTAGCATTTCAGAAAATAACTTGGTAAAAGAGAAGCTTCAAAAGAAGTCCTGGATTTTTTAAAGTCTGATCTCTAATAACTTCAAAGCTTTATTTTCTATGAAATAACTAGAAGTGCTCATTATGTTAAACAGATGGCTTAAGTACTTGACAACTCACTTTTTTGTGTGCTTGAAAACATCAGAATTCAAATCTAAGTCTCTTGCAAACCATGTATTATGATCCACTTTGATTATAAGCTTTGAAAAATATAGAGTGAAAGATAATCAAGCATTAAACAGGTTTATTTTATTGGAGAGAATGAATTGAGAAATAAAAGTGCCAGCACTGAGAAGAGGAAATGGATGAAATACATTTGCAGAACATGAAGAAATATATGCAAAAATGCAGCTAGGGAGAAATCCCATGCTTCAACAGAATATTGGATGAGAATACAGAAATCCCACAATCAGACTGAGAATCTCAGAAGCAATTTTGGGTCTGGTAGAACAGCCATAGTTGTCATGAAGGGTTGAATAACAGTACATTGGCATCCTTATACCATGAGAAGAAAACATCCAAAGAAAGTTTCACAAATGGGTAATGTAAAACATGTGCCTAGACTGAACCTTTCAGAAGTGCAATATAAAGCCATTCACAGCCATTACTGGGAAGCATAATTAAAGCCAATTTTTTGTGACTTCCAAATGCCATCTGGCTGGCAGTAGAAGTCACAGGTTCAAGTTCTCCAGAAAATTCTGCTCCATGCATAGAAAGTTAGACAAAATTTTCTGTTTGTCATGACCTGATCTTATTCTGGATTGATTTGATTAAGGTACACTACATTCTTTTTGTGCTAAAACATGCCCAGCATTTCATCTGAACTACCATTTTGAGCTTTTATTTTCCCAGGTTTCTACAGAAAAATCTGGGACTGATCATTTTGCTTTCTTTAAAATGAACATAAATGTGTTAGCTTTGACTTTAGTTCCTTTTGTCTGCCAGCGGGAAGGCATTCATGTGTGTTTCAGAGAACAAAAATCAAGATACCTGCTGTGTCGCTCACCGTGGAAACAGTGAAGAAAATCTAAGAACTGCTATAGCAAGAATGGTGACTTTGAAGTCCATTGTTCAACGGTTGTTTCTTGTACAATTTTAAAAGTTAATGTCTGTGAACAGGAGGGAGCCTCCAAACAAACTGCAGTTTTAGATATCTCACAATATCTCTTTTCTCTCCTGTTCCCTAGTGCAAAATGATATATCAACAGCACAGGAGGTGTGAATTCAGGTGCTGGAATAAATGGGAACATCTGAGTATTTAGCCACTCTGCATGTCATAACTTGTCATGTCGTGGTGCTGCATGTCATAACCCACAGAAGCTGTAGTATGGTTCTGAAAGCAGTAAACAAAAACAAAAAAAAAACAACACCAAAACAAACAAACAAACAAAACAAAAAGAAAAAAAAATCCCCAAAAAACCCCAACCAACCAAATATGAACCGAACCAAACCAAACCAACCAAACAAACAAAAAATCAAAGAGGAAGAAGAGGAGTAAGACAAGGGGGAAGATGAAGGGGAAGAATAGGAAGAAGATATAGGTGAAAGGGCAGAAGAAAAGCAAGGAAAAAAAAAAAGGAAAAAAATAAACCAAGAGAAAAAAGAAGTCCGTCTCAGGAAAGCCCTGAAGGATTGATCAGTTTGTTCCTTTCCCTTGTAGCCAGTAATATCTTAATATCTGCAACTGGGCACTGTTATAGGCAAGGTATTCTACAGAATGCTGAAAAATACTGGCTTAATTCTGCTCACATTGTACTAAAAAAAAAGAAAGTTTTAAAAAATATAACAAACAGGCCATTTAATGATTGAAACTCAAAATTATAATAGTACATAGAAACAGAAATATCCACTCTTTTCACATCAGATATAAACAAAAGATGATAGATAAAGTAGGAAGGCTTCTCCTCGTTCTGATAACTTGTGCAAAAATAAGTTTGTTTGTTTGTTTTTTCTAATAACAAAGTGTTTAATATTCTTCAAATACAAGAAGCATACCATGGCATCAGCACTGTTAAGAGGGAGTATGTCTTAAAAGTCTCTTAATTTACTTCCTGCAGTGTTTGGAAAAGACTGGAAATTATTTAAAGTATTCACATATTAGTCAAGGAAAAAATGTTAATGGGACTTTCTAGCAGAATCCTTGTCACAATTACGCATAAATTCTGATTCCATATATCAAAACTAGTTTATCTTTGCTTTGAACTTTTTAATGGGTAGTCTTTGTGTAGAAGATGTTTTCCTCTCTTTGGACTTTTCACCTTTGAAAGTATTTGGCATCATATGAGATCTCAAAATGCTAGTTAGGGACCTTGCATATATTAAACAAAAACAAATAGACATTTGACAAAGGGAATCTAAAACATTTGTCATACCATTATGCACAAGAAACATTTGGAGCAAGTATGAAGATACTGAGTCACTGAATCACTAATTCAACAAACTGATTTTTAAATGTATGTACACCTCAGTACAGATAAACAAAAGATAAACTTTAAGGATAAAAAATATTGCACAGCTGCACAATAAATACAACAATGTACAACAGTGTCATCTGATGTGCTTAACTGACACAAACCGTGGATTACATTTCTCTTCATTTCCAAAATCCTTCACAATATGAAATAATACAAATATGCTACATAGGATAGGACAATCACTTTGTAAGTCAAAGAGCCACGGAAGTATGTGTGTGAGTCCTTGTAAGAAGTCATCAGCCTAGTTGTATTTTCTTGAGTCTTCATAAAATGATAAATTTGATATTTTTTATATTAAAGTATAATGCAATTAATAATTCTTCAACATATTCTCAACATTTTGTATATGATTCTCAAAATCATTCAAAATATCTTACAAGTACAATATGCAAAAAAACCTACCAAGTAATTTGTCCTATTCTTTATAGTTAAATAATTTTTATTCAAAGTCTTAAAAGTCTTACATTTTTTTTCCTGTTTGCATCTCACTCTGCAGTTATGTAAGTTATCTGAAATTACAGTCAAAAGAAAATATTTCACAAGGAAAGAAGGAAAATTAAATGTACATTTAATCCATACTGGCTTTTCTTCTTCCTTTGTATTCTGAGTACATTTTTTTCCCCTGAGAATTTAACTGAATTAGGTCATTCCCAGGCTGGTTCTGAATTTTAGTGACTGCAGAAAGCACCAGCATTTCACAGAAGTTCAAACTAGGCCCAAGAAATTTGTGAGTACAAAGTGATAGAAAATGCTTCAGTTTTGCTTTTTTTTTTTTTTAATTAGTTATTCTTGTAGGGTTTTTTAACTGATAAAATTAGTTGTTAAATAAGGTTTAAAAAAAAGAAGTTAAGAAGTCAAAGAGGGTTAAAATAGGAATTCCATGTAAACTGAATGTTGAATCCTTAGAAAAAAGTGATTTTAGAAGATTTTGATTTTAAGTCAAAAAAAGAAAACAAAAAACTGTAAAATAAAATATCACCCTGAAATGGAATGAGAAAATGAAAATGTGTTTTTTTTTTTTTTTTTTCTTAACCTATTACACATATTTTGGACAGGAAATGTCTAGCCCACCAGAAGAGACACTTGAGCACTGACTAGAAGACTATCAATCTCACTGTGAAAGCTTACCAAGGTCTCTCCATCTTCTGCTCTTCGAAATTCCGTTTTCTGGAGGAAAATAAGTGAAGTTCAGGAGCAAGTACAGAGGCTCTGCACAGATCAGAAGGACTGGCAGGAAGAGCTGGTTTGAACAGCAAGCCCAGGCTTGACACATATGTGAAGTATGGAGTTATAATGCTGCAGATAGGATTCTGCTTAAGGAAATCAGGCTGAAGAATCTTCTTTCTTACTACACTCTTTCAGGAGCACAGAGCCTAAATTGGTCCCTTTAACACAAGGGAATGTTTGTCAGAACAATGTTTCTCTGTGAGAAAAGGACAGTTGCTTTCACACAGTGATCTAAGTTTGTGAAAAGTGTTCATATAACTACTATGACCTTCCCCTTTAATTACACAGCACATTTCTAAAGGCTTTCCAGCCTGTGATGTTGCTACACAGCAACGAACATTAAACGTTCATGAATAAAGAAACTTTCAATAAATATCAAAAAAATACTCATGGCAATACAAAGAACTCTTCTTACCTGCTGCCCTCTCACTACAAAGTATGAAACATAAGATATAAGACAGACACCAATCACATTTCTAGGATTTACTTACATACTCAAATGATAGGCTGTGTTGTTCCAATGGACCCAAAGTTAATGTCTCAAACATTCATTAATGAAAGTCAATACCTGGGGATGACTCTATATGAAAATAGGAAGACGTGGTAAGAAAAAGTAGCCCCATGAAGGTACAACAGCGTTTTTTCTAAAGCCACACCTCCTTATCTCAAACAACCATATTGGGAGGGGAAGATGAGAATTGTTTCCACAATATGTGCCAAACCTGAGAAGAGAAGACTATCTTCACAGCACATGTACTAGGAAGGAAAGTAGGACAGTGGTCAGGAGAAGAACCACCCCCAAGCCCAACAATTCATTTCTGGGAAGAATCTAGAAACCCAGAGTGCACATGAAACCCAGAGTGCACATGCCTGAGCCAACCAACTTATTTCCACAAAGGTTCTAGAAACATAGATTGCACATGACAGTTAATTAACATATGCCCACCCAGAGAAGGGACATGCCTATAAAAAGGACCTGAATCAAAGCTCCAGATGATGCCCCTCTGCTTGTCTTCTCCTGCCTCAGGTGGTTGTAGTGGTATCACACTGACATTGTTGTCAGCAATCGGAGGACACAGTGTTAGCTATTGTCAGCAGAGCATAATGTGAGCAACTCAAATTATATCTGTGTGGCACTCACCTCGTTGTCAACAGTTTAAGCCATCAATTAAAACTGTGTATTGTGATTTCTGGTCTCCTTTTGCTTTAATCATGAGCAAGGAATTGATGAACCTGCCTTACAGTCTTAAAAGCTTGGGAGGTGATTTACCATGCTGAATGAATATATATTGAAATACAGTATCCAGCTGGCTACAATAAACAGTGCAGAACAGAAAAATGAGAGCCATCAGTTGTCTTCTCCTCATCTTCTTAATTTAATCTAAATAGTCTGTTATAAGAGAAATGTAATTATGAATAAATAAGTACTTCCCGTCTTTCACAGGTTCTCAGGGCTATACAAAGGGCATAAGCAGTACTATTATCATAGCCAGGAATGAATGACAGGAATGAAATGAAGGATGGAGAGCCCTTTTTGCCAGGGATCTTCTGACAGTACTGTGGTTGTATTGGAATTTCAGCATGATTGTTCTAGGGAATGTATACCACCTTTGTATGCAACTGCAGGGTAAAATAATCTGTATTGAATCTGCATTTACCACCTGAAAAACAATCCTTCAAAGTACATAAAGGCTGTTTTACTCAGATGATGAAAAATGGCACACAAATTCAAAACTATCTGACTACTTTCTTGTTCATAGGCCTATTAAAAATATTTCTTTATCTATATAATAAATAAATAAACCTATACATAAACAAGGAAGAAAATTGCAACAAGATGGTTTTCAAAAGACTATATTCCAGGTTCTATATAGTTATTTCACCTGTGCACCTAACATCATAAATCATCTAAAAGCCTGATATACAACAAAACATTGTTGCTGACTGAACTTTTCATTAGATACTTAATCTAAGAACCCTGGCCACAGAAACACAAAGTCCTGTGTCGTAACTTCTGTGCACAGATTTTTCACATGCAAGAAAGTGATACTAACTAAGGAATTTTTAACAGAAATCTTTTCTTGAGATTTACAGCAATAGAGAGTTGGAAGCTCTCTATGTATCAAATGGGATTTCAAGAACATCCTAAGCAAGAGTATGTTAACTTATCACATTCATCAGCTAATAAATAATAGTTGTTCTTGTCCATAAAATATATATTTCATCATATTATTTCTACAATTCAGTAAGTTACATAAACCCAAAGCAGAGATAGTGTTACTAATAGATTTATACTCTGGTGAAAACTCTTCTGCATAAAGATCAGTGTCATCAGCACAGATATTTCCATATATCAGTTTTGGTATCAATTAAGTGCAAGTCTGAAGAGATCTAAATACCACAACCTGAAAGTGTCTCCTTGTATACAAGTGCCTTTTCTTACATGTGAATAAAAATTTTTCATCAAAATAATAATTTACAAGAAACTTTGTTATTTGTGTATATGAAA
The DNA here is from genome assembly GCF_027791375.1 of Indicator indicator. NCBI lineage: Eukaryota > Metazoa > Chordata > Aves > Piciformes > Indicatoridae > Indicator > Indicator indicator. The sequence continues at coordinate 51,108,129 of NC_072010.1, read as the reverse complement.
AAAAATATTCATTTAGTAATCAGTTTTCTTTGTCAAGAGGAAACATACTATTGTATAGCAAAATTGTGCAAAAAACAGTGCATGTTTTAATTAATACTTAGAGCATTTGGTTTTTACTTTGAAGTAGAACTAAAGGAGCAATTTTAATGGTATGTAAACGTGTCCTACAAGTTTAATATAAACCACAATACATATTTTAGAAATCTCCTGATAGCTTTTTATCTGGTTATCTTCAGTGTATTTGACTATACAGTTAAAAACTATTAAGAATGAGTAATTTATTGGATTGCATTGAAGCATAAGACTTCAAATGTAAGACAAAAAATAGTTTTGGTAGATCAGCATTTTTATTCAGATTTGTTGGCTTGTAGCCATTGTGTTGCTATAATTGTGGAAATTGGAAAGAAGATTACAGAAATGGGGAAGTATCTACTCTGAACTCTTTTACCTAACATAAAGTGTAAATCTTTTGTCTTTCTACATGCATAATTCTCTGATATATTAATTCCTAGGTCTATTATTCTATATCTTCATTTCCCCATGTTATTTTGGACTAATCATGTTAACCATTACCTAATTAAGGTGTTCAGATGTTTGTAAATGTTTATAGAGAACGACAATATCTCCATTTCAACTATGTAATTTTGAATTACTTTATATTACTTTTAGAGCTTAACAGAGATTAATACTTTTTACTTCTTGTGTTGTTTTTAATTTAAATTGCTTCCATACATGTAAAAAGTTTATTAATACTGTATAAGCATCAAGTAATTGGAAAATAATAACTGGCTATTCCTACAAACTAGAGTGGGTAGGCATACAGGATTGGTTTCTGTTTTCATCTGAAATCATATTCAGTTGCTGATTGAAGAGAATGAACACTTTTTTCCTATAACACGATGTAACAATCTGATATTTTATCTTTTCTTTTTTTTAGTATTGGAGGGGGAGGCGGTAATTTTGTTGTTTTTTTTTTTTTTTCCCAGTAATTCATCATACATAATCAGTGAGAACTATATCAGTTCAGAATCTCTGGGAACTCTGGGTTTATTTTGGTGTGCAGATAGTGTTCAGACAGGTACTGTCTATTCATTCAACACAGCCTCAAACACAGGTGATTTTTCATGGGTGATTTAGTTCAGTGAGTGTGTACCTTCAAATAGTGAAATGAAGTTTGTATATTGTATAATGCAGGAATTGAGGCAGAATTTACAAACTGTCAGCTTATTGTAAAATCCTGTGCAATTTCTACTAAACTCTTCAAAACCATCCCCATTACAAGTTGTTTCAGCAGCAGCTGGAGCTGCTTAAGACATGCTGGGAGGAAATGATAATGTCAGTGCTTAGCACTTTATCGCATATCATTAGCTCATATCACCATTATGCTCCTCTGTTTACACTATGCTGACACGTGACTTACCTGCTTACTTTAGTATAAAATCTGTCCAATGATTATATTCAGTAACTGTCATTGACAGATTTTTGTCAAATAAAATTGGAACTTGCGTTAGCCTCCTACTTGGGCATCTGAAGGTTTCTTTTTCTGCTTCTGGGAGTCCTCCAGCTACTGTTAGAAAGCTAATCAGTGGTGAGTTAGGTTAAAGAATTCAGGAGGAACCATCACACACTTCACAGCACAGACAGATTCCTTTCAAGATTTCTGATCTATGAGGAACATAAAATGCATAAGGGAGTTAGGAAATAGTATCTCGTACATCAGGCTGTTGAGTTCATTCCATCATACCATATTAAGCATAAAAAAAGACACATCCTCTTCACCTATGGTAAGCAGAACTGCTTCGTCTCTCCTGGGGCTAGTGCTAATGCTATTTCTTCAGTAACTTGCTCAAGAATGATGCAAGCTCTAAGAGACTGAAAAGGTCACCTTGCAATGCCTCCTGTTTATGTTAGCCCAGTGAGCAGTAAACTTGAGGCTAAATAGGGAGATAATTCATATCCTTAACACACTGGCAAATAACACTATGGAAATATCCACACAACAATTTTCTTTCTGTTATTTTTTCCCACCTGTTTCATATGTAGTTTCTGCTTCAGAATGTCTAGGACAACTGGATGATCAGACCTAGGCAGCATGAGTTTATGAAAGGCAGATCCTGCCTGACAAACCCAGTTTTCTCTATGACAAGGTGAGCTGGTTAGTGGGTGAGGGAAAGGCTGTGGGTGTTGTTTACCTGGACTTCAGTAGAGCCTTTGACACTGTTTCCCATAAGTTCCCTGGAGAAACTGGCTGCTCTTCCTGTGGACGAGTGTACTGTTTGGCTAGATCACTGGCTCCATGTGGCAGTACACCCAAAAAAAGTCCCCCCACCTATCTCCATCCTCCCCCCACAATGGAGCTGGGATGGGGGAAGAAGAGAGAAACGCAGGAAAAGGGAGCAAGGGGGAAGGCACCTCCCCAAGGCTGTGGTTGGTAGATGCAATGGACCCTTCCGCCCAAGTCACATGTCAGGTGCAGACCCCCATGCCAGGGCAAGCCTGGACATGTTTAAGCAGAGAACTGATGATAATTAGTTTCTGCCCTTTTTGGCTTCTGGAATATGCTTTCTGGTAGAGTTTATGACAAAAATTAAGATGAGTGTTTAAAAGGGTAAGCTGCAAAACACTCTCTCTCTCATTCTTGGGTTTTCCCCCACATGTATGGATTAAGCAGCTGCAATTTTAGGAGAATTTTATGATAAAAAGAGACACTAGAAAAATTCCTATAATTGAGTAAATTGGAATGTTCCTTAGTCTCTGGGAAATACCTGCCTTTTCCTAGTAGGGGTAACAGACTGCTTTTGGATTTCTCTTTTCCAAATACTGTTTTCTCAAACTATTTCTAACTATTCCCATATTCTGAAGATATTCTTCAACAGAACATAAGAACCTGTTTATATATATTTCATAACTTTTGTATATAGTTACATGGGTGTCAGAGCTAAATTAATAAATAATATATATTTGTATTAATTCCCTGCTTCACCCTTTAATTTATAACACCCCAAAAAGTAGTTGGAATGGAGTTAAAGGATTGAGTACTGGGGCCTGTTCTCTTTAAAATCTGTATCAATGATCTGGATGAGAGGACTGAGTGTCCCCTCAGTAAATCCGCATATGACACCAAGTTAGTCTGGTGTGTTGATCTTTTTGAAGGTAGGAAAGCTCTATAGTGGGATCTGGATAAACTGGATTGATGTGCTTAGTCCAGTTGTAAGAGGTTCTGTAAGGCCAAGTACCAAGTCCGGTACTTTGCTTACAACTTCATGCAACACTACAGCCCTGGGGAAAGAGTGGCTGGAAAGCTGTCTAGTGGAAAAGAAGCTCTGTGTGTTGGCCAGACGACTATGGGCTAACAGTGTTTCTAGCTGGCCAAGAAGGCCAAAAGAATCCTGGATTGTATCAGAAATAGTGTGGCATCAGAACAAGAGAAGTCATTGTAACTCTTTACTCAGCACTGATGAGGCTGCACCTTGAATACTGTGCTCTGTTTTAGATGATCACCACAAGAAAGATGTCGAGGTGCTGAAGCATGTTCAAAGATGGGCAAAGAAGATGGTGAAGTCCTATGAAGCATGACTGATGGAACATGGGTTGTTCGGTCTAGACAAAAAAAGATTAAGGGGAGACATTCTCACTCTCTACAACTACCTGAGAAGAGGTCGCAATGAAGTGAGTGTTGACATCTTCTCCCTAGTAACAAGTGATAGGACAAGAGGACGTGCCTTGAGTTGTGGAAGGAGAGATTGCATATTAGGAAAAACTTCTCCACTGAGAAGATAACAATCATTCAAAAAGGCTTCCTAGGGGATTGGATGAGTTACTGTCCTTGGAGGTATTTAAAAGGATGTAGATGTGCTGCTTAGGGACATGGTTTAGTAGTGGACTTGGCAGGACTAAGTTGACAATTGGACCTGATTAATTCAAAGGTCTTTTCCAACTTAAATGATTGCATGAACAAACAAATAAAACTTTAAAAAATTGTTTCTTAGAGCATACTGAAGTAAGAAAAGGAGGGCATCATTATCAAGTTGAAAATAATGTTTATCTGTTGACTTGAGATGCTTGCCCCAAGCACATGTACATCACCAGTAGATTTCATTTGAACATGTAAATATTCTGTCCAACATTAAATGAGTCCCCAGTGACTCACACTGAAATAGGATTATGAGTAACATGCAACAGCAGGCCAGGGCAAATACCATCAAAGTAAGTTCCATGTAAAGAACAATATTGCAAGATTATGGCAGGGATAAAATAAGGCATGTCTGTTTCAACATATATGTGCATATACTTATGAAGAAAGTTAATTTTCAAATTATATGCATATCTAGAAATAGCTTCTACTAAATGAAAACATTTATGATTTTTGGAAAGTTTAGGTATGACACTTGGATATTATGAAGTTTAGGAATGAAGGGGGAAAAAAAAAAAGAGTAAACTGCTGACTAAAGCTCTGAAGCCCTGAGCAGTAAAATATTTGCATGATTATGCTGTCACATGAACATTCCTCAGGGACCAAGCATGGTTAACAAAATCAGAATGTGTAAGGCTCTAGTACAAAACATACAAAAATGTAATTTTGCAGAATATTTTCTTTGGAAGATAACTCTAGGTGTTTTGCTTGAAGAAAAAAATCATTACTATGTAAACCCATTCATGTTTGTACTGGTTTTACTTTGTTGTTTTAACAGAAATGAAACAACCAGGGAAAAAAAAAAAAAAAACAAACAACAACAGCAACAACAACAAAATCAGAAAAACAAACTAACTTGCATTCTTGCAATAGATTGTGGTGTTGCAGTTTAAACATAGAAAAATAATTTGCCTGAGGAAAACAATGGCATTACTGTCATTAAGGAGAGAGACATTAGAAGATTCTAGGTTTCGAGCCAAATTAAGTTTGCACTAAAGTCACTGAGTGGGTTAGGGAAAAAATGTGTTCACCATACATATTCCTTCTCTCAGGGATGCATAGAATGTACTATGGGTCTTTCCTGATCAGTTCCCTATCAATATCATGCTGCCATCACTGTTTATTGTGAAAAACTCCAAACTGTCTTTTGATATTTTGCTGTGTGAGATTTTAGTGTAGAAAAGGCATTGAGAGTTGGAGGCCAGAATTCTACCATCTTATACCAATGTTTTATTCATAAACAGTGTTATTTATTGGCTGTCTGGACAGTCATGTAAATAATTACGAAGCAGTCAAGCTCATCCTAGTCCAGACACACTGGCTCCCACTTAGGCTAAAGTATTCTCATTAACTGACTGCTCTACAGAGGTTGTGATATGTGGTTGTGATCCTCACACAAAGCTTTTAATACTATAATTCTGGCTCTTGTTCAAGGAAAAGGACAGACTGTGATAGAATACCATTCTTTCTCTTCTAGAAAAATACATTCATCTCCACATGCAAGCTGCTCCTGGAGGGGATAGCAGCTCATTCACCCTTATTATGAGCGCTTTCTACATTTTAATCTATATTCTTTGCTGCACAGCTGGTGGGAGCAGCAACAAGTCTAGAACTGAGGAACAAGGGAGGCTTTCAAGTGAAGTGTAAGGAGTCTAATCACAATATCTGAAAATACAGTACCTAAATGCAAGAGAAGATAAAGAAAGCCTAATCCTACTTGAGCCGGAAAGCTATTACTTCGCCTAAGTAGACTCTTTTAATAGAAAAAATAATTATTTATTTTATTCCCCTTCCACCTCCAGTATGTTATTTAACATCATTTTAGCAATTTCTTAGCACTACATTTCATAGAATCTTTTCTCTAGTTTTCTGCCAACTGTAGATTGACCAAGCTTAATTTATTGAGAATTTTTCACCATCATAGATACCTTGTCAGATTGAAAGTCCAGGTATGTTTATCAAGTCCCACATATGTGTAATTTAATTATATGATTATGTTATTAAAGATTGAGTCTCACGTCCTCCGGTGGAAGAAATTGGAATAAATTCTTTATTTCATATACAGAGTATAATTCACACTGCTTAACATTTTATTGTTCAGACTGGAAGAAGAGGAGGCTCCAGGGGGAACTAAGAGCAGCCTTGTAGTACCTGAAGGGAGCCTACAGAGAGGATAGAGAAAGACTTTACAAAGGCCTGCAGTGACAGGATGAGGAGCAATGGCTTCAAACTAGAGAAGGGCAGATTTAGATTAGGTATCAGGAAGAAGTTCTTCACCATGAGAGTGGTGGAACACCGCAACAGGTTGCCCAAGGAGGTGGTTGAGGCACCTTCCCTGGAGATATTCAAGGTGAGGCTCAATGAGGCCCTGGGCAGCCTGATCTAGTTGGGGATGTCCCTGCTGACTGCAGAGAGGTCAGACTAGATGACCTTTGGAGGTCCCTTCTGGCCTGGATCATTCTATGATTCTAAGATTATCTACTATTTTAGATAGGCCTGGGGGAGAGAGGCTAGAGAGCTGCCCATCAGAAAAGAGTCTGGGGCTGCTGTTTGACAGCCTGCTGAATGTGATCCAGCAGTGTGCTCGAGTGTTCAAGAAGACTAACAACATCCTGGACTGTATCAGGAATAGTGTGGTCAGCAGGACTAGAGAAGTGATTGTGCCCCTGTACTCTACACTGGTGAGCCCACACTTTGAACTGTGTTCAGTTTTGGACCTCTCAAGAAGGACATTGAGGTGCTGGAGTGTGTCCAGAGAAGGGCAATGATGCTGGTGAAGGGCCTGGAGAACAAGGGTTACGAGGTGTGGTTGAGGGAAGTGGGATTGTTTAGTCTAAAGAAAAGGTGGCTGAAGGGAGACCTCATTGCTCTCTACAACTACTTGAAAGGAGGTTGTAGTGAGGCAGTTTCTTCTCCCTAGTATCAGGTGATAGGATGAGAGGAAATGGCTTCAGGTTGCACCAGGAGACTTTTAGATTGGATATTAGGAAAAAAAAAATCTTTATTGAAATGGTGGTCAGGCATTGAAATAATTTTCCTAGGGAGAAGGTGGAATCACTGTCCCTGGAGGTATTAAAAAAAATGTGTAGATATGGCACTTCAGGAAATGCTTTAATGGCTATGACAGTGTTAGATCAATGGTTGGACTTAATCTTGGAGGTCTTTTCTAATCAAAACAATTCTATGATTCTACATTTGTATGATCTAAGCACCTTGAATTGCAGTATTCACATCAGTCTCCTGCATTTTACAATTTCATAAACTTCAAAAGGATTTTAAAAGCTAACGTGTAATAGCACTGAAGAAATTGCTGGCGGGGAAAAAAAAAGCAAGCAGTACATGCTGGGGTCTGACTGGAAAGATGACTGTAAGCTAGCAATGGTGCTCTTCTGGCAAAGAAGACTAATGGTGTCTGTGCTTCATCAGGTGGAATATCACCAGCAGGTCAAGAGAAGTGATCTTTCCTCTCTGCCCAGCCCTGATAAGGCCACAGCTGAAGTCTCGTGTCTCATTCTGGGCTGCTCCCTCTGAATATCAGGAAACCTTTTTTTGCTATGACAGTGACAGAGCACTGAAACAGATTGTGCAAGAAGGTTGTGGAATCTCCAGCCCTGGAGATAGTCAAAATCTGTCTCTCTGTCTTGAACAACTGACTGTAGATGACTCTGCTTGAGCAGAGGGTTTGGACCAAATGACCTCCTAAGGTCCTTTCTAATATCAGCTCTTTTGTGATTCAGTGAACTAAAATCCAATGGTTTCCTATGCCACTCATAATACTGCACTTGTTACAAAATCTCTGTTTTTAAAAAAATCATTACTTTTTAATATACTGTCACATAGTATAATTCCGTACTATTTTCTTGAAGTAAAAACTAGTACTTAAAATGGATGTACATCTAGATAAAGTATATTTAGAAACTACGAGTTTCTTACTAAGAACTAATCAAGAGCTATTTCAAAGGATGTTAGCTAAAAGAAATTAAAGCCAATGAACAATACAACCACCTCATCTGTCCCAGTTTGTCATGCAGGGGATTACTGTGGCTAAACAGATCTGCAGACAGGAGAAAATCTCAGGGACACAGAGGGATGCGTGAGTCATCACTCTGTTTATAGTAGCATTGTGCATGGAACATGTTTGCAACTGCTAATAAATGTGCAGGGGGATAGGAAAGTGCCATTAGCTATAATAAATCTTGCCCTTCCTGATGAAAAGCATGAAAAGGTCTAAGGGTTCCTTCATCTCCACTGAATTTAAATAAGACTCTGAATTCTGACTGACTCTTATTTTTGTTTTCCAGACCCTAAATTATGTACCTGATGCTGGTTGGCTCAAATAAAATAATAATAAAAAAACCCCAAAACAACACCAACCAACCGACCAAAAAACCGCAAAAAAGAAAAAAAAATTAGAGAAACCCAACCCTCTGTATTTATAAATATACATATTGTGCAAGTACTAAGGAAACCACACACTTTCTGAGAAAAGATTCCTCTGACTAAAAGTTAAGATTTCCTGTCATTATCTGCTGATCTATCAAAGATTACCAATTTCTAGATGGGAAGTGATTGATTGTGTTATTCTTAGTTTCTTAATCATGCCTCTGAATCTTCACAGATTTCTGAGACATCATACCAGGAATTTTATTTTTACCATCATAAAGCTCCGGAATTATTTTGATGTGTAGTATTTGTACAGATCCCATGGAGAGAAAAACAATAGGGGATGATATGCTTTGTGTTTAGTAACCACACAAGTAAATGCTGGGAAGAAGGATTCAGCAGTATATGTTCAAGGGAAAGTGCAAATTCAGACACATCTTAACTAATTCTAGAATCTTTAATGAGAAGACTTTACTTTTGTATATTTTCTGGGTGCAAAGGGGACCAAGGAAGTCATGATAATTTACTTAAGTGTTCTAGTGATATGTCTAAACTGAATGAGTCAAATAAATCTTCTCATTTAGCAAATGAGTCAGGCTCTGACCTAGGCAGGCAACCTGGATGATCCTGTCTCTGGGCAGTTCACTGAGGGAAGTTTCCAACAGATAGCCTATTGCCTACAATACTGCAAGTCACTGAAATTATCTTTTTATACTTAGCTACTTAGTTACTGAGGCACTAGGAATGTCACATGTGCAAACGACTGGGAAATGAGTCATTGTGTTATGTGACAAAAAAAAGAATATGGTAAAGAAATTATATGTTATCATATAACTAAAGAGAAAGATAATGAAAAATACAATGAAGTCTAATTAAGGTTACACAAATTACTGTAATTCTGGAATGCCCTAGTTTTTCATTGTTTCAGACTACTATTTTATGGAAATAAAACCAAAACATTGATATAAGCAATAAAGAAAAAATATATATATATAACCTTAGGCATCTGAGCCTCGTTATATTCACAGGTGACAAAGTACTCTTTTATCCCAGGGGATACAAACCTTGCTGTAAACTTAACAGATTTGTCTCTATCCCTATCTGCTGCAAAAGCAAGCACACACCAGGAAAATATCCCTAAAACAAAGGTATCTTATGAATGCAACAACCCTACTGAGTTAGGAGGAAGGTCTATCAAAATAATTATCTTGCAGTGGCCAAGACAGGTCTGAGGAAAATTCAACAAAGAATACAGCAGTATTTTATTTTAATACATACTTGCCCTTCAACAATTTGCAGTTCACAGAGGTGATGACTTTTTAATGAATACTCCTTGATGGATTTCCTTCTGATAAACTCCTCCATTAAGCTTCTATTGCCTATGGTATTTAGTAGTAAGCGTCTTTAATGATTAAAAATATTAGAAAAGCTTCATTATAAGCATTCATTTTACCGATAATTCTTATTAGCCAGAACTCTATTAAAAAGTAAGTATAATGTGAGTCAAATAATGGTTCTTGGTGCAGACACAGCACAAAAACTTGTATGTAGCGTGAAAGGAGTGACCTGTAGGTTAATAAGCACACTAAGCCAGATGTTTTTTACCTCAGTAGTCCTCAAGTGACATAGCCACTGTACTACTGATTAAGTAACCTAATATTTCCATTGTACAATTCTCATTTCACTTACTCTTATGTAATGTTATTTAAAAGGCATTGACTGCTTTAAAAACCCACCTTCTTCACAAGTATTCCAAAGCATTGTAGAAATTAAATAGAACAAGCAGAGCAAATTTTAATATATTCAAACAAGATTTAGTTATTTTCTTGTATCACACCATGACTTTTCATGCATGTCTAACAGAAAAGCTCAATATTTCATGTCTTAAAAACATTTGCAAAATAGTTTAGTTCTAAAAGTTGGAGAGCTAGAGTCACACAGGACAGTAAATATTTCGTGTTTCCTGTGAGATATAAACTACGTGACCAATATGTCCTTAAAATACTTTCTTTTTCACTTTAATGGAAAACTAAGAGCATGTGGCACAGTTTATTATCTCTTTCATCAATGCAGGCCTTAGCAAGAGACAGAGAATTCTCTGGTCCTCATAGCTCTTTCTCCCCACCTCTACTGTAGTGACATGCTATGTTCTTTTTCCTCACTGCACAGCTACAGAGGACAATGTGCTGGAGGTGCTTCAGAGGTAGCAGATTCAATGAGTGAAGGTAGATCACAAAGAAATGGGGGAGGAAATGAGCTAATGGGAGAAACAAGATAAGAATTCTGAGAGAAAGGTTTGTCTGTGATACGGATGGGGATTGTTTGCCTAAAAAGGAAATGGAACAGGAGAAGATAGTACCTGAGCCTCCCATCCCCAAGATGAAAGAATATGGAAGAGTAAAAAGATGTGGAGAAGACTAAAGAAGGGGCATATGAGAGATTTCTGGAAGCTGTGTTATTCGTCCCTAACCACCTGGTTTCTTCTCCAATCCCTGGAAACTTCTCTTTTTTCAGACTCCCTTTCTCGTTTGTGACCCACTTAAAACAAGCTCTAGACCTTAGCAAATCTCTTCCTGCTGTCATCAACAAGCCAAAATATTAACAGACCACAGTTTCTTCTTAAATTCCTTTTGCTGTGACCTCAAAACTAAATTTTGCCTTCATTACTAAGAAGCTTTCAGCTGTTTCTCAATGTATCCTAGAACAAATCAGTTGGACAGCCAAGCAAGCAGTTCAAATTTCCTTTCCTCACCAGCAGCCTGTAATAAGAAGATGCAAAGGAGGAAAATCTGTCATATGCTTCCTGTTCACAGTTTCTGACAACTCATTATAATTATTGAAAGTCAACAATGAGTTCAGCCATATGCAAACATGTGGACAGAAACGGTTTTCTGCACAAGATTCGATTGGTTCACAGGCAGAACGAAACCCCAGTAAGATGAACATAGGTTAAAGAATTTCCACAAATTTTTATGCATGCACAAATATACAGGACTATGGTCACTACCTTCAAAAATTCTTTTTTTAAAAACTAAACTTTATCAACACCTTTTATGACACCCTCTCTTCTGTCCCTTCTGACTAAAGGTAAAATCTAGCAGTGTCAACAACATCAGAGTACAGTATCACTTTGTCTGTGTACAAATGATTAATTTAATGTCCATATAAATGCTTAAGAATCTTTGTCATTGCCAACAAGTCTTCAAAGAACTGAGAAGGTATAGCAAAGAAAGAGTGTTTGCTTGATGCAAAATAAAACAATGTTCTCATCATATATTTATGTTGAGATCTGCCATAATGCAAGTCAATGAGATTAATATGTTTCAGTTATATACTTATACATTAATCCTTATTTTTCAGATACCTGATGTTTTTCCCTACATTTTGCAAATTTACTTGGAATACATAGAGTTGTGTGTGCAGCACTTGAAAATTATGGTTTCTGTAGAAATTGCAGTTCTTGTCTCATTATTCTAAGGCGATTTGTACATTTCCAGTCTCCTTTACCACCTCTATTCAAACAATCTCTATGCATAAAAACAGATGGCCCAAACATTTTCTAAAAATGTCATATTCCACTAGATTTCCTCATACAGAGAAAGAATTGAGGGAGGTATCCAGGAAGAAGAAGGATAACCATCATGTTAACTTTAGGGAAGGTTCAAGTATCTTTAAATTTAAGAAGTCTAAGAGGGCTGTGTATCTGCCTGAAACTGTGCATATTCTGTACTTCAGCCACATACCTGAGAAATGGATTAAAAGTCTGAAACATCTCTCAGGCTATCAGTAGTTCTTTCTCCTTTTATTCCAGACCAATCCTGCTTTAATGAACTCTTTATTTATTATAGAGTAACATTACTGGAAAACAAACTACCTCTCTGACCTTCGGATTTTCAGAGTTCTGAATGTTCCCCATAATACTGAATACTAGGTCCACAAAACTTCCTTTGATCCTCATTTTTGGGGACTTACTTTTTTTTCATTAATAACTTGACAGTGATATGGTTACAGCATGAGCTGTATGAGAGGCTGATTTCTCCAGCTCTATGTTGGTGGTGCTATGATAATTAGGGTAGCCTCCTGAGAGGATATCACTAGAAGGATGATACTGAGGGTAAAGATAGGCACTTCAATTCCTCTCTTACTAGACAAGTTTTCTTTATTGGGAGTCTTGCACTAATAGATTTTTCAGCAAGTTTAAGAGCAAGGTTTCCTTTTGTTGGTTTCCCTGTGTTTTTGTAATCAAAGCAGCAAAGTTTGACAGAAGGAATTAGAGTTTAGGCCCTTAGAAGGGATTTTTGCATAATATTTTAAGCAAATGGGGCTTCTCGTATACTAAAAGTAGATTAGAAAAACTCTTCTGAATAAAGGCTGCTAGATTCTATTTAAATGACAGTTCACATTTGGCTTGGACCCATCTATGTGGCAGAGAAACTTTCTAAATTTGTAGCAGTATCTTTTAGGACATTTGGGGTTTTTACTCGTATACTGTAATTACAAAAGATCTCCCTCTAGTTAACTACAAGGAGAGGAAGGTTGCAGCAGCTTTGTGGCCCTTTTATACAATAGCTTTAGGTAACTATGCTGCAGTGTTGTTGCATCCATCCATATATGTGGTATCTGAGCAGTTTTTGATAGTTCATGGTAGAACACAGCCCAGTTTTATGTCAGTGAAATTTTTAAGTTTTAAAATCTCAAGATATTTTTAGCTGCTCTGTTTAGTAAACAAACCCACAAATATATTTCAGAGTCAGACAGCTGGAATTACGTGTTGTCATATTTTTTCATGCAAGAATGTGATCCCATGAAAGTCTGTGAAGACATAGGGTCAAGAAAAGGAAAACAACAAATTGAGATGGCAGACTTAGTTATTTAGGGATTTATTCCCTATATGCTGGTGTTTGACAGCATCTTCAAATACATGTTTCCTCTCTAATGTCCGCTTTCATCAGTGCTTTTCATATCGCTACCAAAGGATAAATAGACAGGGTGAGATGGCAGTAGAGCTGATCCTACAATCAAAGATAGAAATTGAATGCTTTTATTACTATTTATAAATGTAGACTTCTGAAAAAAATTGTCTTTAAAAAAAAGATAATTCCTTTTATTTTATTTCTTTCTCTGCCCTTGCAATAATGGAAAGCACGATTATATCACATACACATTGAATTTTGGAATCAGACAAATATTTTTCTATTAATTTTGACTGAAGCTGGCTTGTAGTATCAAATTAAGACAGAAACAAAGGGTCAGTCCTCAGAATAGACCTAAGAGAAACAAATAAAGGGTACAAACTAATATCTAGGTGTTGCGGGGTGCTCCAAACCCCCCTTCCGCCACCTCCATCTGCAGAAGTTTGAATGGGGGAAGACAAAGGCGCAAAATTGCCTTCCCCTCCCCGCTGGGGGCTTGAGCAGGGAAAGGTAAAAAAGGAGCCCATTCTTCCCATCTGGAGCTGAAGTCCCTCATGTGTATTCACCCTTGTATTCATCCACGCTGGGATTTGGAGTTGTGATTGCCTGGGTTGTTCGCACTCGGTGTATATAGGCACTGCACACATTGTCTAGTGAAATAGAGTGCCCAGAAAGTGGTCTGGGGCTCATTTTTGGACTCATGCTGGACTTGTTTCCTGGGATTCGTGCTGGGACTCACTACATTTGCAGTGAAATTGGAGAGGTCAGCACCCGAACCCAGCTTCTCCCTGGACCTGCCTACCCTGGGGTCCTGCTCCCTGCCCCATGCTTGAGTGACCCTGCCTGCCATAAACTGCAGCCCTTGGCTGAAAACACACCTGCAATGTGGCTTCCCTTGCACTGTTCGGACAGTGCTGCTCCATGAGATTTGCCTCGTGGGAGCTGTGTCTAAGGACACTTTAACTTCGGTGGGTCGCTTTTTCCTTTGGATCTATGCCACGTGACCCACAGATTGGATTATAAAGTTTTCAGTTCTGAAGGCAGCCGTCACAGAAAAATCCAGGGACCATCTCCAATTTCCTACTCTGCCCTTGTGATTAAAATCTGACTTTTGGCTTTCCCTAGGGTCCTGGCTTGACTCTGATTTTGTAAGTGGGGTAAAGCTATTTTGTGGCTTAGCCTTTTCCATTTTCTGAATTCTTTAAATTGTACTAAAGTTGCCCATAAGCATCCTTGTAGAATTTGTGACTGAATAGAACCTGTAAATAAAAATTTAACCAGTTTTGTACATAATTTTGGGGCAGGGTTTTTGGGACAATAAAGATAACTATATTTTTTTATAATTCCCGCCTTGTTAATTTAATCCCAATCAAAACACTAGGCAATCAGTTTAAGCTCTTTCACAGCCAAACGGTGTTAAACACAACACATATTCTCTTCCAAACATTTATGTTTTCAAACATATCATTAACCCATCTGATTTCTCTAACACCATTTCTACTGCCTGATGAGAGGTGAATGTTAGCCTTGCACATCTAAATAAAAAGTCATCTAGAAAAATCCCTGCTCTTTTGAAAAGAAGGTCATAGAATCCTAGAATCCTAGAATCATAGAATCAGTCAGGGTTGGAAGGGACCACAAGGATCATCTAGTTCCAACCCCCCTGCCATGGCCAGGGACACCTCACACTACATCAGGCTGGCCAGAGCCTCATCCAGCCTGGCCTTAAACACGTCCAGGGATGGGGCCTCAACCACCTCCCTGGACAACCCGTTCCAGGCTCTCATCACTCTCATGGTGAAGAACTTTTTCCTCACTTCCAGCTTTATTCCATTCCCCCTAGTCCTATCACTACCTGATATCCTAAAAAGTCCCTCCCCAGCTTTCTTGTAGGCCCCCTTCAGGTATTGAAAGGCCACAATAAGGTCACCTCGAAGCCTTCTTTTCTCCAGACTGACTACCCTACGTTCTCCTACAAATGGACCTTGAGCTTGTTTGGAGGTTCTAGTAGGGGAGCGCAGCTACCATACAACCTTGACCGATGAACGGTACCGTCTCTATCAGGGAAGGTCATCCTCTTCAACCAAGCGCGCAGATTTGGGAGGGATGCACATGGAGCGATGAGGGAGGAAGGGGACACCTGCCTAGCCAGCCAGATCAGCCGAATAAACCCTGGTGATCAATGGGGTGACAGATGTCACAGCCAGATCGCCCTCACATCAAAGGAAAGTTGTGCAGTTGTTTAAAAATAAAAAATCTAACATTATACATTGTCATGGTTTGGGCCCAGCTAGCAATGAAGCACCACACAGCTACCTTCTCACACCTCCCCTGGCCCCAGTTCACAGTGGAGTGGGAAGGAGAGTCAGAGAATACAAAACCATGACATAACGACGGTTTGACAGAGGAACACAAAGAGAGGAGAAACAGTAGTAGCATAATACTAATCAAATAATTAAATTAATTAACAAATTAAAGTGAGTCATATAGTGCAACCCCCAAAACCCATGGCCTTGCCCCAGCCAGCACTCCCTCTTATATAGCAGACATGATGTCAGTATGGTATTGAAAATCTCATTGTCTGATTGGCTGTCAGGCAGTAGGCCCTCCCAACTTCTTGTGAAGATTAACCCTATCCTAGATGAACCCAAAACATAAACTGGATGAAATGACTCCGTAGATAAAATTAACATTAATAATGTCATGAATAAAATTTAGTGCAGCATTCTAAAATCAAAAAATCATTAAACAAATGGGGTTTTTTAAGTTTTAATTAGAGCTTTGCTATTGCTGCTACTATGAGCCATGTGAAGTGGAGCCTTTATGAAAAACTATGCAAACATTTCTAGTACAAATACTGAGAGCTGTGCTCTTTGAGAAGAGCTGCTCCTGTAAGCAGAGTGTAACAGTTTAAGCCCAGACAGCAAAAAAGCACCATATCACCCCTTGTTCACACCTCCCACATTGGAAAAACATAAAAATAAACAAGCAAGCAAAACCCTGTGGGTTGAAATAAGAACATTTTAACAGGACAACACAAGGAATAAAGAAACAGTAATACTAATGAAAGAATATATAAAGTGAGTGATGCACAATGCAACTGCTCACTACTCAGAGCTGGATGTTGAGCCCATTCATGAGCTGTGATCCCTCTTTTCTCTGTCTATGGTGTCAGTGTTGGCTAGTTCAGTTCAACTGTCCCAGCCTTTTGTGAAAATTAACTCTATCCCAGACAAACCCAGGACACAAAGTAACTTAAATATTAATGAAAAGAAAACAAGGAAGAATTAATTTAAACATACATCAAATATTTGCAGAATTTTCTCTCTATTTTCTCTAGTTTATTAAACTTTGCAAACATTACTGAAGACATAGGATACTACAAATTTAAATATGAAGAAATTACTAGAACTGAAATTCCACTATAGACAATTGCAGAAATGACTACTATTATTATTTTTAGAAGACACTAAGAATTAAGAATTAAGTAAAGCCCTGTGTTGGAAGTCTTATATACAAAGTACACTTCTTGAGTCTCAGAATTTTAGGCAGAGGAATTTTGAAGTCAAACAAAAAGGAGTTTGTTTTTTTTTAAATATATATTTTAAGAAAAAGCTAATGTTTAATTCAGCTTCAAGTACCTTTTTGTTCAGTTGAAAACATTGTTTCCTATGAGGAAGATTTTGAGCAAATACTTGTTTTTCTCGAGTCATAGGCTCTCTATACTACCCTATAAATGTCAAATAAAAACTAATGGAAAAGATTACTCATTTGTCCTGGCCTTGATGCTATTATCCTCTAAAGCTAATTTTGACAGGCTATAAAACTCTCAAACAGGCCTCAGAAATGCAGCACACAGATGTTTGTCTGCAATATTTTCTTCATTTAGTTTAGTTGTTTTTGAAGATACAATGCATTCTGACTGTCAACCACATGAAATTTTTCCTTGCCTTTAGAAAAACTTAGTCACTTCTTTTAGCTTTTGAATGAGGTTTCTCAGGATTCTTTCTTTCTTGCTCGCTCTTATTTTCTTTTTCTTCAACTTAATATTGTATGAACAAAGTTATACTTATCCCTCTCTTAAAAGTGCATGGTTTTTTGTGTGATTTTTTTCCCCTGGATCAATTTAATTATGTGCAAAAAGAAATTTCAAATATCCTTGTAAGTTAAAATCCTAGTAGATCTGTGTGGTGGGTTGACCTCAACTGACGATCCAGTCCCTATCAAGCTAGAATTAAAAATCTGAAAACCATAATCATAGAATCATAGAATCAACCAGGTTGAAAGAGACCTCCAAGATCATCCAGTCCAACCTATCACCCAGCCCTATCCTATCAACTAGATCATGGCACTGTCTCATGCAGTCTTTTCTTGAACATCTCCAGGGTCGGTGACTCCACCACCTCCTTTGGCAGCCCATTCCAATGAGCAATCAATCTCTCTGTGAAGAGCTTCCTCCTAATATCCAGCCTATACCTCCCCTGGCACAACTTGAGACTGTGTCCCCTCATTCTGTTGCTGGTTGCCTGGGAGAAGAGACCGACCCCCACCTGGCTACAATCTCCCTTCAGGCAATTGTAGACAGCAATGAGGTCACCCCTGAGCCTCCTCTTCTCCAGTCTAAACAACCCCAGCTCCCTCAGCCTCTCCTCATAGGGTTTGAGTTTCAGGCCCCTCAACAGCTTCGTTTCCCTTCTCTGGACACGTTCCAGTATCTCAACCATCTCTCTTGAACTGAGGGGCCCAGATATGGACACAGTCCTCAAGGTGTGGCCTGACCAGTGGTGAGTACTAAATTATTCTTGTACAATTAAGGTGAAACAGTGTGCCACATATTGTAGATCAAATGTTTTAGATACTAAAATTATTTTTCTAAATGATATTAGCATATGCTGTTCATATTAATGGAACATCATTTAGGATAGGGCAGTACAGCAGGAGAAGGATGACTCGACACAAGAAATGTTGGACAAGCTTAAAAACATTGATTTTCCTCAGACTTCTGAAGATGAAACGACAGTATTTTCCTACTGATATTGGACAAAAAGATGAACAAAACTGGTCTCAGGAAAGTAGTACACAGAAATATGATCACATATCTCAGTGCCTCAGATCAGTTTTTCATTCTTAGCTCTGTCTGTACCTTTTGTGTTTCCGGCCTCTGTTTCTATGGAATTAAATATTTTGAGAATAGCAATGCTTGTACTCTAAAGGTCCAGTTAAGATGCCTGAAATATGATCATATATTTCTACCAAACAGCTGTGAAAAGTTCTGATTCCTGAAAGTTTTGTGTCAACTTCCAGATTAATTTTAGTTCTACCTATCCACTATATAGGAAGTCTAAATGAAAAACTTACTGTGTGTATTGACTTTATGAAGTACTTCGTGTCAATGCAAATTCACAGCACCTGTCTCTGTCCCTCTGCACATCCTCTACACATTTTTCTGCCTTAGTAATTCATGCATTGGTTCAGAAAACTGTTTTAGTTGAAAATAAAATCCCATACTTTTTTATTATCTTTTCCATAAATGAAACAAAAATTGTAACATACCTGCAAAATGTATTTTGTAGAGTAGTTTAGATCTGGGATATATGTTTCAAAATTCAGTAATTTCAAAGAGGGAAACTTGCAAATCAAAGAGGGTCAGGCATTTACAATGAGCCTTATCACATGCTCCAGATAAGTTCTTAGAAGTGTAAAGTAAGGCTTAGGTGAAATGTATATAACTATGTCTATCATCATGATCTAAATCCCTGATACAGCTTCTGTCCATTATCACAAGATTTATTCATATAACACCAGAATTCCTGGAACTACACTGAAGTGATATTCTGAATCCTGAGATAAGTATACTGTCATATTATCTCAGCATAAACATAAGTGGGCTCTAAAACCTTGTCATCCCATCCAAGAAATTCATTATTGTAACAATTGTCAAACAATTGGGCTCCATCAAAATACAGTGTAGTTGTTTTCTTTCATATACAGCTGGGCTTTGTTTCCTCTTTTACTACTGACTAATGGATTAAATATTTGCTGCTTTTCATAACCAAAGGCATTCACATATTCTAAGCTCTAATTTCCAATAAATTCTTTGGTAACTAAACAAGAGTTAAGCTTGAGAATTGTTACAGTGTGGGGAGCTGGAATCCCCCTCCCACATTAACAATAACCAGGCTAACTCAGTTCAGAAGAAAATGAAGCTGTATTTACAGGCAAAACTACAATCTATAATGAAATGCAATGAATATGTACAAATATACACTATTCACAACATTTACAAATATGTACAATTAACAGAAAAACAAAACAAAGCCCTCTGGCCCCAGAGGAGACTCGCTTCTTCCCCCCTGCCTTCCCCAGACCCCACTGGCAGAAGAAGGAGAGCCAAGAAGCAGAGAGGCTGTTAAACTTAGCTTGTCAAGGTCAGTATGTGGGTTTCTGTGTTATCTCCCAAAACCAGCAGACTGCTCAGCAAAGAAAACATCAGACAAAAAGAGAGACTAAGAGACTGCCTGTACCTTGTTTTGAGCACTGACTCTTAAACATTTCTATCTCTCCAAAGGAAGTGTTTAGAATAAACATTATTTTGCTTTCTTACACCCAATTGTGATTTATTTACATTCTTTCACTTTTCTGCTCAAATTTTGTGAGAATAAATTAAAGGTATAACCTTAAAACCATCACAAGAATCAGGGTAAAAAAGGGGGTTGCCTACTCTGCTGAAGTTGCTTCATTGTGCAGTGAAAAGTTCTTTACTATGCAGTAAAGACTTCTAGGTTCTAATGTGAGTTATGTAAGAAGAACACAAATCCAATGACTACTAAACTATGTGGGAAATACAATCTTTGGCTTTCGAGTATCATTAACCATGATAGGGGATGAGATTGTTTTCTGCTTCCTAATTCTGCATTGTACCCTACAAAATATTAAATTAATATTACATTTTAGACTGAGTTCTCAGGCACAGAGAGTAATACTTTTCCTTGTTCCCTGTCTGAACTAGTAGACCTGGAACAAATATCTACAGAGCATTAAAAAACTCCCAGAAAGTAACAACAAATAACTTTTTAAGTTTTCCTTTGTCTTGTAGCCAGAATAGCCTCTCAGTTAAGATGATCTCTGTAAAGACTGGAGAATTCAGTTTCTATTCCCTGATATTTTCTTTGGGAAATGAATTTTCATTTCTAATTTGCTGAGTACCAAGCTGAGTGATGTAAATCATTAAGCTGTTGTACAAAAGTAAGTAGGTAATGATTTTTCTGTAGTATTTTAATATTATTGTTGGTAAGGTTGCAATTAGGTGCCTAAGAGACGGCCTAAGGCATGCCTGACAGAAAAGATGATGACAAATTGATGACAAATTGATGACATGAGAGAACACTGAAGATGGCAAATAACAGAGCAAGAAGCTGGCATAATTGCAAACTCTAACTCATTCCTTTGGAGAGCATTACACGGCAGTGCTCTAATCTTCCTTCATGCTTTCTATCAAGATGTTCATGTTTCATCTGTAGTGTTTCAATGGAATTCACCCTACTGTTCTATATTACCTGAGCAAATGATGACACGTTATGCAGGAGATGAGGGAGTGAATTCCAAACAGGTTTTTTTAATAGATATGCATTTCAATAAATGCTTCCCATCAGGAGAGAGACTTTATTACTAAGTCACATAAATAATTTTAACTATGTTTGATTTTGTTAGTGTGTTTGACAGTTGCATGCAAGTATGAACTGAAAACTAGGAGACTGTGGTTTTTTTTAGATTTTTTTTCCCTGAATTAAGGTGTTCTGGAAGGAGAAATAACAATTATAAAATAAAATAAATAATTAAATACAATGTTTTTAAAAGGCAGTATTTGATTGGAAATCAGATGACTAAATGGATAAAATAGGGAAAAAATAATAACTACTGATATACAGGAGATCTCTTTTTGTGTTCTTAAATCATTTGTCATTAAAAAAAAAATTGTGTAACATTAAAACTTTAAAGATGAAAGGGCAACAATGTCTATGAAATAAAATTAGCTTGCTGATAATATGTCGCAAGACAGTGCTTAACAAAATGGGTCTATATTTACTTTTTCAAGGAAAAAACAAAAGGGAGTTAATATCAAGGAAGAAAGAAGCCTTCACTTACATGAGATAAGACACAATGAAAGAAATTTTTGCTGATACCACAAACAATTTGACCACATCATTCAAAAAACAATATCCCAATATATGTCATTGAATAGTTGGAAATAGGAAGGTGTTTTCCCAGAAGTCAGTATTAGAAAGAGAACAATAGACTAACAGATGTTTTTGTATAGTGCGAAAATATACAAATACCTGGGTGATAATGTCTAGATAGTTGGGAAAGTATAATAATGTCATGTAGTTAAAACATTTGGTAATTTTCAATCATTATCATAAGGCTAATATTTAATACATCTGTCTCTGTAAACACAATAAAGAGGACTGGAGACATTCACACCATTCTCACAAAAGCAACCTTCTTCGTTCCTTTCCCCTGCCTTGAATATTCTTTAATTACTTTAATCTTTTAAGTAGTTGTATCTTTTTTGTTAATTCTCTGCATTATGGATGAGTTTTCTTTGTCTCAGAAACAATCACCTCCTCCTGCTACTACTTCAGTGTGACTTTAGAAGGGGTTTTTAGTTGCCTTAGGCTTATGTGAATTGAACCCAGATGTCTTTTCTCTTCGGAGTTGTTGAACACTGAACTAAATGTGTCCCTTGTGCAATAACTGAGTGGAAGAAAATGTTTTACTTCTATGTTGATACCTTTCAGGGCCCTTTACACGTGTGTTGCAAAGGCAGCTTTATTTGGGTATGAAAATGTTTTTCCGTATTAAAAACAAAACCAAAAGAACCCCAAAAAAGGACAAAACCAGAACACACCTCTGCCCCCTTCCTTCCCCTATCCCCAGATCCCTCACCCCCCCTGCCTCCAGTCATAAAAACATCAGGATAAAATCTTAAAATACCCTGTGGTTTAGGGCATTTCAATGTCAGAAGACCAAAATAAACTTAAAAGGGGCTCATGGATGATCCCACACAAGCTGTCAAGCAACAAAAGCCTGGAAACAGCCACCTGGTTACACTCAGCTGTCCGGGATACAGAGGACTGGACTGCAATACTGAATAACAGAGACAAATCTCTTTGCTGCTTTTTGCTTTTGACAGGGTGACCATCAATGCTTAACAACTTTTGTGCATCCTACTCTCTTCTCCTGCCTACAGAATATCTGCATCCTTCAGACTGTCACTTTTGCCACCCCATCTTGGTTTTTGGCCACCCATATATACTTCACCTTGTGGAAAGAACCCTATATACAGCTTGTTTAGGCTCTTGCATCCTGTTCCTAACCACAGTGGCAGACTTCTTATGTCCATTTATCTGTCCCTGAAAAGATCTGAGTGTTTGGGAATTAAATCATAATCATATCTTAAGCGCAAAGTCTTGATGCACTCACCCATTACTCATTCCATTTTAAGGTCTGCCTAACTTTCAATGTCATCAGTTCTTATTACTGCAGAGAAAGATTAAAGAAATCCCTTTTATTTTATTGTAGTCTAACAGATAAAAGCTTTTCGTTCTGTGTTACCTAACATTTTGATTTTACCTAACATCCCTATTATTCATTATGTTTTAAAGAGGAGGTTATATGGCTCTTTAGAAAAAACAAACAAACAAACAAAATAAAAAACCCACAAGCAAAACTAAAAGCAAAACAAACAAACAAAAAAAAAAAGAAGCAACAGTCAGAACTATCAAAAGATCTCTTTTTGCAGATGACTTTCTGGTAAGAAGCAGTGACCATAATGACATAGATAATGCACTGTTTTTAGCTCTAATTTCAGCTAACAGGATCTGACAACCTTTTGCATAGTCTCTTTTTCTTAATTGTGCTACAGCTATGTCTCTACTTTTATTATATTAGACATAATACTGATTTATTTTAAACGGTCTAGTAATTACAGTAATGCCCTTAGGCTAATGCTAATTTTGACTTCAGCTTTCATCTAACTTCACGTGAGCCTGTGTGTACATGTGGAAATAAAAACAAATGGAGTTTCCAACAGTTTGTCAGTTGAAAACTGTTTCAGAATAATAATTCATAAAATAATCCTTAGGGTAACCTAATATCTCCAAACTGCCAAAATCAAAGCACTGTTGAATCGTTACTGCTTTTCAATAGATAAGTCAAAATGGATCACCTTTGCTATTCAAACTGCTCACATGCTTGCCTTTTTTTCAGGGCAATACTAATAATTCTCAATGAGGTAGAAATATTCTGTGGATAGCAAACTGTACTCTGGTAAAGTATAAGCTACTTCTGCTATTTCACAGCACATATGCTATAGGAAAATGAAAAAACATATTTTCCTCTATGTTCTCAATTTAAGAAGCCTTAAGATTTTTTTTTTAGGAAGAAAAAAATAAAATTAAGAAAAAGGAAAAATAGCACCCAAAATAAGTTCATGATAAATGTATGAGGGCAAAATTAACTTTTTATTTTCCTCTCTTTCATATATTAAAGTATGTTTGTTAAAGCAATTGCAAGTGTCTAAAGATTTTTTTTATCATTGCAACTTCATAAACATCAGCGTACTAATTTTTATACTCAGATGATGTTTACAAAATGCAACAAATAATCATCACAGTGTGTGTTTATGCCAGTGCTGGTTGGTTTGTTTTCTGAATAAGAGCTTAAAAGTTTTTTATACTCTCATTGTCCTTTTCAGTGTCATGTGAAATTAATAACAAAGCAAAAGAGATGTGACACAGTAGGGGGACATAAATACAGTTTCTTTTTCCCTGTCTTTTTAAACACATGATGCTGTTTTATTTTGCAAGTCTTCTCTCCAACATTATTTCCTTTAAATGGTATGAGAATCAGACTTTCAGAACTGTTTGATCTAGGTATGGATCTGTTTACTAACCGAACTTCTTGTATCCTGGAACATCTTAGTATCTTTTAGAGCAGTCTTACAAGCATCAGAGTCGAGGGGGTTAGTGTGAGGAAACTTAGGAGGAAAAAAAAATAGACAGAAATCTAAACAAAGCAAAATGGATAATCTCTGGTCACTTTTGGAAATAATCACGTTTACTTTCTGAGGTGTAGGCTCAACTTTGTCAATTTAGAGACTCAGTTTGTACTTGTAGGGGCATGTTTACTTATTTCAACAGAGACTAGTAAGTCACTACTGAAATTTCCTTCAAGAAATAGTTTAGTTGAAGCAGAAATGAGAAACTGAGAACTGAAAAACATTATGCCTGCTGGTTTTCTGCTCATGAAATCAGTTGACAAGTTTTTTTTACTGACATATAAATATCAAAACTTCAGTAGAGGTAGACCTCCTTAAGATCTTATCTGTTGCATCACTGAGAGTAATTTTTGCAAAGTTATTGCCAAAGTAGGACAACAAGTGTGTGTCAGTACGAGTATTTACGAAGACGCCAAAGTATTTATTTTGAGATTTAATGAAATTAAGAATCCTTCCCTCTTTGTCAAAAGTTGAATTAGGCTGTAGTTTAAAGACTTTGCATGCTTTACTTAAAATTTTAGTTCTTTCTGTCATGGAAATGCTTTAGATGTTGAGGACTTGTTTTCGTGACGTCTTCTCTACTTGGAGCCATGCTCCAGAACATGAATAATACATGTGCATCTTTGTACACACATCCAGAGCATCCTAAATGTCATTCCAGAGGCAAATGTATTCTTAGACACTTACCTTACAATTAGGAGAATATTAGATCACTATTAACCAACATGATCTTACAGTAAGATTATATTTAGGATGTTCATTGCCATTCAAAGAACCATTAAGAAATCATGGGTGAAAATTCAGCAGGAGACAAACCATATAATTTTTGTGATACTGTTTTTCAGATACCATTTGAGGAGCTCCGTATCATGTTATTTTTATTTTGCACCTTATCAAGAGCTCAAAGTCTTTATGTTCATACTTTATAATATTACTGTTATGTTCATACTTTATAATATTTCTGTTAACAAAAAAAATCCTTAATTCACAGATATATATATATCTATATATAGAATAGATGTATTCACAGGTAGATATATTGCCAACGCAAATATACATGCACACATATATATACAAGCACACACAATTACTGATGTAAGTCAGTTGTTTTGCCATATGTACCTGACTGCAGATCTCTCTTTTTTTTTTTTTTTTTTTTTAAAGCTAGAGAAGATTAATCCTAAAAAACAGTTAATACTTCCATCCCATTCAAGAAAATGGCAACGAAATTTCTCCTGGATTTGAATAAACAAAATTTCATGGGCAATTTTTTTATTCTAATTTGAATTATAGAAACAGGCTAAATATTTAGTATTCTTGAGTGGTAATTTTTTTCTTTTTTAATTTTTTATATGAAAGAGATGATGTGACTCTTGTGGACAAAGCCAAAGAGAGAAATAAATAAAATTGATATTTGTAATTATCTGTTCCTTTCCTTATATAAGTAAATTCTCATGCAGGTTGTGTTTTGCTTCAGTTTTTGACAAAAATGAAAAATATAAAGTTTTCAAAATGTCTGCAAATTCTTGTGAATCAAATTATAAAAGTATTTTCTGTGGGACACCTGCAGTAATATATCTAAATAATAAAGAATAATATGTGGATCAATAGAATTTTTTAAGAGTCTTTAAGATTATTTTTTATCTGAATTTTGTTTATTATTTCTTTTTAATTTTCTAAAAATAACAAATGTGATCTTTTTCCATCTTCATCCATTCAAAAAGACATTGAATACATATTTTGACATTCTTCTTCATCTAGTCAATTGGGCTGTATGAAGGCAATTGAACTAGATTTAGGCAGTTGGATTATATTCTTATTTAGGTTCCTTGTAGCTGAACTATCTTATTCTATTCCTATTCCTATTCCTATTCCTATTCCTATTCCTATTCCTATTCCTATTCCTATTCCTATTCCTATTCCTATCCCTATCCCTATCCCTATCCTATCCCTATTCCTATTCTATTATTCTGTTCTGTTCTGTTCTGTTCTGCTCTGTTCTGTTCTGTTCTATTCTATTCCGTTCCGTTCCGTTCCATTCCATTCCATTCCATTCCATTCCATTCCATTCCATTCCATTCCATTCCATTCCATTCCACTCTGTTCTTCTAGGCTTCTCACTTTGATCAAATTATTTCTGTATTAACATCTTTCCATTGTACACAAAATAAGACACTCACCCAGATCATAGTTTATTTTGGTCTTAACTGCTACTGTTTAGATGTTAACAAGGTGTGGAAACCTGAGCTCATCTGTCTAGGCAGCATTTCCAAGATTAACTTAAGGTTTTCTGTCGTGATATCTTTCTGTTCTGTCTAAGACAAGAGAATATGGCCTCAAGTTGCACCAGGAAAGGTTTAGATTGGATATTGGAAGAAACGTCTTCATTCAAAGGGTTATCAAACACTTAAATAGGTTCCTCAGGGAGATGGTTTTATCACTATCCCTCAAGGTGTTTAAAAGAGATTTGTTTAAAAGTGATGTGATGCTAAGGGGCATGATTTAGTAGCAGACATTATTTCAGTTGATGATGATTGGAGTTGGTGACTTAAAGGGCTTTTCAAATCAAAAGGATTCTATGATTCTCTGTGCCTCATGTATGGAATAAAGTCTTACTAATAGAAACAGCTCATTGATCTTTCTAAAATGTTGTTTAACCAGACTACCTGAGATATAGAAATTATGATGGCTATAGAACTAGAATTCTGTTAGTTATAGATGTCTAAACAGCACATCTCCCCTTCTGAAAATTTAGTCCCCTTTTCACATCTGAAGTCTGATTTTGTGACTCTGTTGCACAAACATATCTTTCTACCTGGCTCTCTTTCTGATTGCAAAATCTTGCTGCTTCTAAAATGCACCACGCTTGAAGTTTAAGGATGTGGGGATCACTCTGAGAAGAAAAATGCCGGCAAGACTGCACTGGCCTTGGCTCTTTCTTTTCTACAGTGTTTCATAGAATCATAGTCATAGAATTGTTAGGGTTGGAAGGGACCTCAAGGATCATTTAGTTCCAACCCCCCTGCCATGGGCAGGGACACCGCATCAGGTTGCTCAGAGCCACATCCAGCTTGGCCTTAAAAACCTTCAGGGATGGAGCTTCTACCACCTCCCTGGGCAACCTGTTCCAGTGTCTCACCACCCTCATGGCGTAAAACTTCTTCCTAACATCCAATCTGAATCTACCCACTTCTAGTTTTGTTCCATTCCCCCCAGTCCTGTCATTACCTGAAACCCTAAAAAGTCCCTCCCCAGCTTTCTTGTAGGCCCTCTTAAGATACTGTGGAAGGCCACAATAAGGTTTCCTCAGAGATCCCTTCTGCCATCATTGCACCCAGAGCAACAGATGCATTATTCTGCACTTAGTCTATAAAAGCACTACTGTAGAAAGTTACAGTTAAGCCCTGTGATTATAACATACATGACATCAGGGGAGCATAGTAATTCTCTGAGAGAGCAATAGAAGCCACAATCTTGATAC
Source organism: Indicator indicator (assembly GCF_027791375.1). NCBI lineage: Eukaryota > Metazoa > Chordata > Aves > Piciformes > Indicatoridae > Indicator > Indicator indicator. The sequence continues at coordinate 51,080,380 of NC_072010.1, read as the reverse complement.
AAATGCTGTGTTAGATAGAAACAGCTGATCTGCTGCATCTTTGGCCTAAATGCCAGCAATAGGCTTTACTGTGTGTTTAACGATGATGCTGTAACCTGTCTTCCTTCTTGCTTTGCTGTCTATTGCATCTACCAGCCTAAAAATACAGAAGAATCTGAAGTTGGAGTTCTTAGTTTCTGCAGTGGAAGAGCAGTAGGGATAGGTACAGACCAGTGCAAAGGCTTCTTCTAGAAACAGGGAAAGGAATTGAAGCTTGTGGGTATCATAGAAGCAAGACAAATAGCTCAGACTGGTTTTCACCTATGGCATTACATTTTGAACTTCATGCAATTAGTATCTCTAACATACTAAGTGGTGGAACGATTCACGCAATTGGAGTACTGCACTGGATAGTTTCAAGCTCTTTAGGCGAGACAGGCAAGGGAGAAGAGGAGGAGGGGTGCCCTGTGTATTAGGGAATCTCTTGATGCCACAGAACATGAGGTAAAGGATGAAAGGATTGAGTGTCTGTGGGTTGAAATCAGAGGGAGGGCTAACAAAACTGACATCCTGGTTGGAGTCCATTATAGACCACCCAATCAGGATGAAGTGGTCAATGAAATATTCTATAAGCAGCTGGAGGCTGCCTCGAAATCATCAGACCTTGTCCTTGTGGGCAACTTTAACCTGCCAGACATCTGCTGGGAACTTAACTCAGCAGAGAGGAGGGAGTCTAGAAGGTTCTTGGAGTGTATGGAGGACAGCTTCTTGATGCAGATGTTATGTGAGCCTACCAGGGGTCAGGCCGTGCTTGACCTGATATTCTCAAACAGAGAAGGGCTGGTGGAAGATGTGATGGTAGGAGGCTGTCTAGGGTGCAGCGACCATGAGATAGTGGAGTTTTCAATATTCAGGAAAATAAGGAGGAGCAGTAACAGAACCCTTATTTTGGACTTCAGGAGGGCAAACTTCACCTTATTTAAGCAACTAATTTGGAGAGTACCCTGGGTAGCAGCCCTTAAGAACAAAGGGGTCCAGGACACTTGGACCTACAGGAGCTCTTGAAGGCACAGAAACTGGCAGTTCCCACGTGCTGAAAGACGACCTGGAGGGGAAGGCGACCAGCCTGGATGGGCAAGCATCTTTTGAAGGAATTAAGGGAAAAAAAGAGGGTGTATCACCTTTGGATAAGGTGGGAGGCAACTTGTGATACGTTTAAGGATGTTAGACCATGCAGGAGAAAAATTAGAGAGGCAGAAACCCAGTTAGAACTCAAACTGGCCAATTCCGTGAAAGACAATAAAAAACATTTTTATAAATATATTAATGCCAAAAAGAGGGGCAAGAAAAACCTCCACTCTTTATTAGACTTGGAGGGGAATATTGTAACCAAAGATGAGAAAAAGGCTGAGATACTAAATACCTTTCTCGCCTCCATTTTCAACAGCAAGGCAGGAGGACTTCAGGATAGCTGGCCTCCTGAATTGGTAGATGGGGTCAGAGAGTAGTATAATCCCCCTGAAATCCAGAAGGAAGTAGTTAGGGACTTGCTGAGCCACTTGGATACTCACAAGTCCATGGGACCAGATGGGATCCATCCAAGGGTACTGAGAGAGCTGGCAGATGAGCTTGCCAAGCCTCTCTCCATCATTTTCTACTAGTCCTGGCTTACTGGAGAGGTCCCAGACAACTGGAAGCTGGCCAGTGTGATGCTCGACCACAAGAAGGGCCAGATGGAGGAACCTGGAAACTACAGGCCTATCAGCCTGACCTCAGTGCCAGGCAAGATTATGGAGCAGATCATCTTGGGGGCAATCACAGCGCACCTGCAGGACGGCCAAGGAATCAGGTCCAGCCAACACGGATTTAGGAAGGGCAGGTCCTGCCTCACCAACCTGATCTCCTTCTATGATCAGGTGGCCTTGAGTACTGTGTCCAGTTCTGGGCTCCTCAGTTTAAGAAGGACATTGAGATATGTGAATGTGTCCAGAGTAGGGCAACAAGGCTGGTGAGAGGTCTGGAGCACAAGCCCTATGAGGAGAGGCTGAGGGAGCTGGGACTGTTTAGCCTGGAGAAGAGGAGGCTCGGGGAAGACTTTATTGCTCTCTACAACTGCCTGAAAGGAGGTTGTAGACAGGTGGGGCTTGGTCTCTTCTCTCAGGCAACCAGCACCAGAACAAGAGGACACAGTCTCAAGCTGCACCAGGGGAAGTTTAGGCTCGAGGTGAGGAGAAAGTTCTTCACAGAAAGAGTGATCTGCCATTGGAATGCGCTGCCCAGGGAGGTGGTGGAGTCACTGTCCTTGGAGGTGTTCAAAAAAGGATTGAACGTGGCACTTGGTGACATGGTTTAGTAGTAATGAAGTGTTGGGTGATAGGTTGGACTTGATGATCTCTGAGGTCTTTTCCAACCTTGTTGATTCTATGATTTTATGATTCTGTGATTCTAATGCATTAATACCTACCCTCAATACCATCCTAAAATAAAATTTAAAAAAGAAATTCCAGCTTGTTATAAACTAGAGTGTTTCAATCTTGATTCCTCTCTAGAATTAAGTGTTAGATTTCTGGGTTTCAGTTGGTTTGTACTTTGTTTGTTCTCTTAAAAAGAAAAAATAAAAATGGAACGCATATGTACAATTCCTGACAATTCTCAGTGACATTTATAGCTGTCTGTCACCTTGTATTTTGGAAAATCTTTCCCCAAATTACTTGAAACCAAACACTTTTTTAAATTGGTTTTTTTAACAGATTGTTTGGGTGAATGTTTAGTTACCTACAGAAAAAAAAACACACCTGTGGTGTAAACAAAAAAGAGTCATAAATCACAAGAACCAAAGGCAATAATTTCTTTTTACCATTAAAAAGCAATCAAACAAACAAACAAACAAAAAGCCAACAAAAATCAAACCAAAACAATTTCCTTGCCTTTTTCTGAGTATTACAAATGTAACATTTGACTAAAATTTCTTCCTTTATTTTGGTACTCTATGTAGAGGAATCTTTAAATGGTTTCCACTGGAAAGGACCCTAAAGATCATCTATTTTCAAACCCCTTGCCATGGGCAGGGTCATCTTCCAAAAGATAGGTTGCTCAAAGGCCTATTCAGCCTGGCCTTGAACACCCACTTCTCTGGCAGCTTGTCCCAGTACCTCATTATCATCACAATTCAGTAAGCTTGGGGCAGGGTGAAAAAATAGTAATGAGTAAAAGATGTGTTATGCAGTGTCCCATGCTTATGTGAGGTTAAACTTACACAGCAGCTGGACCTGTGACGTTTCCCTGACAGAAAAAGGATAGGGGTGAGCTGCTTAGACTGAAACCTGTCTGATGGAGCACTGAGTGTTTGGTTTTGAGAAAAGAAACCTCTTAGATATCCTTGTCCTGACATGAAACATATGACAGTATAAGTACTTCTACACTGTCATCTAGTTATCAGAATTGAAATCCCACTTAAATAGTAAAATTATTGATTCAGTTACTTTGTGGGGAAGAACAGACACATCTGTTATCTGTTTAAACCAACCTAAGTTATCCACAATAAAACTTTGTTATAATCTATATAACTCATATTTTTTACAAGTTTGAGTACCAGTCATAGTGTTTCTCCTTGAATTACATATTGTTTTCAGGTGGGCTCATTTTGTAGATAGACAGGAATAAGCACCAAAGACATTTCATTCTGACATAGCATCTCTGCAATTCGAATTTGAGAATAAGATAGAAAATATGCTGAAGAGCTCTAGCTCTTGTCATCACCTACTTAGAGTTGCATGTAGAAACTATTTCGTAGGCTTTTTTTTACTTGGTAGGTATGCACAAAACCTCAGTTTTTAAAAATAAAAACGATCACACACAATCTTTTCCAAAGTCTTCCAACATGAAATTCATCAGGTAAAGGTTTAGTAAAGGGAGAAATACACTGAACAGTGCTTATGGAGGAGATAAAATGTTTTGGGGGCACATACTTTTTCGTCTTTCACACCAGTGTAGAGTTCATACATGATGCATACGTACAAGGACATCTGATGCTACAACATAGCAGTTGTAGGTTTAGCTGTGCATGATATTTTTGCAAATGCACAGGATGTTGTCTAGACCTAGATACTATCTAAGAAAGAGGTTTGGCTACTATTATTGTGTGCAGTTAACTTTCATTCTAGTTAGTCCATTATATACTGTCTAAAACTTTTTCAAGGCATGTGATTGTTTTGATTGTTTTTTTTTTCTTTGTTATCTCCACTAATTAAAATGGAAAGGTATAGCCCAAGCTTCTTGGCATATGGATCTAATTAAAAAATCATAATCATGTACAGTATAAATGTTAATCTTATTGTACAGATATAACAAAGTACTATTTCAGTTCCTCAGTGATGCGTCACATGTACTGATATCAGGACAAGAGTGTTGGAGAGCATAGCTAAGTTCTACTTTGATTCATTTTTTTAGTTAGGTGAGACTACATTAATAGAGGTAGCATCTGTTTTATTATTAATACTAGGAGACATCAGCCTTTCACTAATATTTATATTTAATATTAATAATCAGTAATTGTAATGTCATTTCCAGATATGTCTACATTACCTTGTGTTGAAGCCACTTCTGGAACCATTGTATTCAAGAACTAGATAAATCATTGACAGGAAGTTTGGTCTGTAGTGTAATAATCAGAAACAGAATGATTAATTGAGGCACATTTCTACTATGTAATATTTACTTTATTTGTAAACAGACGCTTTTATCTGCTTGGGTGCCTGTAAATTATTGTGTTTCTATACTGTGAGTGCCCAAGGCACTGTTTTGCCTATGTGGTAGGAATGCACAGAATCTCTATTTCCTTTATACTGTTTTGAAGATAGGTACATGTAAAACTAGAGAAATGGTGATTGTTAAATCCCAAAGGAGTTTTATTTCGGTGGGAATTTTGCCTGTGCCATAGGTGAAGAACTTGGCCAGCACTTTTATGATGTTCTTTGACATAAAAATTTTTGGGGGTATTTTCCTTTTTTTTTTTTTTTCTTTTGGGTGGGGTTGTATTTTTTTCATGAAATCTAAATGAAACACTTTACTGGGAAGTTTCAGCTTTCTCTATTAATTTAAATTAATAGTAGATACACTGTCTGGGTCTGTCCCAACTGGAAGAACATCGGCTACTGTGAACAAGAAACCACTTTAACAAGTCAGAGTTATTAACTTCAGTATTTCAGATCTTCAAAGCTTTTTCTGGTTTTCCTTTTTTTTTCTTTTTTCTTTTTTTTTTTTTTTTTATCCTACAGCTACAGTTCTTGATCTGGAGTCAAAAGCATACAATTTCCCTGGCCTCAAGCATAACAAATTACTAACAGCATTGTGTTCCTACTATGGAATGCACTATGTGTGTCTGTGTCTGTGTCTGTGTATGGATGTAAATTGACCCAAAAAAAGAGATCAAACAAGAGAAGTGTTACTGCAGATATATTTTTTCCTATGGCTAAAAGAGTATCTGTCAAACTGTGATCTTCTTAAGCTTTTAATTAAATATTAATACAAAGGAGAAGAAAAGTATCCCACTTAGTTGCTTTCCTCAAGCACTAAATACACAGCATGGATGTGTATGCACAAATGATATTATTTTCAACAAATAGAGTTCTATAATATGAATATTTTTTTACATGTTCATCTTAAATGTGAGCAAATGGGAACAGATGTACTGGCAATTTTTCTACATCTCATTAGTCTGCACAGTGCCTTGAAGGTTACAGACAAACTTAATTTCAAGCATCCGGTACTCTTATCTTCCTTAACACACGCATTCAATCAAAATCCTTTTTTTTCCAAGAGCAGCTTTCACAAAACAAAATGAGTTCAACATGTTACTCTGTGGGTGCCTGAGTCAGAGCTGTAAGAGTGCTAAAACACATGCGACAATGCACTAGTGTTGCTGTATATGTTTGCCTCAGTGCCTTTCCACTTCAGAGATGATCTGCTAAGTGCATATGAACTGCTGAAACTCTCAATTTATAGTAAGAAAACTTTTAAAGTGTAATTTTAAATTAACTTTGAAATAGAATCATTAAAGCATAAGTAGGTTAAATGTCTAGGCATATTAAAACAAGCAAACAATACTATATGATGCTATTTGGCTAAATAGATTGATAAAATAAGAGCATTATCACCACTTTCAAAACAGTCATCGACAAACATTACCTCAAGCCAAATGCAAAGAAGCACAGATTGATTCCTGTGTTGTATAAATTTAGAACTGACTGACAAGCTTCCAGCTGAGCCTTACTGGCCAAAGAACAGTCTCAAGGCTGCAAATGATTATGCATGCAAGATGTCTCACTGAAATCAACAGTACTCATGTGAATGCATGTTCAAATTTGCATCAGATATTTGTAGAAGGCAGTTCCCCATTCAGATGCTACACATGATAAAAACATATTGGTCCCATCTAGCAAATCTATTCATACAGCAGGTCCTCTGCAGATACGTTATGTTCTGTATAGTGTTTGACAAGCAGCTAAGTGACCTAGCACTATTTGCCTCACACTTGAAGCTTTTCAAACTTTCAGTGAACTTTTATGGGGGAAAAAGAAAGTTGGGGGAGGGAGGGATGGAACTGTAAGGCGGGGATTGGTGGGGGGTTGGTTCAGGAGAGGAGGGTGAAGGGGTTTTGGAAATTCAGTAACACAGCATCCCAGAGGCCTAGATTTCAATTCTCACTTTCTCTTACCCCCTATACTGGAAAAGCTGTCAAGGCAGCTGTTCTGTGTTGCATGCTGTTTGGCTGCTATTTAGCAATGACCTTTATGTGAGTCAGTGGTGGTGTTGATGAGAACCAAACTGAGAATCCCCCCCCAGTCCTCAACAGTGATAAAGATGGAGAGAGACTCCCTGGCGGTCTGAGAAGCTAGACATCGCATCTCAGTGACTAAACATTATGTTTATGTCATTATTGCAAACATTTACTATTTTATCATGATTCTTCATATCTTAGAATGATGTGATGATTGTTTTTCAGTTTAAATTTCCAATTACAAAACACCCCTTTCTGGTTCTGCAGAAAAAGTAAAAGTAGTTTCACACCTAGTAAAATATAAAAAGTTCAATGTTTCAACTTTTCTTTAGCATAATTTGTGTGAAAACAACTAGAGAAAGAGCAGTTCCTATTCATTATGCAAAGGCACTCCTTGTTCTAAAAATTCATGCTTAATTATAATTTCCAATCTGTTATGAATTTGAAAGAAATATATTATCCTGCTGTTATTTTATGTAAAAAGCAAAAAATTAAAAAAAAAAATTAAAATTTCTCCCAGTCATTCCCTCTTTCTCTGAATTTCTTCTTTTCGTGACCTTAGTGTCATCTGTAGACTGGGGCTAGTTTTCTGTAATATCTTTATCAATGATCTGGATGAGGGAACTGAATGCACCCTCAATAATTTTGCATATGACACCAAATTGGGTGGGAGTGTTGATCTGCTCAAAATTTGGAAGGCTCTGCAGAGAGTTCTAGACAGGCTGAATCAAGGATCCAAGGTCAATTTTATGAGGTTAACACAGCCAAGCGCAGGGTCCTGCACTTGGGTCACACCAACCCCATGCAACTATACAGGTTTGGGGCATAGTGGCTGCAGAGCTACCCAGAAACTGAAGACCACAGGGTGTTGGTTGGCAGCCAGATGAATATGAACCATCAGTGTGCTCAGGTGACCAAGGAAGCCAAAAGCATCCTTGCCTCTGACCAGCAAAAGTAAGGAAGTGATTGCGCCCCTGTACTTGGCACTGGTGAGGCCACACCTCAAATTTAATTAACTGTGTTAATTTTCAGACCCTCACTACAAGGACTTTGAGGTGCTGAAGCAGGTCCGGCAAAGAGCAAAGAAGCTGGTGAAGGTCCTGGAGAACAGGCCTTATGGGTAGTGGCTGAGGGAAGCAGGGTTGTTTAGTCTGTATCTCTTCCTACAACTACCTGAAACAAGGTTGTAGCGAGATGGGGGTCAGTCTCTTTTCTCTAGTATCCAGAGATAGGATGACAGGAAATGGCCTCAAGCTGCACTAGGAGGGATTTAGGTTGGGTATGAAAAGAAACTTCACTGAATTGATTCTCAAACACTGGAATAGGCTCCTTAAGGAAGTGGTAGGATAGCCATTCTTAAAGGTATTTGAAAGACATATAGATGTGACATGATTAAGCAGCAGACTTGGTGGAGCTAGATAATGGCTTGACTAAATGATCTTAAAGGTCTTTTCTAACCAGAACAATTCTATGATTCTTTTTATTATAGAGTTTCTGCACTAGTAAAACTCTATTTTCCAAGTATAACAGTACAGTACATGCAAATTTCTTACTTCAACTTCCAAATTATTTTTCCTGTCTTAACGAGATGTAGTGAAATCCTCAACAACAGTGTAAGTTGACTCAGATTTTTTCTTCCATTTTTTAATTCTAGGGTGTTTGTGTAAGGAGCAGTATTTTCCCCATTGTTCAGAATTCATGAGCTGATAGCTAAAAATAAAAGTTTCACTTTTCAAAATTGTCACTGAAATGTTCCTTTTTTTAAAATGCAAATTTAAGCATCCTGGGAAAAAAAACCACAAACAACAAAACAAACAGCAAAGTGGAAAACAGTTTGCATGTTTAAAACATAAATAAGCTTTAAAATAATTGTTTAAATGTGAGTTTAATTTCTGACAAACACATGCCTTTGTGTTCCAAATATGTAACCAAACACATACTGTTATATGCGTTCATCTCATTTGCTAAATCTCTGCATTTCCTGCTGAAACACACCTGTTGCATCCTGAGGTGCCTATTCTCCTAATCATACAGACACACAGCAGTAGTCCATGGCTTCTTGCCAGTCCAGATGGAGCATCTTTGTTTTCCAGTAAAAATTAGAGCTTGATAAGAACTGCTGCATGCTTAAGTCTTACTCTTGTTGAAAGTCATTGAGCCATAATGAATCTCGAGGCTCGGCTGAAGATTGCTTCAAGCTATTCTTGTCTAGGCATGATCATTACCATAAGGAAAAAGTGCATGTTTCTGCTATCTATTTTGTAAAACATTTGCAGAAAAAAAGATAGTTCTAGGCATGCTTCCTTAGAATACGTGACATAAGTATTTTGAACTGAGGACTTAATTTTAATCACAGAATCACACAGAATCACAGGATGTTAGAAGTTGGAAGGGACCCCAAAAGATCAACTAGTCCAATCCCCCCTATCAGAGTAGGATCACCTAGAGCAGATTACACAGGAACACATCCAGGTGGGTTTTGAGTATCTCCAGAGAGGGAGATTCCACAACCCCCCTGGGCAGCCTGTTCCAGTGTTCCATCACCCTCACAGTGAAAATTTTTTCCTCATGTTTACATGGAACTTCCTATGTTTCAACTTCCACCCACTGCCCCTTGTCTTGTCACTGAGCGTTGCCAAGAAGGGTCTGACTCCATCAACTCAGCACTCACCCTTTACATGTTTGTAACAATTAATGAGGTCACCACTTATTCTTGTCTCAAACTGAAGAGCCCCAGATCCCTCAGTATGTCTTCATAAGGAAAATGTTCCACTCCCTTAATCATTTTTGTGGCTGGACTTTCTTAAGCAGGTCCTTGTCCTTCTTGAACTGAGTGGCCCAGAACTGTTCACAATGCTTGAGATGCAGCCTCACCAGGGCAGGGAGGAGAACCTCTCTCTACCTACTAAGCAGTTATTATTATGACAGAAAAAATGAAGATGAGAGAAGATACCATTAATACAAAAGATATTTTATCACACAATATGTCTTCAGAATGAGAAATATTATTGCAAAGATAATGAAATTGTAAGCAAAAATATTTTTAAATCATGATATAAAGATAATGACCTGCTGTCTTTGGTAGTCAGAGCACAACATTGCAGCACCAGTACAAGTTAGGGGCTGCCCCGCTGGAAAGCAGCTCCACAGAGAAAGACCTTGGAGTGCTGGTGGATAGAAAGCTCCCTATGGAACAACAATGTGCTCTTGTGGCCAAGAGAGCCAAGGGGATCCTGGGATGTATCAAGAAAAGTGTGTCCAGCAGGTCGAGGGAAGTTCTTTTGCATCTCTACTCTGTCCTGGGGAGACCACACCTGGAATACTGTGTCCAGTTTTGGGCTCCCCAGTTCAAGAGAGACAGAGTCCTGCTGGAGAGAATCCAAGGAAGAGCCACAAGGATGATTAGGAGACTTGAGTATCTCCCCTATGAAGAGAGACTGAGATCCCTGGGGCTGTTTAGTCTTGAGAATAGAAGACTGAGAGGGAATCTGATCAATGTTTATAAATATGTGAGGGGTGGGTGTCAGGAGGAGGGGGCCAGGCTCTTTTTGGTTGTACACCAAATGAGTGATAGGACAAATAACAATGGGTTCAAACTAGAACGTAGAAGATGTCACCTCAACTTGAGGAGAAACTTCTTTACAGTGAGGGTGACAGAGCACTGGAATAGGCTCCCCAGGGGGCGTTGCGGAGTCTCTTTCTCTGGAGACTTTCAAAACCCACCTGGATGCGTTCCTGTGCAGACTATCCTAGGTGAACCTGCTTTGGCAGGCGGGTTGGACTTGATGATCTCTTGAGGTCCCTTTCAACCTCTGATATATTGTGATACTGTGAAAACCAAATACTTGAATGTAGCTCTCCTAAATCCTGTCATATTAACAATATCACCCTTCCTCTTCTTAAGGTATCTGAAAACTGATAAAAGAGTGTTCAGTACAACTAGAGACTAAGCTGGTAACATGCTTTAAAAGCTAATGTTGACCCCTTAAAAATAAAAATGCCACTGTTCCTCAGAGTGACGTCTTTTCCATCTGATGGAAAGACCCTGGAGCAGGTCGTCATGTAGAATTTGTACTAATGAGGATTCATGTGTTGAATTTCAAAACTGGCTTGTTTGGAAAATCAAGACACAGGCTATCCAATTAACATTCATGATTCTGAAAGACACAAAAATATAACATTTTATTCCTCTACAAATTCAAAGATGATGTTCTCTGGGCAAAGCTTATTAATATGTAATTCAGTTGAGGAACTTAAACAGGAAGAAGAAAGAAAAGTCAGCTCCTCTGCTTGTACTTTCAAAACAAGAGAAATGTTAAAATGAGCAACCCGCAAAACTGGTGAAGGAAAAGGTAGCACTGTGAATAGAAGTCAAGTCTGAATATCTAAGGTGTTTTTAGCACCAAAACAAAGCTGTTATTTAAGAAAAAAGATGTTAAGGTTGACACTGTCCCTCTAAGCAAGAAGTGTCCTCGATCTAAGACATTTAATCTCATCCATCAAAACTCAGTATTTTAAAAAATCTGTATGGAGGAACTATTTGCCTCTTTTTTTTTTTTTTTTTTTTCCCCAGACTGTCAGCCTGATGAAAGGGTTTTGTTGTTTTTCAAACAATACTCAGACAGCAATGCCCAAGTTGTTAAAGATGCAAGTAGCATTTGAAGCTTAAACCATCATAGGAACAAAATTATATATATATATATATAAAAAAAAGTCTATCTCAATATATTAATTTTCTTCTGAACATGAGCGTTCAGGAGTAGTGGAAAAAACAGGCAAATACATGGTCTTAAGTAAAGTTCAGTTCCTAAAGTAAGTTCTTTCTTACTGCCTTTTTTCAATTCCCTTCTGAAACCAAAACCAAGCCCATACAGTAAGATCTTCAGTTTCATTCCTAATGTTGTGTCAGTCAGTATTACCATGGAGAAGAATAATTGCTTTCATATACCTAATTTTGCCTTGAAATAATTGTAGATATTTTGTTTGCATGGTAATCACAGCATAAAAAGAGAAAAAAGGGTGGAAGAAAAAGTAAAGACCTACATGATTCCCAATACTCTTTCAAATAAAAAAAAATAATTATACTGTAGTCATCCCTCCTGTTAGCTACAGTTTTCAGAATGATCTATAGGTAAACCCCAAAATTTAGTACTCTACTCTGAAAAAGAAATTAAACTTCATTGTTCTGTCAGCAATGTGTGAGGAAATAGCTAACCCTGACATTTTGTAATGTAGTGTAATCCTAGAAAAAAAATAAAATCCAATTTAAGATTTTATGTGCTATTTTATATTTTTGCACACTTGAATAAATCCAAATATTGATAGAATATATTAGCTACAAGTACATTTAATTATGAAATGGAAGCTTTGTATACTGTTTATTCTATCGTTTCTGCTTTAATCCAAACAATTATTTGTGTATGTGAATGAAGATGCCAGATCTTTTAACAGCACTGTTTTCAACATGAAGAAAATGGAAAAAATTATTGAATGATTGCATGGTGACAGTAAGTCATTACTTCCTCAAAGTACAGGTTTTAATGGCTTTTACAGAAAGAGGGAGAACAAGATGTTAAACAAGAGGGAGAGAAAGAGAGAGAGATACTCTTTTTGAAAACACTTCAGCAGGCTGCTCAAGTTTCTTTTTATCCCCAGTGTAACACACTTATTTTATATGATTATATTGAGGAACAGGCCACAGCGCTAAAATAAAACTGGGCAATGCATCCGTTACTTTGACTTCTTTAAAGACAAGACACCAGTAGGTTGCAGATCTCATAACAACAGCACAGTTACTTGATCTCAGTCACAGCCCTACTTGAAATCGCCTGGCAGAAAAGGGCCTGGGGTGATGATTTACAGCCAGCTGAATATGAGCCAGTAGTGTGCCCACGTGGCCAGTGACCAAGAGGGCCAACAACATCCTGGTCTGTACCAGGAATAGCATGGCCAGCAGAAGTAGGGAAGTGATCTTGACCCTGTATTTGGCACTGGTGAGGCCACACAGAGTCACAGGTTGCATCAGGTTGGAAAGGATCCTCAAAGGTCATCTTGCCCAATCTCCCTGCAGTGATCAGGGACACTTCCAACTAGATCAGGCTGCCCAGAGACGCATGAAATCTGAATACTGACATTGAATACTATGTTCAGTTTTTGGCCTCTCACTATGAGAACGACTTTGAGCTGCTGGAGCATGTCCAGAGAAGGGCAACAAAGTTGGTTAAGGCTCTGGGCAACAAGTTTTATGAGTAGTGGCTGAGGGAACTAGGGTTCTTTAGTCTGGAGAAGAGGTGGCTAAGGGGAGACCTTACTGATCATCATACCGACGTGAAAGGAGATTGCAATGAGGTGGGTGCTGGTCTCTTCTCCAAGTGATAGGACGAGAGGAAATGGCCTGAAATTGCACCAGGGGCGGTTTATACTGGATATTAGGAAAAATTTCATTACTGAATGGGTGGTCAGGCATTGGAACAGGTTGTCCAACGAAGTGATGGAGAGTCATCCTCCCTGGAGGTGTTCAAAAAACATGTAGACATGGCACTTTTGGACATGGTTTAATGGCCATGGTGGCACTACATTGATGGTTAGACTAATGATCTTAAAGGGTCTTTTCCAGCCCAAACTATTCTATGATTCTATGATTCTCATATTAACCAACTTTCTTGGCTTGCCCTTTGCTCCAGGGTCTTATTCTGTGGGACCATTCCAAACAGATCTTTTTAAAAGTCAGTCTGCTCTCCTGAAATCCAAGATGCTTTCACCCTCCTCCTTGCCTTCAGGATCCTGAACTCCACCATCTTATTGGCACTGCAGCCAAAGATGTCTTTGACCTCCACATCCTTGTAGGGCCCCTCCTTGTTCGTTAGTATGAGGTACAGTAAAACATCTCTTTTTCTTGACTCTTCTGTCACTTAGAGGAGGAAGATATCACCTGGATTGCTTATGTCCCAATGTGTTGTCCATCCAGCAGACAACTGAGTGGTTGAAGTCCACCATGAAGATGAAACCCTGTGAACATCAGGCAGTTCCTCTGTATAGGACCTTATCCGCTCATTCCTCCTGGTCAAGTTGTTTACAGTAGACACCCACTATAATATATCCTCAAGCTATATAAGGGGAGATGTAGGCTGGACATTAGGAAAAATTTTTCCACTGAAAGTGTTGCCAGGAATTGGAACAGGTTTCCCAGGGAGATGGTTGAGTCACCATGCCTGGATGTGATGCTTAAGAACACGGCTTAGTGGTGGACTTTGTAGAGTAGGGTTGATGGTTAGACTCGATGCTCTTTAAGGACTTTTCCAACTTAAATGGTTCTATGATCCTATGATACCACATCTGCCTGTCCTTTATTTAGTCCTAACCCATCAACTCTCTCTCAATTCTTCTTCCACACCTGGGCAGAGCTCCATGTACTCTGCTTACTATCTCACATACAGGAGGCAACTCCTTCTCCTTGTATTCCAATCCTGTTCTTCCTAAAAAAAACAGGAAAACCATTCATGCAACACTTCAGTCACGGGAGCCATCCCTCTAGTTTTGCGTGATCCCAAGGTTATAACTCTGTAACTACAAAGAGTCAAAATCCAACCAAACGATCTTGCTTTGTTTCAGTGAGATCAAAACACAATTAAAGCTTGTAGATGTCATTATAATAAAGGTGGAGTGTTGAATTATAAAACAGAACATGCTCTTACAAATTAGCAATGAGCATTTTGGGATGTAGCTACAATAACATTTCAGACAAAAACAGTGTAATTCCTGAAAATAGCAAATTTTATTCAACTTAGGGTTGGACATAAAACCTTCTTTCTCCTACCTCTGCATTTCCACACCCATTTCATAGAAGCCAGTATCTTTTATTGGTCCCACTGATATGCTTGGGTAAAAAGGAAGCAGATACTTCTTCAAATGTTCTTCAGGTCTGAAAATGAACAAAACTTGATACTATATAAATGCTGGGAACAGTTGCTATGAAATTCAGTTTGTTGTGTTAACTGACAGGTTAGCAAGGAGAGAAGTAAAAGATAAGGCTAGAAGATAAAAGATGTAATTTCATGATGCTCTTTTTTTCAGGAACAACAGTCTATGAGGTCCCCATCTTGTCCCTGTTTGTGCCCCTCCATAAATGTAGCTCAGTGAAATTGTAGGGGTTAAAATGGTGTCTTGTTTCCAGGGCAGGCAATTTCAGTGACCCATTTTACAGCTGCTGCTCAAGCTGTTGTGCAGGTGAGCTTTGATCAAAGGGAGCAAATGACATGGCTACTCCAAACTGGTTTTAAAAGAAAAGCCATTGTCTTCTGAAACTGCATCCTGGGGGGAAGAGAGAAAGGAGAGATGTAACTGATTCTTGTGGAATAATGAGTGTTAGTAGATGAAGGTGGAAAATTTGCAATGGACCTTAAAACAGTGCCACTTAGAAGTCTGTTAACTGAGGAAGACAGATTTGAAAGTGGATTTTTTTTCCCTTCAGAAGATAACTCGATATTTTGAATAAACATGCAAAATTTTGAAACAAATTTTCATGTAGATAAATATGAAGATGTCATTTTAAAATATTTTGACAGTATTACTTATACAGGAAAAAAGTTAAAATATTACCTTTTTACATTATAAAAAATTCTTTCCTTTAAAATTCGTATTTTAATAAACATAAATTAAGAAAATATATGAAGATTAGTTGCTTATTGCCTTATCAAAAAAAACCTAAAATATTTTTACTTCATGTTTTAAAGAACAATATATTTATTACAGAAAGAAGCAGTGCAGCTATAGCTTGAGATTCATGTGAAATTACATTACACAGCTGTACATTCAGTGCCCACCCTGCAGAGCACATTTTACAAATTATCTGAAATTTAGAAAGCTAATGCATAGTTCAAGCAACCATAGCCATAACCAAACCAAAGTTTTAACTTAAATATCAAAGCCTACTCAATTATGAGATATTTTTTGTAGCAGCTTGGGGAAATAATGGAAATTTAGGCAAAGGAAACTAATTCCAAATGCATTTTTTAAAATGACATCTGCATATTTATCTACATGAAAATTTGTTTCAAAATTTTGCATGTTTATTCAAAACTTGTAGAGAATTTTTTCATTGTAGTCTTCTGTATAAAACTTTTTGGTTTTGGTTTGGTTTGGGTTTTTTTGACATTAGAGATACTCTCAGAATACAGTTAAAAAATAACATAATTCATAATGATCACTTGCTTTTTTAGAGTCTTTTTTTCTCCACTTTCCTTCTTTCTATATACTTTTCATTAGGGATAGTGACAGTTTCATTGTTTGTATCTTACCATCAGTATGTTCTGTAATCCAAACTATGTAGATGATATTAACGTGTTTGCAAAATAGCAACATGTGACAGAATCAAAATGGAGAAAAGACTGCGATGGTCATCACTAATTTAGTCTAAAAGCACATCAGGAGCTGTTCAAACACTTTAATGTAACATACAATCCCAATCCAGTGTCCAAAACTGTTCCAAAGTTCTGTTTAGTATTCAAGTATACATATAACCTCAGGGGTTTTGCCTAGTTTTGTGAGTAAATGAGGCTTCAGTCTGTATTCTAAGTGTTAAAAAGATACAGGTTTAAGACCGTTTTATGAGAAACGTTTGATGTTTCACATTTTTCTTGCTGCAGATTTTGAAAATAATTGAAATAGTCATTAGTCATACTGTTGGCCCGGACTGCCTGCCACTATTAAAATTATACAGATGGTTGCCTTTGTTTCATTATTGTACCTGTATTCTTTTATGAACTGACCTTTTTCAGCCTGAAAACTAAACAGTCTGGATGCAGTGAAAAGACCATATGCAATGAATAAATATTTATTCGTGGAGAATGTAATGTTTAAATTAGAATGAAAAGGTCTCCCAGAACTAAACATTATTCAATTATAGAAGGGCAAAACAAATACCCAAATTAGTTTCAGACATAGCAGGCTTTCTGTGTCACACTGGAAGATTTCAACCTAAAACACAGCAATAGTCAAAGGAGGCTAAAATGTTTGTTTCTTATTTGTTCTCCTCATGCTTTCTTCAACTTATACCAGAGGCAGTGGGTTTATATCATTGATACTAGAGCAATTGTTTGTTTTCCACACCAATAGCATCTTCTTGAAGGAATTTCCCAAGCTGAGGACTGGTGTCTGGAAATGAAGATCCTTTTCTGTCTTACAGTTTGCCTGACTAAAGCAGTTGACTATCACATATTAAGATATCTACTGTAAAGTGCAATTGACAGTGAAAAAAATTTGAGTTGGTCTCAACTATAAAAGAAGTATATTAACCTAAAATACTCACATCAAGGAGCAGACTAAGCATGATCAATAAGACATTGAGACATGGTCATTTAATCTTTCTTAGCCATTTGATAGTACCTCCATAAGTTCTGCCTTGCTGGGAAAGAAAGTAATGTTTGTCAGCTACAGGTATTTGAGCATGATGTTGATCAGATATTTTTTATAGTCAAACAAAAAAAAGCAGGATCATCTATGTTTACAGTTTTGTCTGTTGGGTTTGCCCAGATTGGAAATCCATGAGGTACTCGACAGAGCTTCTGCTCTAACCAGGTACAAGACTCTACACTTGCCCTTGTTGAATTTCATTAAATTTTTCCCTGCCCAGCTCTCCAGCCTGTCTGTGTCTATCTGAATGGCAGCACAGCCCTCTGGTGTGTCAGCCACTCCACCCGCTTTTGTGTCATCAGCAAACTTGCTGACAGTGCACTCTGTTCCCTCATCTGGGTCATTGATGAATATATTGAATAGTGCTGGTCCCAGTACTGATCCCTAATGGACCCCACTAGATACAGGCCTCCAACTAGACTCTGCCCTATTGACCACAACTCTCTGATTTCTTCCCTTCAACCAGTTCTCAATCCAATTCACTACTTGCTCATCCAGGCCACACTTCCTCAGTTTAGCTGCAAGGATGCTGTGGGGAACAGTGTCAAATGCTTTACTGAAATCAAGATAAACCACATCCACTGCTCTACCATCATCTATCCACCTGGTTATGTCCTCATAAAATGCTATCCGGTTGGTCAAACATGACCTCCGTTTGGTAAAACCTCCTAATGATCCTCTTCTCCTTTATATGCCTAAGGACAGCACTGAGGATAAGTTGTTCCATTACCTTTCCAGGGATGGAAGTGAGGCTGACTGGTCTATAGCTACCTAGATCCTCCTTCTTAACGTTTTTGAAGATTGCAGTGACATTTGCCTTCCTCCACTCCCGAAGCACCTATCCTGTCCACCATGGCTTACCCAAGGTGGTGAAGAGTGGTCTGGCAATGACCTCCACCAGCTCCCTGAATATGAGCTTCCTCACCATTCAGGATTTTTTCATTTTACTTCAGCAGCTGAATGGTCATTTTGTTAGACCAGACTATGCATTTCCTCACCAGAGCAGTCAGCTCTTGGGTACCCTGTAGCATTGTTCCCATCCAATGGAGTCCAGCTTCTTTAAATATGACACGTTACTTTAAGAGACGGATGAAATTTGTTTCTTTTCCTCTGAACAAAATCATATGGCAAGCATTTTTCTCATACAATAGTTCACACGGAGCATTCCTCTCAAAATGGCAAGATGTCATGCATATTTTGCACAAAATCAAAAACCCGGATTAAATGATGGTATCTTCTCTAGAGTTATTTATGCAGGATGTGCTCTGTACAGCTGTTTTGAAAGGACATTTTTTCCATGAGGCAAAAACCACTGTCCTTCCTAATCTCCAAATGTGACTGTATCAAAGGGCTGATCAGAGAAAAAAATGTTCATTACTTCTCCAGAAATTAAAGCTGTGGGGGAAAGAAATATACTACATCATGCACGGCATTGAAAATTTTCAATTTGTTTGCAAAAGCTTTTGTTTATTCTCTATATACACAACAGCTATTTTGATATGTCATGTGTTCTTGTCATGTTTGGAGATATTCTAGCTTTCAGTGACTTAGATGATACAGGTATATAGGGATGTTAGGCATCCACTCAATGAAAGTCCAGCTTTGTTCAGTTCACTTGCAAGTCTTCCGTCTCAGTTAGTTCCAGCACAATATAGAATTCCTGCCAGATACATCAGCAATAATTTCTAATTTCACTGATCTATTAGCAACCTAATATCTTTGAAAACATACACAAATGATACACTTGAAAAGACCCACCAGAAAGAGGCAGCAAATTTAGAAGCACAGAAAGTTTTTGTGTTGCTTTTATGACTTTAATGTTCTTGTTCAGAGACTTGCTTACTTAGCTGAATGACAAGCCACAGTTATTGACTTGTTAGTCTTTAAGTAATAGGTACTACATTTTCTGACATTATTAACAGGTATGTAAAACTATTAAATATTAATTTCTATTCCTCCAGCTTATATACAGATATGATGCAAAACTTTCAGCAACATGTCGTGCTTTATTATTAACCCTTATTTGTGTTTTCACATTTTGTAATCTTTCATGGTTATTTAGATTAACATTTGGCATTTTTAAATTATTTTTTTATAGTAGACAGGTGGACAATCTGCAAACTTAAGAGAACAAATTAGAAAATTAATTTCCTTCCCTGTTAGTAAAAAAAGTAATTTCCAGACTTTGCAAAAACAGAGAATACAGAAACTGAAAAGATACTGAACCACTGACAGTATACCATGCTTTTTATTTTAAATAACCATGTAGAGAAATAGCCCTGAATTCAGGGCACAGTGAAATACACAAAATACATACATATGAGAACTTTCCTTTAAAATTCATGGAAGTTGCAATCAGCTAATTTTATACATGGGAATATTCTTAATGAACATTTTCCTGAATGTCATTTTAACATGACATATTTGGGGAGACTTGCAACTTTTTCCAAAAAAATCTGTTCAAGATATTTATGTATATATTCAGTTAACTACAACTATGTTTAAAAGTTCTTATTTCACATCTCAAGTTCATTTGCAGCGGCTCTATATTGTGTTTTTGCTTCCAGTTTTAGGATTGAATAGGATTTGTTTTGTCATTCTTGCTTTTGAGGGAGTTTTGTAGTTTTTGTTGAATTTCCTGAGTTTCAGGAAGGTTTTGGGTTGGTTTGGTGAGTGATTGCTTATTTAATTAAGTAGCAATTTTATTTGATATCCAGAGAGTACTATACATGTTGACACAATGGTAATCAATATATAGAATCTATTTTTGACAATTTTAACTAAGGTTGAATAGTTCTTATACATGCATTCTAAAATCAGGCTGACCATAAAATATCAGTCAACATAAGTAAAGACTGTAAAATAACATTCCTGATATTGATTTATTCAGAACAGTATTTTGTGTGTACTACAACTAATCTCTTTCCAGTGCTTTATTTTGATTGATGGATATGAAACCATCAAGTCGGTTATAGTTTATATTTACTGCTCTGCTGCTTTTACACTGGCTCAGGAAAGTTTATGCACTTGTGTAAACATGTAGGACACATCTGGAAAAAAGAGAATGAGCATTTGGGAAGAAAAAAAATATAAAATTACTGCAGTGGAAAATAAAGATGAAGGAGAAGGAAACAGTCTGTCTCTGAAAATTGTGTCCAAATTACTAATGACTTGGAGAATCCAATATTCAAGATGATGGTTAAAAGAGGCTGTTGAAGACTGCTCATAAATAGCATAACTCTTTCAGCTTTAGAATTTTGAGGAATAGGATTTTCCTTTGTGTAGAGTTCTGGGTTCATTACCAGGCAAATGTTAATCTGCCATAACTTCAGTACTTCTAAAGAAAAGTGAATGTCTTATATAACTGAAAATACTGAGGCCTTGAAAAGATTTTTTTTTTTTAGGCCACTATACCCAGAACAATCTTTTAACTGAAGCAGCTGTGGTCAGGAGTCCCTACTTAAGGCATTATTTTTCACTTTCGATTTATCATTCATTAAATTGCATGTATTGCAAAACTGGAAAAAGGAATGTACAGAACTGTATCCTCATTAATATTCATAACCAGGTCTCTTTTTTTTTTTTTTTACTTTCCTTTTTTTTTTTTCTTAACAAAATAGTTTAATGTTACAAAGTACACAGTTACTAGTTCTGAAGTCTTCATCTTTTCTGTTTGCTTTTCAGAGATGGAAGGATGTGGGCTCAAGCAAACAGGCCTAAAACGGAGTCCTTCTGAGATAACTCTGCAATCATAAGGTTCACATATTCCCACTCGTTAGATCCTATGTCTCTCGTATTTAAGGTTTAAATGAGTCTTTAGGGCTGACTACTCATAGAAAATTCTGCATAAACTTTCTGCTCCTGGAGACAGGGACTTTCTCTACAGCCAAGATATAGATACACTAGTGACAGGTGAAGGGAGAGGAAGCTTTATGTCCTGACTCCAGATGTAAAGTTAGTCTGTCTAATGAGTTTTGATATTGCAACTATTTACACCAAAGCCAAAAGTTCCTCAATCTTTTCTCATGTCAGACTGGCTCTGATAGAAGGGTAGAATAAAAATATTCCAGGCTCTTTGACTAAGACTATTCCAGTTAATAGTCCTGGTTGAGGCTTCACAGTGCCACTAAAACTGGTCTGTTTGTTTCTAGTTCCTGCCCAACCACAACCTGCACACTTGAGAGCTGTGCAGATGACATGCTACCTCATAACAATGATTCCACATAGAAGAAATTTTGACATTTCCCATTGTATTCCAGATGTACCTGCACATTTTTTGTCAGTTTAGGTTATCATCAACATTTAAAGTAGAAAACAACATTTAATAAAGTTAAAACTATAACTTTCAGTAGGAAAAAATAAAGTTACTTTGTTGTATGTTGTGGTAGTATTAAGCTGTGCCTAGGAAATTTTCCACAAATCTTGAACAGAAAGTAGTAGAATATAAATAAATTACCACTGGATGTGAAAGGGAAAATAGTGATAAAGTCTAAATAATCCCATTGGTCTGATATCTAACATAAAGTTAGTAGTGTACACGAACTCCCTTCTTTCCTCTTCCTTCACTCTGGCAGATACTACCTGGTGCTTCTGCTAGCTTGTTGACCTTGGATGCATTTCTTTGTTGTGGTTAAGTATTAACAAGAGACTCTGCTTTTCTCCTTTCTTCTCTTGTCCTGTGTACAGGGGGAGGGAAGTGAGGGGGGAAGCTATTGGTAACCCCCTGGTTTTGTCCAGGAGGATTCTTGTATTGTTCATAAATTGTGTATATATATATATATATATATATATATATATACATATATATATGTAAATATTGTATATTTTGTATATAATCGTTGCATTCCGTATTTCTAGATTGTAGTGTGCTTGTAAATATAGCTTCTTTGCTTTAAACTGAGCTGGTCTGGCAATTTTATGTTGGAGTAATTTTAACCCACCACCTATGCTCATGTAGATACCAGCAGAAGCAGCTGTCTGCTGGTCTATGGCTTGCACGCCCTTAATGTTATGCATAGCAGTTTAGGAACCCTTGTCTTGCATGATTCATGTTTTAATTACAGCCATAGTACTCAAAATCTATTGTAATACGGCAAAAAAACCCAAAAGAAGTATTTAAGTACAATGTTGCTTTTTCCCACTCAATAATTACTATCGTTTAAAGGATGTATCTTTTGTAGTCTGAATCACCTTGGCTTCTCTTTTAGTTGCTATTTCTTGGGGTCATCTGAGAATAAAATTCTCTGTCCTTTGAAACCTTCACTTCAAGATTACTTTTCCTTTCTGGAAGGCTTGCAGGAGTCAAACAGGTCCCTGAGTTCAAGAGTTATGAATGAAATTTGTTTGCCTATGATGTGCAGGTGGTCTCATCTGATTAAGATTCTGTGAGCTTTAAATACACAAGCCTCATCCATTAAGTACAAGGATTACAGTTCTGCTCTGCTGCAGAAAAGAGGAGTGACAAACAGTTATGAAAGGATCACTTTCTTATTTTATTTGGGTACAGCAAAGCCTACCTACGTCTTGGTGGATACTTTCAACTCCTTTTATGTTCAGTGGAGGGAACTGAAAACTCTTTATTCCACCAATTATACAGAGAAGCTGAGGAGTTGTCTCAGAGACAGGCTCTGTTTGATCACACAAAAATTCCCCCCTTCCCACGTAGTGATTTCCTTGTTCAGTCAGTGGTTACACAATCATAAGACACAAAAAAATTATAATTGAAATACCATGCAAATTAGACATACAACAGCTGAATATCTGTTTTAAGCCCAGCTGTCATTTAAACTTACCATCATGGGTCCAATAGCCATGGCTATCACAGACCAACTAGGTCCACACTGAGACTTAGGGATTCCTCATACTAGCTGCAGAATTTCCATTTTAATTAACTAAGGTGAAGATCTTAAAATAGGACCCTGTCATATCTAGTACTTCTATTATGATGTATGTGGCACAAAAATATTCATAAGCTTCTTCTCTGTTCATGTAAAAAGTAGTAAATAATTCTGTTTAACTGAAAATTCATTAAAGCAGAAAAGCTTCAAGTAAATTTTTAAAAAGGCTATTTGTATAAGAAGCAATCTTTGCTGTGGATCCACAAATGCTGTGGATCATGCCTATATGAGTTTCATAAACTCAAATTTGCTGACAATGGAAATACGATATACTATTTACCTTTTTGAAGGTAGGGATGAGGTGATTTACACCTTAGAATACAATGTTTTCAAATGTCTTAAAATAAAATAAAGAATAAAAAAGAATGACAAATAATTAAGAATAAGTAAGAGTTATATTTTCAAAGTTTCTCTTCAAAAGATGCATATTTTTACTTTTTATTAGCATATTTACAGCACAGAAATGGTTTTAGAAATTCAGAACTCTATCTGTCATCAAAGTCACATTAGATACAATGTTATTCCAGCCTGGCTAACATAGATGGTTTAGAATAGTCTGTATTATATTTATGTTCATGACAACTATGTTGCATACCTTTTATATCTTTTCATTAACATCATTTCACTGAATCACAGAAATAAATGTTTGTTCTGAGGATCAGTCCTTCAAAGAGTTCTTATGATAAAGATAGCAATAGAACATCAAATTAAAATCACTGATATAATAATTTCTTTAGCAACAGTATCAATGTTTAAAGTGATATCTGTAAAAGGTGTTCACAAATGCAAGATTTGCCAGGATGAATCTTAATTGCTTAACATAGACTCAGGGACTCCATACAATGAATATCCTTCCTATCCTCTTTGAAATCTGCATAGATAAGGAATCTAGATGTGTGTGGCAAACCTCAGTAAGAAGACTTGTGGTTTTTAATTCAGTAGATCAGAGAAGTGTTAGTTCTTTGGGTAGATTCAGGATCAGTCTTCCTTTGCTGCCCTTGCCTTTTCATTTGATATTAGAATGACCAGGCAAAGGGTCAAATGTGTTCTATGCCTGTAATGCAAGGACTACGTGCACATTTTTTCTTCATGTGAGAAGGTAAAACCAAAAAGTTTTTATTTGATTTCCTGTAATTAACCTTGCCAAACAGACCATGAAGAAGAGTAAATAGGCCATCTGCAGTCAAACATGCAGTTACCCTTCTATAGGGTCATATGATGAATTTATGAAAAGAACAATTACTTAGCCCAGAGGAAGTCTTGTTCAGGGAGGTGGATAGAGAAGTAATACATGTAACCAATGCACCTAGGCTTTGATTGAAGTAGCAGGAGTATGTATATGCCCTAATGCTTTTCCCGTATTTTCAGGCAAGCAAATGAAAGATGGGTTTGTTAGAACTATCCTTCAATTTTGTTCCCATCCAGAGAATCTAATCTCTCAAAATCAAGAAGTTCTCAAAATCAAGAAGGAAGACTGAAAAGACATTATAATCTCAGACCTTACATTAAAAGGTACCTTAGACCTTACTTAAATATACTGTTTTTGAAATTGCCAATAATAATTTGCCTCAAACACAATCTTTGGAGGTTGGGAACATGCATGAGCAGAGAAGTTGTGATACACATTGGAAAAACAGGATATTTTTGTGGCCATGTGTGTGTCAGTATATTCTAGAGACTAAAATTAGTGATCTGTAGCAAGGAATTATTGATGCTAAAAACTTTACATGACACAACACAAAAATTGTAAGTCTCATACATTTCCCCCCCTCTTCAAAAAAGAAAAAAGTCATACAAGTTAAGCTGATGCCCATTTGCATCTGGTGTTTATTAAACACGCTCCTGGGAAAACCTTTCAGCTCAGTTTCATCCCAATTAAATTCTGTTCTTGTATTGTGAGATCTTCCACATTATGCTTTGATATAAGCAAAATCTGGAATATAGAGGTGCACTATAATACTTCCAGAGACATAAACCCTTATAAACCCATGATCTAAAATCATGCTGCAGTTTAATAATTGCAATAGGGGAGTGTTACACACTAATCAGGATTCATTTGGCTTTAATTCTATCTGTAGCCTAGTGCTATATATCACTATAGCTATATAGCATCTAGGTAAGACGAGTTCTGGTAGCAATTAAGATAGGAATCACAGGAATTTTGGTGACATGGGACCTTTGAACTTTGTGTTATGAGTCATATTTTAAGTTCTTAGAGCTCTGTGGTGACAGTAGTCATGGTGAAAAGTCCTTTATACATCTCTTCAGTCTATAGAATGAAAAGCTTCAGGCATCCAGTTCCTATAAAGAGATAAAATGTGTAGTTCTTCAAGAAGTCTTTTAGTAGGAAAGAGAAGAATTGAGCTAAGTTTTTCATTGCTTTAGGTTGCAAGATGATACAGTGGGAGAACTGTTCTCACTCAAGCTCCTGTGCACTTTTGTGGTGTTTAAGGACATAGTATAATCACAATATCCTATGTAAATGTAATTTAATTATTATTCCAGACTTACTTTACACTCAGAGTAGAAAATAAGAAGTGTCCACTTAGTTTTATTGAGTACTTGTCTGAAGCAAAGACCACAACTGTGCCACAGCCAGTAGAAAACACTCAGTCAACTTTAATATATTCTCCTAGATGCTTGGCTGGCCTGGAGAAAGCATGGCATCGATTGCACTCCTGATTCCCGTGATGCTTTGCATCTTCAATTCAGTGTGCACAGCAAAACAAATCCCAAAGCAGTGTCAAACCTCCGTCCTTTAACAGCTGGTAGGCTACTCAAATGAGTCCCTGGGGCTGCTGGGTGAATCTCCAGCAGGCAGCTGCACCTACACACCCCAGCCAAGCCAAGGCAGAAAGACCATTTTCCTACATTCAAGCTCCTCTTCACCTCAGCCAGCTCAGTCCAGCATTGGTCAGAGCTCCCCCATCCCTTCTTTTTTACACAGCAGCCTCAGCCCCTGTGGTAAACTGCAGTTTCCTGGGGAGGGATAGCAGAGGTTGGCAATCCTTGTTCTAGCATCGCTATACTTCCTAACAAGCACACAATCCTGTTTTAATCTGTGGCAGCTCTAATGTGTCTGCTGAATATACATTCATACAGAGGAATTCCTCAACAAAAGGAGTGAAGGGAACAAATGACTACATATTTTATACTTGACAAGCCATCTAAGTATCATTTTTCAGTAATATTTGACTTTCTACTGGTTGTATCTAGATTTATTATATCTTCAGGAAACTTTACCAGAAGGGTTAGAAGAAGGGCAATACATTGTCACTGCATTGTCTTCCTGCAGCCTCACTTCCAAATGTAGAATGTTCTTTATTCCATGCTAACACATTTTAGTATTAGAAAGTCACATTATAGATCAGAATCTTTCATACACCCTTGAGGTGCTAATATTTTCATTAAACCAGCAGTCATTTCATGATTTATCATTCAGTACTAGGGCTGTCAGCCAGCAGCTAAACTTTGGTTTTAATAGTGTACAAATAGAACACAATCAATAACTAGAGAAGCCTTGGACTTTGTGAAGTCAACCTCAGTCACGAATCAGTATTCTTGGATTTTATTTTTTTTTTTTTGCAGAGAACGGTATCGGAGAATTTATGACAAGTTGATAACCCACAATTATCAGGGATTTTTCTGCCCTGCCTTGCAGAACACTGACCTTTAAAGCTTCTCCCTGTTTAAAACATTTACTGCCTGTGGTGTGAAAGGAAGCACAGGAGGGAGAAAATGGAAGCACCGGGCAATGGTCACAGCTATGGTGACCTCTATTATACGTGGAGTTTTTTTAATGCAAATTTATTGAAAAAAAGCAATGAAACAGGCAGGACAGAAATAGTAAAGTACATTGTAAAGTGGAAAAGATATTGCAGATGCTACACATATATGTTACACTGACCAAAAAGCAATTCTACTATTACATATCTAATGGTAACTTATAAATAGCACCTTACACAAATAGTATTACAGTGTTTCCAATGAGAACCATAAAAGAATTGCATTGCTTTGAAATATTACTGAAAATAATAATAAAAAAATTTCTACTAGGTATGCTACCTCTTACATTTTTTGTCATTCAACTCCTCATTTATTCAGTAGAGTGACAGCACAATCTATGCAGCTAATTGAAGCATTTCTAGCTGTGATTACAGTGCTATATCTTTCCTGCAGTCAAATTATTTCAGTGGTAGATCCTCCTTAGAATGTCATATACAATGAAAGGACTTAAAATATTAGCAGCATTTTTATGACAGCACAAAGAATTTTTTTGGGTTGCATCCATATGAGAAGTTTTTTTCCTAATACAGGGAAGATACAAACTTCATTAAAAATCTCTAGCTTGATCAAATTTTCAGTATTAAATTTTGTTCCCTCATAATCAGAAAATTGTAACATCTGGATGTTAATTCTGAAAATATTTAGGAAAAGTTGGGAAGCTATGAGAATGGAAAAAATGCAGGAAACATTAAAATAGGTCAGGTATGTATAATTTAGCTAAGGGATAATGACAGTAAAGAAAGGGCAAGAATACATAGCAATTCAAAAATATTGTGAGATAGTAATACTTATAAGCAAGGATTATTTATAATACCAGAAGCAGAGTCAAGTGCAACTAAGTTAGTCGAATAAGCATGAACAGATGAGGCACCTTGGCACCAATCTCTGTTAAACTGACAATTCATCTCCCATAGAAAGTGTTTCTAATAGACCTGTGGTACTGCTTACAATTAAGAAATAATTGGTCTTTACAAAGGGTTCTCCTTCTCTGTTTGGTTCAGCCATTGGAGAGATCTACTGGCTGAAGCAGATCTGCTAATTTCCACCAACTGAGAATCCAGTCTTACTACCAGCATCGTGTATCATAAGAAAGAGATAAAGTAACACATTAAACACTACTATTCCATTTAATTTCTCTACATTATTTTAGAATAGATCTTTGCTTTAACCAAGATATTAGCTCTTCCATAACTTCAGTTATCATTTTTATATCATATTATGAGCTCTCCCTACTTATTGTGTAAATTTGATCTCATTTCTATCAGTCTGCTTGTCCAATTCACAAGCTTCATTAAGTTTTACTCTAAATTTAACAGTAACATTTCAGTTTCCAAACATACAGAATTAGTCTGGAAATGTGTTCCTGTTCTTAAGGTGGAGCAGAGATGATCAGGTATTTCACAAACAATTCTTTTTGTGGTTTGGTTTGCTATAAAGAGATAATGTTCAAGACCTTGCCTGATAGTGAACGATCTGATATCTGAAAATCCTCATTAAAAATACTTAGGAGATTTATGAGTTCTTGTGAAATATTTTTTTTCCATTTTACATGAGTCTGCAAGATATTTTTTTTAAGGTAATGATTATGCATTAGCTACCCAGACTTCCTACCTAGCACAGTTCCCTTCACATAGAAATGCTGATAACAATTTTGATTGTAACATGCAGCCATAACATTTTATCCAGTTATAGTCATTTAAACCTCCAAAAGAATATACTTAAATAAATAAAATGCACAAATTAATACATAAATAAATAATACCAGATCTAGGAAGTGCACACTTAAAGAAAAAGAGAGACTATGATTTTCTGAACATTTATCACTTCTGAGTGAAAGAAATCAGTGACAAAAATAAAATATGAGAAGTTACAGAGCCATTCACATCCTTACCAAGGGTGCATATTTCCAGAAAGGGACAAAGTAATTAAATTCATATTCAAGCAGGAACTCTTTGTTTCTAGGAAAACCCAAAATAAAAGGGGATCTTTCCCCTTTCAAGCATTTTGGGAATAAAAATTTAACATATTTTAATAAAATAGTCAACACAATATTGTTCTCCTTCAACCCCTCTCACTCTCCTCCCACAGTTGTTCATTGCTGGCCTTTTTTTATCCCTCTTTGGTTCTTTAACAATTCATCAGACAGCTTCACTTCTTCACTGATGTCAGTCACTGCCTTATAAATCCATAAAACTATTTCCAAGTGGAGACTTTCTGCAGTTCAGAGAATATACTAGAAGTGACTATCATAATGTAAGTAGAGTGACAGAGTACAATACTAAAATTAACATTGGCTTTAAAAAAAATTTAAAAATGAAATGTGTACCTGCTGAGGACTTAATAATAGCATTAGAATACGACTCCACACCCAGCAGGACTTGCCAGAGGCAGCGACAGGTGACAAGATGGAATCAGTGAAGAGATCAAGTAGGTGACAACATGAAATTGCTGAGCTATACAAGCTTCTATATTTACTAGCTTGCTGCTTTGTCTTTTTTTTTTTTTTTTTTTTTTTTTTGGTCTGTTGTTTGTTTTTTCTCTTTTTTTTAGCCCCTGACTGCTCTGATAGAAATTCTTATACACAAAATCTTTCCCCTCCAGCAAAACACACAGTTCAGTCTGACACGGAAACACCCTCTTTGGCACAGTAGATGTACTCAGTTACTTTGCTGTTGTGAAAATTCATTTTCACATATGAATTGCCTCTCTGAAACTAGTATCAGCACATTTTTTTATGGCTTGTTTTTCACTTTCTCTATTTTTTTTTTTTCTTTTTCTTGCATTTGTTGTAGAGTAGTACCAGAGCATGCAGGTACAATTATTGGCATTATCTTTTCTAAAACATCCCCCACCAGGTCCTTCTCAGTCACTTCCATTAAGTTACTAGAAGTATGGAATGCAAAAACTCAGTAGTTTCCTACACTTCTGCTATAGTGGCTCACAATAACCAGTTAAACACGTGAGATTGTGACTTCAGTTATCTTTATCTAATACATACATCTACTTATGAATAGAAATTCTGTGCCCCAATACCAGCTACCTCTGATAGAGATCTATTTTTAATATATTTTTTTAATTACACTAAACCATGTGGAGTGTTGTGCAGTGGAGGAACAGGAAATGGATTAAGATTTGTTTTCTCTGGTGATCTAAGGACAAGAACTGAGTTAAGTCACTGCAGCTGACATACTAGAGTTTAGACATAGAGAAAATATTTAGACATCATCACTCAAAGTCTTGTTTAATCTTAAAGAAAACCTTTAGACTATTGTCACTCAAGTTAGTGGAACATCAGAAATCTAAACCTCTGTTTTTAAGAACTAACACCAGTATACTTAACTGAGGCAATGAAGAGGGGTTTTAGAAGAATTACTTCAATGCATAAAAGATGACTGGGACGCTGGGAGACACACTGGCTGATATCTCACTGATTTGGGCTTCAGCATCAACTTCAAGACCAGTGATAGAGAGATACAGTATGAATGGTCATAGTGATTAGAGCCCTTAGAGAGCTGGATACTTTGTATAAGGTTTTCCTGACCCTCGGGGTATTGCCTCCTTCTTTTCCCACTTCCGGAGCTTGCCCTCTTTAGCACGCTATAGACGAGACTTGATTGGGAAAAAAAAAAAAGAAACACACATTCATTATGTCCCTTGCTGAAACTGGGCAACCCTCAAAAGAATGCAAGGCTTCCAGCATCAGAGAGAATAAACAAGGACTCCAATGCTGCAGGCTTACAAGGAAAGGATCTGTGTTCCCCAGTGCTGTCAAAGGCAAAGGACCCTCCATTACATGCAGTAAACTGTCCTAGAAGACACAGAACAACTGCCAAAGATTATACAGGCAGAACATTAGCATCACTGACTCCTGTGTAAAGGTATTCCTTAAAGAAAATCAACATTTAAGAGACTCCTATCTATTTTGTAGGGGTGGGGTTTTGGGGGGAGGGGGGAGGGAGGGGAAGCTACCTCATCCTGAGAAAACCCTCCACAAGGAACTGACCTTTCTGGGGACATCAGCTCTGCTAGTAGGACAATACTCTGCTTCTGCTTGGTGAAAATTGGAGTGACATCATTCCAGACCATCAGTTTGTAATTGTCTTCTTTGCACTGCAAACTCATTGAGCAATATCAGCTCTCACAGAAGCTTGAAATAATTCTTCAAATGGATCTGACTAAAAAGTTGCCTTCTAGAAGCGACTAATTACATGACCTCAGTGGAGAAAAGATTGAAATAGTTTCAGCCAAGATCAATGTGCTACCTAAGAATGACAAACAGAAAAATAACTTGGATAGCTTGAAGGAAAGCGAGGTTGAAGACAAAATAATTAGAGACTGTTCTGTAAAATGAAGCTTAATCAGAAAACAGAATAGCTGTAGAGAATCAAATTATGATCAGTGCAAGTGGGGAGAAAGCTACTATGAGGACTATGAAAACAGCTTTGGCAAGTTGCTTTATTTAAACAAAAAACAAAACCAAAACCCCCAAAAAACACAACAACAAAAAGAGGCTGTACATGTTAAGAATGAAGATTACATTTTCAGCAAAACTAAGTTTCAATTCTTATATTCCTGAAAAGGAGCTAAACATGTCATCTTAGATTTTAGTGTAAGAAAAAAATCTTTTATCACTATGCACCAGCCTTGCAAACTCACCATGAGGTCTAGGAATTAAAGTCAGCTTGTTTGGTTTTATGTATCATCACCAGTTTTACAGCATAGATTTAGCTGAGAATTATTTTTGTATGCAACCTAAAACCGTCAGTTATGTTGAGTCATAGGTATATAATAATGTGGGTTTGTGAGAAAAGTGTATGCAAATGGTCAAGGCCAAAGTTGTGGTTTTGTTTGGGGGAGGGTTGGGGGTTTTTTGTTGGGTTGGTTGTTATTTGGGTGTTTTTTTTTTTGTGTGTTTTTGTTTATTTGTTTGGTTTGGTTTTTTGTTGCTTTTTTCCCTAAGGTTTTGATTAAATTTGAATTTCACCATTTGAAGGTAAACATATTTTACCTGCAGAACATTAGATAAAGGATGTAAGATCTGGCACATCTGGTATGTATCTGCAAATACAAACCAGGAAGCAGAAATTAAAAAATAATTAAAAGCAGATTTCTGCTGAGTCTCCTCATATTGCTAGCCAAATATATTGATAAATAGCCAAGAATTTCAGAACTGTGTGGTTGTCACAAAATTCAAAGCTATATATATTTCACATCTGCCAAGCTGCTGACTTAACACATGGTGTTAGCTACTAATAAAAAACATATATATCTATGTATCTCTGTATATTAATTTCTGCAGGTTCAGAATAGATTATTAATTTATATTTTTACATATTCTAAGTCTAAGGACAGGAAGAAGGGTCTGAGAGTCAAAATACTACGCATATTACTGATTATATTAATTGATTACACTTAATGAACTAAGGGTGTTGTATTGAAAATATCTGTGATTTTTAGAAAAAAATATATATAAAGGCACAACCTGCTGGGTACTGAACACTGAGCACATAAGACTAGCACCACATAGCAGGAAGTGCAGGCAGAGGTTATTCTCTAGAAAACTACTATAGTCAGATGAGTTGTTTATTATTCACTTTTTTCACATGCAGATTAATTTAGGAAATCTTATTTTGGGAATGTAAGGAAGACACCATGCTGTGATCACCCCTGCTTTTACCTATGGATGTCAGTGTGTATCAATGTGTAAGCAAGTCAGCCATACCACACGAGCTGCTGAAGTGTCCTGAGTAAAACTCACCCAGCCAGTGCATAAAACTTGATCTGAATAACTATGATAGATTCTGAGATAATGCCTAACATCTAACAATTTTACACACAGACCCAGATAGGAAGGCCAGAATAGGAAGTGTTCTGTCCACAAAATGCTAAAGACTACAATAACAGATGTAGAACTGTGTTTGTTGGCATGTAATGTGTAGGCCTGATGTGAATTATGGTAATCTTCCTGTGCATGCACAAAAAGTACTATACTCCAAAATAAAATCAGGCTAGGAATGAATTCTTATTTCAAGGTCCTAGGAGACAGTACAAACATAACTATAAACAATTGTGGGGTAACTGCATTCATTCTCCTCAGCACTTCTATCTGCATCATTTTTCACCTCAGATGTTTTCACCAAGAAAAACATAAAATCTAGGCAAACTACTGTGAGAACTACCAGGCTTTGAAGAGTGAGGGTTTGGAAAGATGAATTATTACTGTGACCTTTTGTTTACACTGAAGTCAGTACCCTGAAGAGAATACAGACCAAGTCTACACAAGGCCCTCTGCAAGGTGACTTAAGAGAAAAACAGTGATATAAAAGTTGCACTCCGTTTGTTTTTTTCCTGATATGTGTGTCTCAGAAGTTGTGTGCTATTATCTTATGAGCCTGAGGAGAACAATGAAAACTAAAACAATAGACACTTTTGGTCAATAACAAATATCACAGAAAGAGAGTACTTGACACTTAAGCCATCCAAAGTGACCAACAGAGTATTCTTAAAAGATATTCTTCTGAACACTTATTGTTTGTGAATAGGAAACCCTTCCTCCTTGCTGCAATTAATTTGATTAGATGCTAGGGAATTTTTATGGGTGAAAACAGCCATACAGGTCTCTACAGAGCTTTCAAAAAGGACAACCTTCTTTATACTTTTTTTTATTATTTATTTTTTTCTCCTCTCATTTACAAACCTGACTGTGCATACACTCTTTGTTTAAATCTGCATTACAGTAGTGCCAAAAACTGAAACATGGTATGGGAGGCTGGTCTTGCAAAAAGCAACCAAAAGAGATGTCTTGTCACACTGAAAACTTTTCTATGTGGTAACACAAGAAATAAAGTCTATGCATTGAGATATCCTTTCATGCAGAGTAGACATGAGTTTCACTTTTTTGCTTTTTTTTTGGGTGGTGGGGGTGGGGTGGGCAACTTATTGTTTATGTTTAAAAGTTAAAGGCATATCAAAATCAGAGTTCAACAAAGTTAGATATTTTCCTTAGCCCACTGTGTTAAAATCAGTGCTTGACAATATTTGTTTATTTCTCATCATATCATCACCAGTTATAATCACCTGCCTGACATAAGAAAAGTTAAAATACAGGAAGACAGATGTAATGAGGAACATTTCTCTTATGAAGAAGGGCCAAGAGACCTGGGGCCATTTAGCTTAGAGAACAGAAGGCTGAAAGGAGATCTGATCAATGTTTACAAATACTCTAAGGGTGGGTATCAAGAAGAAGGGGTCAGTCTCTCTTTACTGGTGCTGTGATAGGACAAGGGGCCTCAAGTTATGCCATGGGAAGTTTAGGTAAGATGTTAGGAAAGATCTGTTCAATGAAAGTTATTTCAAAGACTTATAACTGTAGTGCTGAGGGACAAAGTTTAGTGGTAACTTGGCAGTGCCTGGTTAATGGTTGAACTTGATGATCTTGAAGGTCTCTTCCAACCCAAGCAATTCTATGATGCTGTGATTAAAGTTCCATATTTTATGAAAAAAATAAGTTATTTTTTTGTTATTAAAAGTTTGGTCAAGTCTAATCAGGCTCCATGGTGGCTTACATATTTGTAATTGCAGGGTGAGTTTCTGTAAGGAGAGGGAAAAGACGAAAAATTAGAAGAAAGGGACCTCTATTATTTTACAAGTTGAAGATACAAAAAAAAGGAAAAAAGAATTCCATATATCTTCACATCTTTAAGTACAGTAATGTTGTTTTGAAAGAGGCACAAGTACTTTTCTGCATTTGTGAAAAATGTATGGAATGCTCTAACAAGATTTTGGAAAGATTTTGCTTGGTGTATTATCAATTTCCACTTGTAAAGATGGTGATTAATTTGTGAGTGAAGTGGAAAATATTCACAACAGTTATTTGATCAAAAGAAAAAGTGGTTGGTTGGATTCCTTTCCAGTGCATGCCACCAGGGCAGAGTGCGGGCATGATCTTCTCAGATCACACCTTAGTAACAAATTAACTCAGATACAAGGATCTGAGAGAAAACACCCTGAGTCTGCTTAAAGTCCAAGGAGTTTATAAAGCAGTTCATTCTACTAATGTAAATGTCTGGGGAAAAAAATGTTAAACAAACAAGCCAGTGTTAATCTGGCATTTGGGAAAATCTGCCAACTGAAAAAAAAAAAGAAAAGCAAAACTAAAAACCTACAAAAGAAATACAGTTTCTTAATGTTTATCTTTACTGTAAGTCAATTTCTTTGACCACATACCAGCACAATATATTCACACCCAGTACTGAGCACAGATATTGTAATAACGTGTATGCATATGTACGCATGTATGGGTATGTGTATGTGAGTGTCTCATAGGGGGTTTATTTTAATATATCTTTTCTTTGAAATTCATTGATCTGCAGCAATTTTGAAAACAGAATGTTCAGTGAAGGGTCAAATACTGCACTCCTGCATTTGAAAGTGCAAAGGAAACTCAAACCATGTTATGGGATTGCAAAAAGTAAACTCAACCACAGAAGAAACATGCTTGGAAATTTTAGTATTGAAAATTCACACTTCATTTGTGGAGATCAATATTTAAATGGGGCTGTTGTAGAAATAAGACAATGAATGTTTCATAAACTGAGTAATTTTGCATTGTTTATTAATTTACATACAATTCTGACTAATGTAGCTACTGTATTTCTTTACAGAAGCAATGTAACTGTTGCATCTAGTAGTGTCCTGAGTTTTGTACCTGATACTGAAATCAAATGTCAAATATCAAAAAGTAACACAAATACAAAACCTGATGACACAGTGTCCTCTGAAGGCAAAGTTGACATAGGCTGATATTTTTAAAATGATGATGTACAATAAGAAATATATTGCAGACAGCTTTGATATTTTTAAATTAACTTAATTCTAATCTTTTTAATTGAAGCCACTCCTTGAGATGTAACTTAAGGTGAAGTTCTTGCTCAAGTATAAAGTTGGAGAGATTCTGGAGTTGTTCTATGGCTATCTTCTTCAAGAGCTATTGTTTAATCTCTGTTGATCCTCACCACAAGGTGAGACCTTGAACAATTGAAAGCATATATCCTTATTGTCTCTACCTGTAAAGAGGTTGTAGCAGGGTGGTTGTCAGCCGCGGGAATTTTTAAAACCCGGCGGAGTTGAGCACGCGACGCCATTTTGGCTGGTGAGCTAGGCTTCTTGCCTGGTTGCACGTGCCAGGTCAGCTGACAGGATACAGGGAAAAAAAAAAAAAAAACAAAAAAACCCACAACCCTCAATAAAATCTCTGATCTTAAGATCTCTTGTCTGCAGGTACCTACCATGGTAGCAACTCGGACAAAGGGTGTTAAACATGCAGTAGGTTCTCAGACTGAGTTTCTCTGCAAGCATGCTGGTGTTCAGGCTTCTGGCTGCAGTGAGTGTTCAAGCCTGGCACTTGGTGTGGAGGGTGAAGAAGACACCTGTGTCAGGTGTGACCAGGTGAATTTTCTCATAAATTTGGTAGCTGAGCTGAAGGATGAAGTGGCTGAGATGAAAGCAGAAGTAGCAAGGCTCAGGACCATACAAGAATGTGAAAGGGAGTTGGATATGTGGGAACAGGCTTTGAAACCCCCTCCAGTTGAGGGGAGCAGTGGAGGGTGGATACAGGTCCCTGTCAGGGGAAGCAAAGGGAATGCACCCCGACCCTCTTCCCCTCCCCCGCTGCCCTTGAGCAATAACTATGAGACTCTGCAGGCTGATGGCAATGTGGATGAGAGTATTGTAGAGGAACCGATCAAGGAGATACCAAAGACGAAGCAGCCCCCCCAAACCTTAAGGACCAGTGCTACAAAGAAAAAGGCTATAGTTATTGGAGACTCTCTCCTGAGAGGAACAGAGGGACCCATATGTCGTCCCGACCCATCCCATAGGGAGGTGTGCTGCCTACTTGGGGCCCGGGTGAAGGACATCACCCAGAGGTTACCTAAACTAATCCAGCCCTCTGACTATTACCCATTGCTGGTAATTCAGGCTGGAAGTGAAGAAATTGAAAAGAGCAGCACCAGGAAGATTAAAAAGGAAATTAAGGCCCTTGGGAAATCAATTGACGGGGCAGGAGCTCAAGTGGTGTTCTGTTCAGTTCCCTCAGCAGCTGTGGTGTACACTGAGAGGAACAGGAAAACCCACACCATCAACAGTTGGCTTAGGAGATGGTGCCAGCAGCGGAATTTTGGCTTCTTTGATCACGGGGCAACTCTTACTGCACCTGACCTGCTGGACCAAGATGGGTTGAATTTATCTAGAAAGGGTAAGAGGGTGCTGGCACTGGGGTTGGCAGGACTCATTGGGAGGGCTTTAAACTAGGTCTGAAGGGGGTGGGTGTGGAAACCAGTCTCCCTGGAGAGGAGGGAGGACCACATAAACTGGTGAAATCAGTAGCCCAGCTGAAGTGCATGTACACCAATGCATGCAGTATGGGCAACAAACAAGATGAACTGGAACTCTTGGTTCACCAGGAAGACTATGATGTAGTTGCCATTACAGAAACGTGGTGGGACGATTCTCACAATTGGAGTACTGCACTGGGGGGTTATAAGCTCTTTAGGAGAGACAGGCAAGGGAGAAGAGGAGGAGGGGTGGCCCTGTATATTAGGGAATCTTTTGATGCCTCAGAACTCGAGGTTGCAGATGAAAGGATTGAATGCTTATGGGTTAAAATCAGAGGGAGGCCACACAAAACTGACATCCTGGTTGGAGTCTGTTATAGACCACCCAACCAGGACGAGGAGGCCGACGAGATATTCTATAAGCAGCTGGAAGCTGTCTCAAGATCATCAGACCTTGTCCTTGTGGGGGACTTTAACCTACCAGACATCTGCTGGGAACTTAATTCAGCAGAGAGGAGAGAGTCCAGAAGGTTCCTAGAGTGCATGGATGACAACTTCCTGATGCAGCTCTTAGGTGAACCTACCAGGGGCAAGGCTCTGCTTGATCTGATGTTCCCAAATAGAGAAGGGCTGGTGGGAGATGTGATGGTCGGAGGCTGTCTAGGGTGCAGCGACCATGAGATAGTGGAGTTTTCAATATGCAGGGAAATAGGGAGGAGCAGTAACAGAACCCTCACTTTGGACTTTCGGAGGGCAAACTTCAGGTTGTTCAGGCAACTTATTCAGAAAGTTCCCTGGGTAACAGCCCTTAAGAAGAAAGGGGTCCAGGATGGTTGGACCTACTTCAAACAGGAGCTCCTAAAGGCACAGGAACTGGCAGTTCCCACATGCCGTAAGACGAGCCGGCGGGGAAGACAACTGGCCTGGATGAGCAAGCAGCTCCTGAAGGATTTAAGGGAAAAAAAGAGGGTTTATCGCCTTTGGAAAGGGGGGGAGGCAACTAGTGATATGTTTAAGGATGTTGCTAGATCATGTAGAAGAAAAATTAGAGAGGCAAAAGCACAGTTAGAAATTAAACTGGCCGCTTCTGTGAAAGACAACAAAAAGCATTTTTATAAATATATTAATGCTAAAAAGAGGGGCAAGAGGAGCCTCCACTCCTTACTGGACGTGAAGGGTAACATTGTAACTGAGGATGAGGAGAAGGCTGAGATTCTAAATACCTTCTTTGCCTCCATTTTCAACAGTAAGGCAGGAGGACTTCAGGATAACTGGCCTCCTGAGCTGGTTGATGAGGTCAAGGAGCAGTGTTGTACTCCTGAAATCCATGTGGAATTAGTTCGAGACTTGTTGAGTCACTTGGATATTCACAAGTCCATGGGACCTGATGGGATTCATCCTAGGGTGCTGAAAGAGCTGGCAGATGAGCTGGCCAAGCCTCTCTCCATCATTTTCCACCAGTCCTGGCTCACTGGAGAGGTCCCAGAAGACTGGAAACTGGCCAGTGTGACACCCATCCACAAGAAGGGACGAACAGAAGAACGTGGGAACTACAGGCCTGTCAGCCTGACCTCAGTGCCAGGGAAAATCATGGAGCAGATTGTCTTGGGGGCAATCACTGCATACCTGAAGGATAGCCAAGGAATCAGGCCCAGCCAACATGGATTTAGGAAGGGCAGGTCCTGCCTCACCAACCTGATCTCCTTCTATGATCAGGTGACCAGACTGGTGGACGTGGGAAAGGCTGTGGATGTAGTCTACCTGGACTTCAGCAAGGCCTTTGACACTGTCCCCCACAGCAAACTCCTGGTCAAGATGTCAGCCCATGGCTTGGACAGCAGCACTCTGCGTTGGGTTAGGAACTGGCTGGAGGGCCGAGCCCAGAGAGTGGTGGTGAATGGTGCCACATCCAGCTGGCAGCCTGTCACTAGTGGTGTCCCCCAGGGATCAGTGCTGGGCCCCATCCTGTTCAATATCTTTATTGATGATCTGGATGAGGGGATTGAGTCCATCATCAGTAAATTTGCAGATGACACCAAGCTGGGAGCAGATGTTGATCTGTTAGAAGGTAGAAGGGCTCTGCAGAGGGACCTTGACAGGCTGGACAGATGGGCAGAGTCCAACAGGATGGCATTCAACAAGTCCAAGTGCCGGGTGCTGCACTTCGGCCACAACAACCCCATGCAGAGCTACAGGCTGGGGTCAGAGTGGCTGGAGAGCAGCCAGGCAGAAAGGGACCTGGGGGTACTGGTTGACAGGCGCCTGAACATGAGCCAGTAGTGTGCCCAGGTGGCCAAGAGAGCCAATGGCATCCTGGCCTGCATCAGGCATAGTTTGGCCAGCAGGAGCAGGGAGGTCATTGTACCCCTGTACACAGCACTGGTTAGGCCACACCTTGAGTACTGTGTTCAGTTCTGGGCTCCTCAGTTTAGGAAAGATGTTGAATTGCTGGAGCATGTCCAGAGAAGGGCAACGAGGCTGGTGAGAGGCCTTGAGCACAAGCCCTATGAGGAGAGGCTGAGGGAGCTGGGACTGTTTAGCCTGGAGAAGAGGAGGCTCAGGGGAGACCTCATTGCTGTCTACAACTACCTGAAGGGAGGTTGTAGCCAGGAGGGGGTTGGTCTCTTCTCCCAGGCAACCAGCACCAGAACAAGAGGACACAGTCTCAAACTGCGCCAGGGGAGGTTTAGGCTGGAGGTGAGGAGAAAGTTCTTCACAGAGAGAGTGGTTGGCCATTGGAATGGGCTGCCCAGGGAGGTGGTGGAGTCACCATCCCTGGAGGTGTTCAAGAGGGGATTGGACGTGGCACTTGGTGCCATGGTTTATATAGGCGTGAGGTGTAGGGTGACAGGTTGGACTCGATGATCCTTGAGGTCTCTTCCAACCTTCTTGATTCTTGATTCTTGATTCTTGATTCTTGATTCTTGATTCTCTTCTCCCTAATAAACAACTGACAAGATGAGAAGAAATGTCCTTTAGTTGCATCAGGGGAGGTTTACTTTCGCTATTAGAAGGGTTCACTGAAAGAGTTATCAAACACTGGGATAGGCTCCTCAGGGAAAAGGCTGAATCCCCATCCCTGGAGATATTTAAAAGATGCATAAATTTGGTGTTAAAGGACATGGTCATCATGACACTTGGTAGAGTTAGGTAATGGTTGAATTTGATGACCTTAAAGATCTTTTCCAACAAAAATGATTCTATGATTGTATGATTTTACACACCCTTTTTACAAAGATGGTTAAATTAACTATCAGGCACTCTCAATATTTATTTTACTTTGCAGGATATTTTGGCTGACTATTGAGCATAAATATTACTAACTACCATTGGTTTGTAATGGGAATTCCCAGAACGCTTGTATTACTTTTTCATCCATTCTTTGTATTAAGATATTCATTCAGCCTCACAAACAAGAGTTGAATTCTTACCTCAGATAGCCTTCTTAGTTCTAATCTTTTTATTAGAAAGATAATTAAAATCTCAAAATATTTGTTCTAAACCTGAATATTTCCAGTCTTTTCAGTTAAGCACTCATTGGATAATACATAAACTCTTCTCCATAACAATCTTTCAAAATTTAGTAGGCATCAGTTTTACAGATGCCGACAATGCAAAATACAGTTACTCCAATACTACCATTCTTACATAGAGATTGTGCAATTACCTGATCATATTTGTGCAGGAAAGATTTTATTTTTGGTTGAAAACCAGCAGAGTTATCACATGAAAATAAAAGCATTTGCAAATAAGCATCTTAATAGAAGTAAATGTCTAGGTATACATGAAAAGAACTCATGATTTCCCCTGTATGGGGAGATACATGAGCAGACATAACTGAAATATTTCCCCGCTACATATGTTCTTCCTGAAGTCAATCCAGTTATGACTTTAAAGAGCTTAGAAAAGCTTTTACTCAGCATACTGCAATATCTTTTTATGGGAAATTAAATTAAGCATTCATTTTCCAAAAATGAGGTTGTCCTTTTTTCCAAATCTTCAGTGTGTTGAATTGCTTTAAAGAAATGTCTTTCTTTACAATGAGACTGAAAGAAATTAATTTCTTAAACAAAATGAGATTAGTCTGGCCATATCGCTGTACAGGTTTAAGACATCCTGTGAATATATTTCTGCTGATAGTTTCCTTATATAGTTCTGCTGAAGATGGTTTGTGAGAAGTCCTCAATTTGGAGTGAAGTGGCGCAACAAGGTGACTAGCAGCAAAGCCTCTCACAAGGTGCCCTCAAGTCTAATACCAGATGTATAGTTTGCCTCAACAAAGCAAAATGTATAAGTAGCTCATTAACAATAAATTGTAGAATTTATCAAGTATTGCCATGACTGCTCAACAAAGAACTGAGAGAATGTTCTAGAGGCATGCATAATTTAGCTCAAATCATCAACCATGTATTCCAAACTTTTAGCTGTAGCTTCTCTGTACCAGATAGCAAAAATGTAAGAAAATACATTTCTATTTTAAAAAAATTACATGGGAAAAAACCCAAAACGACAACTTAAAGAGTGACACAGTACTTACTTTAACAAAGTTCAGCCATGAATTGTTCAGCAAAAATAATAATCATATATAAGCCATTGGACTCATGCCCACAGCAACTATAACTGTTTTCTTGGACTATTAGAAATTCGTATCTTGGATCATTCAAAACATCTGAATGAGACAATTTATTCAAAGAATAAATAGATTGATTGATATCCTGGTTTCAGACAGAGTGGCTTTAGAAAGCCACAGAGTTGAGACCTCCAGAAGGTCCAGAGTGTCCAGAAAGTCCAGCCCAGTGGGTGGACACAGGAAATTATGTTATTTCATTCCCACAGTGTCCTGCATCTCCAGTATAAAACTGACAGCACAAGCTGCCTCAGGGGCTTCTCTTTCCTTTTTTTTTTTAAACCTTCTCTTCCTCTTTTCCCCTTTCCCTTTTCCCTCTCTCTCTCTCTCCTTCCTGATGCTGCTCCCTTATCTTGGTGGTTGTAGGGGAGTGAGGCAAAGAGTGGCCTTGGCAGGTATCTGAAGCTGGTGAGACAATTTTTTTTACTGCATCACAAAAGTAATGGGGCGGGGGATGTGCAGAGAGGCATGGGGTGGGGGGCATTTGAGGTGTGATTTTTGGCCTGGTCAGTGGAGGTTGGGAAAGCTTTGGCTTAATGGGCTTCTGTATAAGCCCAGACTATGGGGGTTTTATGTATTTTATATGTTTTGCACTGTAGCACTATAGCATTGTAGTTTATGAATAGGACTTCCATTTAGACTTCCAGTAATATTCTGAATTCCTATCCAATCCTGTGTGGAGTCTTCTTCAACTACTTTGAGAGTAGTTTTAGAATCTGTCTTCTTCCACTACTTAAATGAAGACAGTTGCAAGTGCATTGTGTTCTGGTATTGACTTCCCTTCATTTTATAACTGAAGGTGGATCACACGTTACAATATTTGCACTCTTTACAGGCAGAACTTAAAACATTCCCAGATCTCATTAAAAGAAGGGGATTTTTTCTTAATGCCTCCTTACCCAAATCCATATAATTAATGAGGATTTCTCCTTGACTAAAATTAAATTTCTAGCTTTTACTGCAGCAGGGAAAAGCTTGAAACATGTTTCACTACATTAAAAAACAAACAAACAACAACAAAACCCCCATGTTTCACAGAGCTACTGTTATCTTTAAGTT
The DNA here is from genome assembly GCF_027791375.1 of Indicator indicator. Taxonomy (NCBI): domain Eukaryota; kingdom Metazoa; phylum Chordata; class Aves; order Piciformes; family Indicatoridae; genus Indicator; species Indicator indicator. Next base: position 51,037,510 of record NC_072010.1, on the reverse strand, counting down.
CTTTCTTCATTCTGACAGACTTACTATGATTTTCAAATATGCCAAATTAGTATTGCAGGGGTGAAATGAGGTTTCACATAGGTGACAGATTTCCTGATTGCTATGAGGATGTATTTAACTTCTTAAAGTTATGTATGCACACATACAGACAGACAAACCTGTAAGGGGATTTATGTGTGCATAAATATTTTTTCTCTCGAGGGTTAGGGGAATTAGTTACAGACTACATCTTACTAATTTTTAAACACTAGTAGAAACCGACAGAAATGCACATAACTTCATGTAACTCCAATGCAGATTTATACATTGAGAGTAACAGAATTTGGCTGCAGAAAAACATTTCAAACTCTCAAAACTGACAAGACAAAAGCTAGTGAGATTCTGGTTGAAATCATACAATAAAAAGAAGACATAGTCCCTAGTTTGTCATCCTACATAATATGTATGAGAAGACTGATATTCCTGAGATTTTATTTAATATCAGAAATAGAGCATACAGACACAGATGTTCAACATCATGCCAAATACTATTAAAATAATAATAATAAAAAACAAGACAGAAAACCAACCTGCTGATCTCTTTCTATGAGATATTGAATAACAATGCCTGAAAGGTATTATGCATCATTTAGTTTATCTCTTGGGTCAGTTATGAGGAATTTCAGTCCTATTCCCAGTGAGTTACATGCTACTGGATAAATAACATTTCACATTTTTGTGAATAAATTGATACCTGTATCTTATGCTCATCTGCTGTTGCACTTATGGCAAGAGGTATGAGCCATAAGTTTTAATATGTATCACAATGTCTTTCAGAATCCTAGGTGTTTCCTTATTTGCATTTTCATCTACACAGAGGAGCTTTACGGATCCCATGCACAGCAAAAACACATAGTTTGCTCATGTCAGACTATTAGGAGTGAGGGAAGAGAAGAAAGGACTACCAGATCCTGAAGAAGACTTTGAAGCTGCCATGGTGTACTGGTGTCATTAAAGAAAACAGAGCTGTGCAGTAATATATATATATGTGTGTGTGTGCATATACACACACACACACACACACATATATATATATATATATATATATATATATACACACACTGCTGTCTGGTAACAAGTCTTCAAGTCTTAAGGGATCTTCTCGTCAAATCCTCATACAGTTGAGTCGTTTCACCATGGACAACAAAGATTCTAATAGGTTGTTTTCCCCTGTCTGTCTACATAATCCACACACTTTAGCTGTTTGAAAATAGCATAAAGGAGGAAAAGTTGCAAGCTGTTCTCAGTTGGCAGATGATCACAAAAGAAAATGTGATTTCCTGTCATGAAACATGTGTCTAAAACATAAAAAAATTACATGTAATGAAGATTCATGAAATATTTTGTTACAGAAACATGGGCTCAGCATAAAAATTCAGAATTCTGGCCTACCTAGTTAGATATTCTGATCTTGAAAGTGACCAGTTTTCAAGAATATTATTAAGATCACATCTTTGCACAAGACTAGTAGCAAGTTCTTAAGTAAATAGAAAATATGTGGGTTTTGGTTTTTAATAGATGTTGTAAGACTGAGCTTGACAGGGTGCTGGCTCATCACAACTGTCACCTGCAAAGGTGGGACAAGGTGATCCTTGGGGTCCCTTTCAACCTGTCATTCTGTGATTCTCTGATTCTGGTCTTAGTTCAGTCAATTGCAATTACTTGATTATTTAAATAATTACATTGGAAACATTGCCTTTTGTAGTATCTAATATATGACACTAAGCTGTGTGGTCTGATTGATGTGCTGGAGGGAAGAGATGCCATCCAGAAGGTCTTGGACAGCTTAAGAAGTGGGCCTAAGCCAACCACATGAAGTTCAGCAATGCCAAGTACAAGGTCCTACATCAGTGTTGCACCAATTCCCAAGTATAAATATAGTCTGCGTGAAGAGTGGCTCAGGAGCAGTCTTGAGGAGAAGGGCTTGGGACTGTTGACGAAAAACTCAACATGAGCCAGCAATGGCAGCCCAGGTGGCCAACCATATCGTGGGCTGCATCAAAAGAAGTGTGACAAGTAGGACAAGGGAAGTGATTCTTCCCCTCTACTCTGATCTCATGGGACCCCACCTGGAGTACTACATCCAGTTCTGGTGCCCCCAACATAAGACGGACATGGAGCTGCTGGAGTGGGTCCAGAGGAGGACCACAAAGATGATCAGATGGCTGGAGCAGCTTCCCTGTGGAGATAGGCTGCAAGAGTTGGGGCTGTTCATTCTGGAGTAAAGAAGGCTATGGGAAGGCCTTATAGGGGCTTTCCAGTACACAAAGGAGACCTCCCAGTACGCAAAGGGGACCTCCAAGAAAGCTGGGTAAGGATTTTTTTAAAGGTTGCCCAAGGAAGTCATGAATGCCCCCTCTCTGAAGGTATTCAAGGCCAGGTTGGATGAGGCCTCCATCAACCTGGTCCTTTGGAAGGTGTCCCTGTCCGTGTCAGGGTGGTTGAAACTAGATGATGTTGAATACTGGCCAACCTGATCTAGTGTGAGGTGTCCCTGCCCATGGCAGGAGGGTTGGAACTAGATGATGCTTGCTGTGCCTTCCAACCCTTACTGATTCTATGATTCTATGATTCTATTGAAGATCCCTTCCAACCTAAACCATTCTATGAATCTATGGCTCTGAATATAAGCACTCCACTTTTAACTTTAAAAATACCTATTCTTACAATCTACATTAGCATCTTTTCCAATAACAGCATAAAGTTAGAAAAATCTTAACATTTGATTTATTTCTTTTATTCTTATTCTCTCTTTCTTTAACAGCCCATTATCTCTAAGTTACCTTATAATTTTGACGGATTACAAAACATAGACATTTGTAAAATTGATTTATTGAAACATGCTGAAGCAATTGGCATTGTAAAATATTATGAGTCCTAAAAGTGTTTTTCATTAATCACTGTTAATGCTTCTGACATTCTTAAGGACCAATTTTATCTGGAAATTACCCAAATCCTTTGGGTAGAATGATTTGCTGTATAAGACCTCTTAACATGGAGTGGTGCTGATACTTCATTTTGTTTCAGGAAAGAATTATGTTCTAGATAGAATTATATTGTTCTTTCCTCAATTTTTCATAAGAGAAAAATAACCACATTTTCATTTATATTTGTTATCAGTAACTAACATTGTTTGTTTTTTCATATATAGTTACAAATTTTAACATTAAAAATGAGAAAAAGATCAACTTCTCATTTCAAATAATTATTTTAAGGAATTATTAACACATGATGGATTTTAACAAGCACAAGATGTTCCATGGCTTTGTGAAAAGAAACTAGAGAATATTTTTTCACCTCCTTACTATCACAGTGTTTTACTTTCTTATCAGAAAACAAACCTATACATTCCAATGTTAATTTATTTATATTGATTTTTTTTTCAAATCGCCAGAAACAACTTGTCCACGTTAATTACATTTCCTATGGTAATTATATTTTGTGTTGATTGGTAAGTAGAATTTTTTCAGTGATTTTAGAAAAGGAAGGGTAACCACGTGCCACATCTGCAAAATGTCTTGATCTTGCTTACTAAAACAGTGTTCTTTCAATCATTTCAATCCATATGGTTTAGTGAATTTTCCCATTGAAAAAATCTAAAACGTGCATTCAACTGAGATATTTTACTTAGAGACTGGTAGCAGGAAAGTTTAATCTTGTCTGATTATCTGGAAACATCTGTTATAGAATTTATGGATTTATAATTAATAATATGGCAAATATTAATAAAAACATTAATTACTTTTTATTAATATGAAAAATTGCTCAAAACATATCAAAAAGGTTTGGTGTAAGGCTGGAATATATATTGACAGTGAGAATGTACAGTATTTAGGCAATATAACACTTGTAACAATTTTAAGCAAACTGGAAGGAATAACAGAGAGAGTAGAGAATCCCCGGCACAAATATGGCACTCAAGCACAGCGGGGACTTGAGAAGAACTATAAATGCAGGAGGCAATAAAGCACTCATGGAGTTCCACCCAAATAGGGGGGGGTGCTGCTGTATGTTAGCCATCGAGGCTTTTTTGGGTGCTCTCGTGCACCAAGCTAAGGTGGTTGCAGGCAGGAGTGCCACGTGGTCTTTGATGCTGATCTGGCTCCAGCAGGACGGCAGGCGGTACGATGCGTTTTCACGAAGGGCTCTTGTGTCTTGCTGGGTTAACTGAGGCACTGCAAAAATTGTGAGGCTTGGGTCCTAAGGCTCGTGGCTTCTCAGGCTTGCAGTAAGTAGGGCTTGTGGTTTCTATCCCAGATCTTGGACAAGGCGACTCGAGGCAGGGCAAGTCCAAGGAGGCAAGTCCAGGCAAAGGCAAATTCAGGCAAGGCAGGGAAATAAACATCAGCCTGTATTTATTACTCGTCTGAGATTCAATTGGGCAACTGGAGCCAGCAAACAGTTACAGAAAAGGGACTCTGCCAGGCTGTGGCCATAAAAGGCAGGATCATAGGCCTGGCCTGGGAAACGCAGTGGGCAGTGCACATGCACCCCAAAAGGAAGCTCTATTTACAAGACATGTTGGTGTCTGTTCTTTTGTCCCTTTCCCCATGTTACCCTGCGGGACTCCAGCAGAAGGGAGCGGGGAGAGGGCAACCATGTCTAGACATTCCAAGACCTGCCTGGGTTTGTGCTGGGTCCATTTGGCCCTACCACCACAATATAAGCATAGGTGTCCTCATAGGCCCAGTGTGTCAGATTTGAGAGCATCAAGGTGATAGTTTTACTTCTTCATGCTGCCTTCCATATGTCACAGAGTGGTAACCATTATAGGTTGTACTGCATTTTTCAGTTATGAATGGCTTTACTTCCTAAGACTTTCGAAGTGAGGGGCTGGGGATAAAAAATATCTTACTGAAAGCACAAGATAAAAAAAAAAAACAAAACCCCAGAAAAACAAAGGAAAAGCTTAACAGAATAGGCTCATGATCCATCTTCTTACAGAAGGAGCAATGATTGCTTTCCTTGACAGTCTGACCTTTGTTTACTTTTATAAAGTTTTGTGTCTACTCTTCAGACTCAGTTTTAGAAGATAACCAAGACCAGACTGACTTGCTTCTGGAAAGTTCCATTCTTCCTTCACTCCCTGCTATGGCAGAATCCATTGTTTTGTTCCAGTTATTTGACTCCAAGCTGTCTCTGTGTAAGAAGAGTAAGTGAAAGAAACAGACAATGTGAATTAATAATTTTGTATTTTAAAATACCTTTGTCAACAATAGAACAAGATCAGGCTTTCATAAAAACTGATAATTGAGGTTTATTATTATTTTTTTTTTTTTTTAAATGATTGGATGGTTTTATTCTATTGTTGATGTTCTTTGGCACACTCAAAAATCAGTAACACTTCAGACTATTTGAGAATATGTTACTGTGCTGGTTTTGGCTGAGTTAATTTTCTTTATAGCAGCTAGTATGGAACTATGTTTTAGATTCATGCAGAGAACAGTGTTGGTAATTCAGAGATGTTTTCATTATTGGTGAACAGTGCTTACATGGAGTCAAGGCCTTTTCTGCTTCTCACACCACGAGGGAGTAGGGTGGGGGTGCACAAGAATTTTGGAAATGCTACAGATGGAAATGCTGACCCCAACTAACCAAAGGGTTATTCCATATGAGGTCATGCTCAGCAATAATAAGATGGAGTAAGAAGGAAGGGAGGGAGGTTTGCAGTGATAGCCTTTGTCTTCGCTAGTAATAGTTATGAGTAAAGGAGCCCTGCTTTCCTGGAAATGCCTGAACACTTACTTTCTGATGGGAAATAGTGAATTAATTCTTTGTTTGCTTTGCTTCTGCATGCAGCTTTTGTTTTACCTATTACATTGTGTTCACCTCAATTTTTCTCAGTTTTACCATTCTTATTCTCTCCCCCATGCCATGAGTAGGTATGGTACTTTGGAACATGGTCTAGTGGTCACAGAAGTTTTTGACTTGATGATCTTAGAGGTCTTTTCTAGCCTTAATGATTCTGTGGTGGACTGCCTCAGAATGTCTCCCGTCTCCAAAAAATCAGACTTGCCTAGCAGCACAGTTTTATTGAACACTTTTTAATGGGCATTTCTTTACTTCTGTTAGTATGATAAATAGGAAGCATATCACTCTGCACCAGTACAGGAACCTGAATCTAGAGAATTAAGCTGTATCTACAATTTATACGCCTATCAATCAACTCTTATTCCATGTTGTTCATTCTTCATTATGATTACTATTTTTAATACGATTTCATCACACACATTCTATTTCTAATTTCTACATTGTCCTTAAAAGAAGCAAGTAGAAAAAGTTCAGCCATTGTGTTTTTTTTTTTTTTTGGTGTGTGTTCAGTTTGTGCTGCAAGTCTTTAAAATTCATGCAGAGGCATTTCTGGTCCTTTAGCACCTTCTCTTCAAAATGCCCTTATCTTTCAGTAAGCATACAATTTCACTAGTGCTTTGTTGAACATTGGGAATCTTACTTCAGTATCTAACTACTTGTCTATCATATTATAAAGCTGATCTGATTTCAGCACATAGAATCATAGAATTATATAATCATAGAATCATTTCGGTTAGAAAAGGCCTCTAAGATCGTAAAGTCCAATCTTTGACCTAACACCACCATGTCCTCACTACAACCTTCTTTCAGGTATTTGTAGAAAACAATGAGGTCCCCCCTCAGCCTCCTCTCACCAGACTAAACAGCTCCAGTTTTGTTAGGTGCTCTTCGTAAGACTTGTTCTCCAATAATAATTATATGCATATAAAATAAATATATATATATATAAAGCTATAATAATATAAAATATAATATTTGGATTTAATGGTTTGTACTTATACGAGTTAAGTTACAATGGTGGAATATCTGAATTGTGAGCATCTCTTTTTAGTCTGATTTTTTTTTAGCCTGAGGCAACTAAGCTTATGTGATCATTCTGTTCCTGGATGAATGCACAAAACACTCTGTCTTGCCATTTCAGTTTCTTTTGAAATATCTGGTCGATCTCAATCAGAATTGATAGAAAGATCAAGATGTCATACAGATCAAGATTATCCAGATGTCATCTTGATCACAGACGTGCTTTATGCTTCTGAAAAAAGCCAGCCAAATGAGAAGAAAAAACTTACCTACTGGCCTTATACAGTGAGACTTCAGTGAAGTTTTCAACTTAATTCAGCACTGGAGAAGCAAGCTTTCATCCAGACTTGCACCACGTATCAATGAAACCAATTATATAGCAAAAAGCCATAGAAAATCAGACTTGTTCAGTTCCAGTGTGATTTTGAAAATTAATTCTATACAAATCACTTGTAAAATCGTGTCTTTCAATATTTGCCTAAGATCACCACCATGGGTACCACCACAACAACATAGCTATAATTTTTTTGTTTGGTGCTTTGTTTTGGTTTGTTTTGTAGAGGGTTTTTTTGTGTTGTTGTTGTTGCTTTTTTTCCCTCAGCTTTACTGTATTACTTTGCTCAAAATCTTTACCTCTAGAATCCTCAGCTTCAGTATTCATGGGTTTTTTTTGTCCTGCCTCATGCTTGTATTTGTGATAAATTACACTTACTCAAGGATCTAATGCAATAAACAATAAGATGTGGATTCATAAACGCTAAGGATTTCCTAAGTGTGAGCCCAGGACAACTTTGAAAGGGCTTTATAACTACAGCAGAATATCAGACAAAGGAAATCTGAGGTTCAAAACTCTGTATTGTATGTGAGCTGCTGAAGATGCCTAAGTTGGAAAATGAAGGTTACTATCTTAGTCAAAATGGTGTCTCCTGATAATGTAAGTTGAGGTAAACCCTAGAGGGATTTAAGTATACAGAACTTTGAAAACAATGAATTGGATCTCGTTGACAGTAAAGCTGACAGTTGTGATGATGGTTGGACAGAAGAAGTGATTTTCATTCACTACACATATTTTTATACATATTTCATCATACATATTTTGCTCTCTGAGTGTGGTAGTTTTAGGCATAAGAGAAACATCACCTGTTGCCTGATAGGCCAGCTGTTTCTAAAGTTGGAATTCTATGCTTTGTCTGTTTAAGTATACTTTGTTTCATACAGGTACCTAAAAAGGAGAGGAAATCAAGTTATTCTAGCAACAGGTATCTGGACACAAAGACATTCAGAAAGATGCCAACTGTTTTCATGGTGCCTAGATAAAAATGTTCTGTATTAATGAGCTATGTTACTATTATGCTGGATCCAAACAACTAGAAAAGCCACAAAATCAGAATAGAAACCTGGCAAGGATCTTGATCATAATGAGAAAAACAAAAATACTGAAAGATAAAAGAAATCATACTTCAAAACTATATTTCCAAAAGTAGTCGTTTTTTATGCAGGCTTTATGTAAAACTGCTATTTTACAGAAACTCATCTATATAATATCCCTATCTGCAATGAAAAATCAACTCTAATTTTAACATTTTCTCTTTCAGGAAAGGTTCTTTAAAAAAATATTGTTTTTCACACTCAGCTTTTCTCTTTGTGTAACTATAGGTGTGTCCCTTCTAATTTTAGCGTTCTTAATGTGGAATATATCTTACACCTTTTCAAAGCCTGAGAAAACATCTTAAGAAATGTAATTCCTCAGAAGTACTTGTTTCTAAATTGTATAAAAAACGAAAGTTTCAATGCAATTTAGTAGGAAATAGTAATTAGATTGGCAAGAATGGACTTCAAGTCTCTTAACATGTCAACAGTGGGGTTTACTTCTGAACCATAATGTCTTTGTGTTGATATAAGGGAAAAAAAATAATAGGGCATGAATTATCTGACTGCCTTATGCTCTGTGCTTTAGGAATGACATAGTGCCTTAAAGTGTCAACATCAGCATAAATGACAATTTTGGCCACCTACTTCAGCTGTGTATTGCGAAAGTTTACATTTTGTCAGACAAATACACTTTTACATTAAAGGCCTCTTATATAGCTGGTGCTAACAGGTAAGTGGATTGTCATATGCAGCTGAAAGAGAAAGCAAAAGACAAATGGGACCACTGCCCATACCTAACTGTCTCAAGCAATTTCAGGTGCTGCTACAGTGATTTCAATCTCTATTTGTAATCTCTTTTCACCTTCAAAGATAGAAAGGTTATGATGCAACTCAGTGTCATGGAATTGTGTTTGCTACTCTTGGTTTCTAATACTTTGCCATCTCTCAGAATGCTTACTACAGAGTGTTGCAATCATGGGAATTTTCTTTCTCATGGTCGAGGTGCTAAAAAGAATGATGTCCTGGTATGGAGTCATGTATGACATGACTGAAACATACATCTTCCCCGTTACTCTGCTCTTGTGAGATCCCGCTTTGAATGCTGGGTCCAGTTCTGCTGTCCCCATCATAAGAAGGACACAGAGCTGTCAGAGCAAGTCCAGAGGAAGGCCACAAATCCAAGGGCTGGAACACCTCTGTTCTGAGGATAGGCTGAGGGAGATGGAGTTATTCAGCCTAGAGAAGAGAAGGCTCTGGGGGGACCTTATAGGTGCCTTCCTACAGGAAGGCTGGAGAGGAATTTTTCATGAAGGTGTCTAACAATATGACAAGAGGGAATGGTTTTAAGCTAAGGAAGAGTAGGCTTAGACTGGATCTTAGGAAGAGCTTCTCAGTATGAGGGTGGTGGGGCTCTGGAATAGGCTTCCCAGGGAGGTTGTGGAGGCCTCCTCCCTGGAGGTGTTTAAGGCCAGATTGGATAAGACCTTGAGCAGCCAAGTCTAGAGGGGAGACATCCCTGCCTATGGTGGGGAAGTTAGAGGAGATGATCTCTAAGGACCCCTCCAAACTAAACAAACAAACAAAAATCTTAAACTGAATTTTTACATCCAGTTATATGCATGAAGCCTGTTACAATAAAATATACCTTGCAAAACAAAATATTCTGGTTTTACCTTATTGGAACATTTCCTATTTGCTTACATGAAATTATATGTAATTATATTGAAGGTATTTCTGTTCAGTGTTTCAAGTTCTGTGAGACAGAATTTGTAAGAAAAAACCTTAACAATTAAAATGTTCTCTTTTATTTTTCTCCTTAGAATTTATATGAGCTTTGCATTTTGTATTTTTGTTGCACATATTTCTTTCATAGAATATACTAATAGGTTTTAAATAAAGAGAAAAACAGAGACAGGGAGAAAGAGGTGGAGAAATGTATTATTTATAGATCTGCTTCAAAAATATCTGGCTACTACACAATAGCTGGCAAATAAAAAGTCACATACCTTTTTGCCAAAACGCATATGCCATATGGTTGCTAAAGACAAACCATCTGCAGCAGATGTCCTCTGAGTAGGTAATATCTTGTTTCCTGAATGACTAGTTTTATGGTGCCCAGAGTACGAAAGTGTATAGAAAATAAATAATACATTAAAAATAAAGGAAGAGCAGCTTCCCACATTTGAAAGCTGAAAGTATGCACATAGAAAAAAAACGGTTTATAAAAAAAAAAAAACAAAACCCCAAAACTCCACAAGCCAAAAACCTCCAAACTCTAGACATTCGAATGATGTCTTTTTTTTTTCTAAATATTCATGAAAATTCTAATGATATTTATTTCTGGTAAAGCATTTTGATAGTAATTACTCCAGGTTATTAGTTTCTCTACTGGAAAATGTTCTCAGTGCCTTTACAGATATTACACAGTAGCTACATATTGGTCCAGATTTTCATAGTATCATAGAATCAAAATGGTTTGATCTGGAAAGGATCTTTGAACATCATCTAGTTTGACACCGCTGCCATTTGCAAGGAAATCTTCCAGTGGATCAGACTGCTTAAATTTAGCTCTGTTCAACCTGGCCTTGAATGCTTCCAGGGATGGGGCATCCACAAACTCTCTGGGCAACCTGTCTCTGTGTCCCACCACCCCTATTATAAACAAATTCTTCCTTATGTCCTGTCTAAACCTAAACCTACTCTCCTTCAGTTTAAAGCCATTACCTGTTGTGCTCTCACTGTAGGCACTGATAAAAAGATTCTTTCTTACCCACCTTCTTTATATATTGAAAGGCCTCAATAAGGTGTCTCCAGTGACATTGGTTGATTCACTATTTATGTGCTTTATGTGTTGTCAATAACACTTTAAAAGAATTTCTAAATCAATGGTAGATCTTGCAAATAGATTAAAATGTGTACATTGTGGAGTAATTGTATAGTAACTGTAATTAATTTTTATATTATGTGTTAATTAAAAAATAAATCATTAATTTTGATCACTTATCTTCTGGATATCACTGGTGTATTATCATGATGGATATTTATTTCACAGTTATAATCTAAATATAACTAAATTCTACATCCTTAAAAACCAGCACATGTTCTCTGTAGTTTCACACTGGCTTGCAAGATTATATGGTCTGATATAAGGACTTCAGCCCCAGCATACTTGTTTTCATTTATTACAGATTCTTGTAATTGTTACTTATTGTAACAATTGTATTCTTATTATTTGTATCTCTGTTCCTCTTTTCCAAAATTCATAAGGAGTTATATTCAGGTTTGAGTTTTCTTCTGAAGTACTTACATATCTTTTCATATTACTTTTAAAATCTTATTTCCCCCTCTCTAATTTAAGCCCTCATCAGTGGTTAATCCTACTTTTTTTTCCTTTCTCGACTTGTACTTACATATCTATACACAACCTCAAAAACATATTCTTTTATGTATTTGCATTTCTAATTTTCTTCTGAATGCCATATACCCAAGGTGATATAAAACAATTTGAAAATTATCATTTTATAGAGCTATCTGGCTAAAAAGAGCTCAATTCCCACCTTGAAAGAAAAGAAAATAAACTCTCTTTTATTTTTTGTACAATAGCAAAGTCAGTGATTACTATATTTTTCCTCAGTTTATTATCTGAAGTGCTGTTATAGCTGTTTATGAAATTACAATTCTCATTTTCACCACACTCTCAACTTTGTCAAGTGATCTCATTCAAATAGCTGTCTTGAAAGAAGTCAGTTTGGATACTGAAAGGAAAAAGTGTGAATTACATTTTCTGTTCGAATATGGAAACTATTATGTTAATTAATTATATCTATTTCATATTAAAAATCCACACTAAAAATATTTAATTAAAATTTTATAATTATATATTCTTATATATTTTTAAGAACATGATTATGCATAGATACAAATCAAAGCTGCTTTTTTAGCCTATTCCTTTTATAAAAATCTCAGAACTTTCTACTTTATTGTTTTAGGTTTTTTGGTTTGGTTTGGTTGGTTGGTTTATTTTTTTATTTATTCTATGAAAGATTTGTAGAAAGTGTGTTGTGCTCTCCGTTGTCAGGCATTTGTATCAAATACTTGTTTGTTTCAACTTCCTTTTACTAGACATTTGAATATCAGCTTTTCTGTTGCAGTGATTAACAAACAATGAAAACGACAATTTTGTTTCCAGTAAAGAAAATTTTTCCTTTGCACAATATTCGCTAGCAATACCTATCACAAAATTTCAAACTTTCTTTGTAACATCTTGCTTTCCTCCTTGATTAATGCACTGTCTACCATGCTGCATTACATACATCTTCCGCATTTTATCTCAACTGTTGCACAGGTCTTTACCAGTTTCCAACCAGTATCTCAACTTGGAAAATCACAATTTTATCTATCTATCTATCTATCTATCTATCTGCAAAATTATTCAGTGTATTTCACACTTCTGAATATTTTGGAAATAGCTCAGATTATGTATGCATTTAATTTTAATCGTCTCTCACTTTTGGAGATATATATCTTGCTTTTTTGACTATGACTTTAAATTATCAGAATTGTGACTGGTGCTCAAAACCTGAAATAGGTTTTGAAAATAGGCATTACTACACATATGGGGCTTGAAAGTAAACATTTTATTCTTTGCTCCTCGTTTCTTAATCTATTTTTGTTATAGTAGATTACTCCATTGTTACTCTACCTTTCTTATAGTATTTACTCTGAAAAAAATAAAATTGTTAATTTATTTACTTTATAAATAAATAAAGATACTTTAGCCTTAGGGCATATTTTTCCAAAAACAGAAAGAAAGTGAGAATGTGATATGTATGCTCATTTATTTTGAGGTAATGACAGAGGTTTAAATCAAACACCAAGGTCCCTGCATTACAGGGCTTCTGTGTTGCAGGCAGACAGGAACAAAATTCTAGATCACATACCTAAAATGTTATGCTTTGAACCAGAGCTTTGTGGCAGGCAGATAACACAATTATTTTGAATATATTGAGGTCTTAGTAAAACCTGGTTTGTGTGATGGAAGACTAATTCAATGATTGTTATTACAGCTTCAAGGAGGTTAAAAACAACCCCCTTCACAACTGCCAGTCCACAAATATCTGAAGACAGTTCTAATATGTCTTGCTTGGCAGTTGTAGCTGGCAGTCATTCTACTGAATATTTTTTCTGAGCTCATAGGTAATTCATTGCTGTTGGTTTATATGCCATGCAAAAACCTATTTGAACTAATCTCCCTTAAACAGTATTAGGAGTTTGACTATATCCATCCTGCTTGCAATTATTTTGTTGCTGCAAACATTGAATCTTTCCTGATATAAACTATCATTATTTTCACTCAGAAGTACCTTAATAAACATCACTGATATTGTACTGGGGAACTGTGGTGGAAACTATTAGTCTGCTTTTAAATTAAATATACCCAGTAATGTTCACAATCATTGAAGCTGGCTGAACAGAGTGGATACTTTGTTGACTAGTTCCTGGAAGATTCAACCCCCTAGAAGTTCCTGGAAGATTCAGCCCCCTAGATCATACCGAGAAACTGCTAGGGACATCACTATTAGCCATAAGGCAAAACATGTTTGTGGACTTTCTCTCAGAGCAGGAATATAGGAAGCTGTATTTCAGGGCCAAGGAATGCTCCTGAGCACTATGTGCTGTACTTTTATAGGCACAGATTCTGGTACTTTCTGTAAGATCCAATTTAAAAGAGTAGTACATTCTGAAAAGTGTCTTCTCCTGAAAACTGTCTTTGTTTAAACATTGATGGTTTTTTGGATTTAACTCTCTCTGATGCCTAAGAATGTTTCTTTTTGTGTTTTATTTATTTCTCCTTCAGTATGACTCCATGTTCTATAGCAATGAAATGAGACTGAATCAGCTCTACATAAGGATTATGTAATTTTATATGAGTGCTGTTCATTTTGTTTTCAACTTGCTCATTTTCTAGTAAATATCACAACACAATGGCACAGATTCTGTAGTGGTTAGCAAAAAACAACCAACCAACGGAATATATAACCTCCCAGACTTCACAGCCATGAAAAGAGGCACATACTTTTATGACTGCAAAGTTTGTTTCCAATGGCACAGCACAGTGGTTCCCACAGATGTCACAGATTAATTTTTTGCTTAAAAAATGGAAAAAAAGCCCCCTGGAAGTCATTATACAATTGAAAAGAAGAAAAAAAGAAAAAGAAAAAAAGAATATCCAGTCATTTCCAGACTTCAATCCTCTTTTATTTACAGAATATTATGTTATTCTTATTAAGCCTCATTGAAAGCATCTTATATAAGGGAAAACAGAATCGGCACCTATGCATATATTATTAAAAGTCTTTAGAAAAATTGTTTTAAAAAACCTTATTTGACTACTAATAAGCATAAAACTTCTTGAAAGAAGAAAGCTACAGAGCTTTCAAATATTTGTTCATAAAGAAAGCAGATTCTATTGCCAGAAAAAAAATTAAAACCCCACAAAAATAAATATCAGTCCATCTTTATTCCCCTTGTTACTTGGTCCTTCAAAATATACAAAAGAGGCAGTCTTGAGTGTCTCATAGATTAAATATTGTGAATTTATATGAATTTAGGAGAAGGCTCTTTTTTAACAATCTTTTCTTCCCATACTGAGAGAAATCAGCCGAGGGGTGTGGTTCACATGTCTGAAGGATGAGATGATATCCAGAGGATACCTGGACAAGCTTGAGAAGTGGACCAATGTGATCTCATGAGGTTCAGCAAAGGTTGGGGCAATCCCCAGTATCCATGCAAGTTGGGGGATGAAGAGATTGAAAGCAGCTCTATGGAGAATGACTAGTGGGTGCTGGTGGATGAAAAGCTGGACATGAACCAACAATGTGTGCTCGCAGCCCAGAAAGCAAATCACATTCTGTGCTGCATTAAATATAAAAGTGTGGCCAGCAGGTCAAGGGAGGTGATTCTGCTCCTCTATTCCATTCTGGTGAGATCCCACCTATTGTGTTTAAATTTGAAGTCAGCTCAAGAAAGCCTGAAATCACAGAACCACGGAATGATAGGAGTTGGTAGAGACATCTGGAGATCATCCAGTCCAAATCTCCTGTCAGAGCAAGTTCACTTAGAGCTGGCTGCACAGATGGTGTCTGGGTTGGTATTGAATGACTCCAGAGATGGAGACTTCACCACCTCTCAGAGCAGCCTGTTCCAGTGCTCTACCACCCTCAAAGTAAAGAAGCCCCTCCTGACACTCACCGCCTAAGTATTTATAAGCATTAATAATATCCTCCCTCAGTCTTCTCTTCTCTAGGCTAAAAAGCCCCAAGTCCCTCAGCCCTTCTTCATCAAAGAGATGTTCTAGTCTGCTAATTACCTTTGTAGCCTCCCAAATCTGTTAAAGCAGCTCAAGAAGAGAGATATAAAAATGGTCAGAGGCTTAGAGCAATTCTTCTATGAAAGACAGGCTGAAAGACCTGCTTAGAAAAGAGAAGGATTCAGGGAAACCTTATTGTGGCATTTCAGCATTTAAAGGGGGTGTATAAGAAAGATGGGGACAGTCTTTCTATCAAGGGCTGTGTCCACATGACAAGAGGTAATGTTTTTAAACTAAAAGAAGGTAGGTTCAGACTAGATATACAGAATACATTTTATATGGTGAGGGTGGTGAGGTAGTAGAAGCCTCATCCCTGGAAATATTCAGGTTAGGTCGGACAGGCTCTGAGCAACATAATCTACTGAAAGATATCCCTGCTCATTGCAAGGGTGTTGGACAGGAAGGCCTTTAAAAGTCCCTTCCAACCCAAAGCCTTATATGGTTCTATGACTCTGAACAGGGAAGATGACAAGCCTGTCTTGAAATTAATGCAATCTACCATAACTACACATATATAAAGATATTTGGTTTGTATAAACCAAAGATAAATAATATCCCAGCTGCAACTCAGAGCATATTAAACATGAGATTTGTGCATTAACCAGCATTATCAAACAAGTTCAGAAGGAAATTTCTCATGGCAAAAATAGGAACACTATTAAGATTAAGGTAATGGAAATGCATAGGTGAAGTGACATTCCAAAACAGTAACTGCTTTAATTCAGTTAATTTTGATATTATGTTTTGTTTCTGTATCTTATTCTTTTGATTATAGTAATGAAAAAACAAAATGTTACAAACAATAGAGAAAAAGGGAGTGTCTAGAATACTGGGACAATACTTTTTTTAACAATTATATTTTGTATGAAGTCAATAAAAAGAAGAAGAAATAAACACAACACATCAAGAAACAACAGTGTATGAGATACAAGAAATGAAACAATGAAATCTGGAGTGCAGTAGTTTGAAAATACAAGAGCAACTTGTGTCCCCATCACAAAGGGAATCAATGACTCCCTGGGCTGCCTTAGAAAAAGCATTTTCAGCAGGTCAGGTGATTCTCGTCTTTTCAGCCATGCTGAGACGGCATTCAGATTTTGTTGACCGTGTCTGGACTTCAAACAGGAAAGACCTGAACATACTGGAGATTGTTCAATGAAGAGTGATGAAAATGATTATGGAACTGGAGTATCTCGTATATGAGGACATGCTGAAAGGACTGTGTTGAGCCAGATGATCTCTAGATGTTCCTTCCACCTTCAATCATTCTGTGATTCTGTGACAAGCCTATAATGAAATTCAGTAAGGAAGTAGAGATTTTCCAAGGGAAAAAAAAAAAAGAGGATACCAATGAAGACATGTAACTGAATAGGGAAGTATCTGTAATGTACTTAATTTGGAGGGAGGGAGGGAAAGAAGGAAGGAAGGAAGGAAGGAAGGAAGGAAGGAAGGAAGGAAGGAAGGAAGGAAGGAAGGAAGGAAGGAAGGAAGGAAGGAAGGAAGGAAGGAAGGAAGGAAGGAAGGAAGGAGGGAAGGAAGGAGGGAAGGAAGGAAGGAAGGAAGGAAGGAAGGAAGGAAGGAAGGAAGGAAGGAAGGAAGGAAGGAAGGAAGGAAGGAAGGAAGGAAGGAAGGAAGGAGGGAGGGAGGGAAGGAAGGAAGGAAGGAGGGAGGGAGGGAAGGAGGAAGGAAGGAAGGAAGGAAGGAAGGAAGGAAGGAAGGAAGGAAGGAAGGAAGGAAGGAAGGAAGGAAGGAAGGAAGGAAGGAAGGAAGGAAGGAAGGAAGGAAGGAGGGAGGGAGGGAGGAGAGAAGGAAGGAAGGAAGGAAGGAAGGAAGGAAGGAAGGAAGGAAGGAAGGAAGGAAGGAAGGAAGGAAGGAAGGAAGGAAGGAAGGAAGGAAGGAAGGAAGGAAGGAAGGAAGGAAGGAAGGAAGGAAGGAAGGAAGGAAGGAAGGAAGGAAGGAAGGAAGGAAAGGAGGGATGAGTGGGAGGAAAGGGAGGAAGGGAGAGAGGAATGGAGGGAGAAAGAGAGAGAGGGAGGGAGGAAGGAAGAATGTATGAATCAAAGGCTCATGAATTTAAAAACAGGCACTCATTATAGATGCCTCGACACACACATGCACATCTATACTCACTATGCAGTTTCGATAATGTCATATTTTTTAACATTTAAAATTCAAGCAACTTTAATAGTTATTATATATGTTAATAAAATATTAAACATATGCATTCTACTTAGAATAAAAGTCACATTACTAGGAGCTTCTGCTGAAATGGATAAAGCATTTCCTTGTTATGATCCTTAAAAGTACCTCATTCCACTATCCAAAAGCAGTTCAAAGTACAAGAATTGCTCACAGATGATTGAACAATCAGTACAAGAAAATGTACTTTAATATCTGTGTCAAAACACAGATGTTTCCACTTACAGTTAAAGCATTTTAGAGATAAAATGAGTCTCTTTAGGCTTGACTTCAAAGTGATTTACATAGGTGATTTTTCAAGCATCATTCAAAGTTTGACTAAAATGTACTTTAAAGTAAATTAAAGATGAGGTGTTTTAACTTCTAAATTATAACAAAGCATTCATGCATATTTGGTAAATAAAACAGAATGCATTTCAAAGGTGAAACAAATGGATATCTAGTGCTTGTAGTTATATTCAACTTATTTTCTGACAGCAGTGGTCACCATTATCATCAAAAAGATAGGAAGTAATTTCATATAATCCAGATGCAGACATGGATGAAGAAATAAAGAAGTTTGCAAACAGGATACATGCCTTGGTATCATGATAATAAAGAGTTTTAAACAATTATACTTCCATTTAACTGAAATGGAAATACAAAATACTAATATAACCAGCATTTAAAATAAATTTTTAATATGGCCTCCCTGTGAATTTAAGTTATAGAAATTGCTGTAAATCTCAACATTTCCAATGTTTTTGAAAGTTAAAACACTTATTTTTTATTTAATTTATTTGTTAATTACCCTTATAGATTAGTCACATTAAAAGATGATACCATATTTCACGTAGACTTAAATCTGAGTAATAAAGGATCTTCAACATACAACACTGTCTCTCTAGTTGTCTGTTTCTATCATTTTTGCCATATTCCTACATTATTTTTTATGCATGTTGGTAATTAAGCAAAAGTCCATGGTGGAATGAAATCTAAACATCCTATCACCATATTACCAAAACCAACCAAACCAAACCAACCAACTAAACAAAAAAACCCCACAAACCAAAAAAAAAAAAAAAAAAAAAAAAAAAAAAAAAAAAAAAAAAAAAGGCCTGATTTTAAATGACTTTTTAATGTCTCTTTCCTTTTTTACAGAATTTACCAGAATGGTTTCTTGTCTGATATGCCTGATTTCTGGGAAATTTCCATGCCATTCAAATACCTCATGATTTTTATTATAAAAATAGGGAAAAATAAAATAAAAGAAAGATTTTAAAGAAGTACCTTATTAATTCCAGTATTTATTTGTAGTCTGTGTAGCACAGAAACATGATTCTCTATACTTTCCTATGCACATTGTTTAAGATTTTTTTCTTCTCTCTCTTACCTTGAGAATCAATATCAGACATCCACACAATATTTTCCTTTTTATCATTCCTAAAAATGACTGAGTAAATATTTCACTGATACTTTTTGCATCTTCAAATAGGTTGTTTGATAACTACTGCTATTACTGCATCTGTTTCTCTATTAACTTCAGAAGTATCTGAAGTTTTCACAGTTAAACTCCAGAAATCTTTTATCTAATGTCTCATACACTAAATCGTATTTGATGACACTTAGAATATGACTCCTGAATTGTTCTGTTTATGTTTTATTCTCTGTGTTTTGCCTGCTAACCTCTGTAACCTGGTCTTGCACAAATATAACCATGGGGTTAATTATTACACTAAGAGTAGTTCTGCTGCAGTTAATGAAAACATGAATGTCTCTACAGTAACACATCTGAACTGTTGTGGGGAGGATCAAGATATAATTACATGGCATAATGAAATACTTGGCAATAAAAAAGTTGCACTGCAGACTTCCCCAACGTGTGTTTTTTATTTTCTGATGAGGCCCTCATTTGGATGGCAAATGCATACCTATATCATGGACATTTTTACTTCTATTAGCTAATCCTCTGAAGTCATTTCAAGGCATATGTATTTAAACTGTTTTATTTCCTTTTCTTTGAACACTTTTCAGAAGATCAGATTTTATAAACTATATTTAGAATCAGCAAGACTGATTCAAACAGAAACACTCTTCATGAATAAATTTTAAAACTTCATTACATATCTTAGGTGAAATTTATCTTTATATGGAAATAATTTTTATGAAAACACTCTTAATATGGCAAAGTCGCAACTGAGCATAGTATTAACACTAGAGTTAGAAAGCAACATCAGCAGTTTGCATCATTTAATCCAACACTTCTAAATAATTACTGGTAAATCTACTGAGTTTGCAATTCCATAGCACAGATTTTAGATTTTTAGATTTTTAGAGTGAAATTATATATGTAAGATATATTGTGTATCAGTTGGCACAGAATAGCATAATAAGGAGTTCTTCTTTATCAAAATAAGAAAATTATACAATGAAAAAAAAAATCTACCTTTTATTTACAAATCCACTCCTTTTATTTCTTCCTGAAACTTTTGCCTGATATTTTCTTGCCAGCATTAAAGTTGTGCTTGACATTCACTTACCCCACCAGAAGGAAACAACAGCTGCTTTTCAGGCACTCCAATGTTTTATTCTCACAGGATCCAGCAAGCAACTGTATGACTTGCTTTGGTCACAAATTCTATTTGCCTCCATGCTGGATTCTATAGAGTCCTGTTATTTTTCCTTAATACTACAAACAAGTGTTCAGGTTTATTCACATTGACATACTTCCAGGTGTTCACACACTGAAGCACACTAAATATATACTTGTTTTTTACATTTACAAGCAATTATTTTTTCTTCAGATTAAGATCAGACAGGCCATACTTTGGATTTTGCCATTCAATGTTTACAAAATATTTTTAATAAGAAGTAGTATACACAATGAAGTTAAATATTATATATGAGCAGAATGTAATACCATAGTAACAGTCACATGTCACAAAAAGTAAGGGCCTTGTTCATACACCTACTTATACCTACAATCAAGAAGTGTTCTTACCTTCCCTATATAATATCTACAGCTAAGGTCAACATCAATATTTACTAGTTTGAAAAGTAAATGCACACATACCAGCCCTCTCTTGGTGTGTACCACAAAGGATCTTTAGTACCACTGGGTTATGAAGTAAATAATGAAACTCCCTGAACTACACAACTGACAAGCACATACAGGTCAGTTGAGGTTTGTTTTATTTTGGTGTCACTATAGAACAAAACTACTTTGTCACACCCAATGCAAAATCACTTATGAACTATACTTTATAGTTCTTACATTAGCTTCCAAGACACCTTTTTGAAGTCAGCTTCATAGGAACAAACTCATATACTTTATCACTACTAGTCTTTTTTTTTAGTTATCTTTAATGCATCCATAACAGAAAGTACATTTCTTTCTTGTTTTTTTGTGTTTTTTTTTTTTTTTTCTGAGTGGCATTTGCTTTCTGATGTGGTAGTTAAACTATTTTTTCTTCTCAAATTTACAAGGAAAAAGATTTTAAATCTCACAATGGTACGAAAGTGAGAGACACAGTTACTCTTTCAGGCCAAGGGGCCGTTTCTGAACTGCAGTCAAGAAAATAATAGGTCT
Organism: Indicator indicator; assembly: GCF_027791375.1. Lineage (NCBI taxonomy): Eukaryota > Metazoa > Chordata > Aves > Piciformes > Indicatoridae > Indicator > Indicator indicator. The sequence goes on along the minus strand of NC_072010.1, from coordinate 51,016,133 downwards.
TTTCATGGTATTCTTTTGAACTTTTTAACGTTATTTTAAAATCTACAACACTGCCTGTTTTCCAGGTAACACTTTGACACCATGCACTACCATTTCCTAGTTGATAGCAAAGGTTATCAACTGGCATGTTTGCCTTCAGTACACTCGAATAGTGAACTGGAAATTCAGTTATTCATTCAAAATAAAAACAAGTGTATCCATTACTTGACTATCTTCTCACTCCATAGTTTTAAACAAAATTTCAACTAACTTAATGGAAGAAATCCATGAAGGAAAAAGATATAACCCTCATTTTTCTAACTGATGAAATGAGATCCTAATTTGTCAGAAATATGCAAGGAAAGGCAACCTGTCAACACTGGAACTAAAATCTGCTTGGAATAAGATTCCTTTGGAAGGAGATTAAAACATTTCATACCTTCAGTGAATCTGCTGAAGGAATAATGATGCTGCTTTTACTTGTAATCATTATAAATTCAGTTTGCTTGGATTTTACTCAGGCATCAATACTGTGAGCTAAAAGTCTGTTGAATATTACTAGCACAACATTTGAGAATGAAAGGATAAATAACATTTAAATAACAATCAAAAAAGAGATCTTTGTATGATAAGTAAACTACTAATAATTAACTGGTGTATTGAATCTATGCTAAAAAAGAGTTACTTATATAAACTGAAAATAAACAAGTACAACATTTACAGGTCAGTGTTTGCCAAAACCAACTTGTTTTAGAACACTTGTGCCTCAAATTTTGATTATGGAGGTAAAAATGGCCCATGGTACCTCACTATTTCTACTAAGAAGTAAGTTTAATAGTTTCTCTATGCCGAAGAAAAATATTATGCCTTTTAAAGCCTACTTCTGGAAAATTAATGAGTGGAAAGACTGTGTGAAAATCCCACGCAGAGTAATCTGTGATTATTTCATTGAAGTTCTCTCATTTAGGAGTTGTACACTTCATTGCCCTCCCTCTCACACTGTCAGCTACATACATAAAAGCTGAATGCAATCAAGTATTAACCTTCACATCTCTGAGGTATTTTTTCTTTATCTTCATAAGAAAGGAAGTGTATGTCATTACACTACATTAGCACGTGAAGTATCATACAGTCAGAGCTAGAGATTTCGATTTAAAAAAAAAAAATATTTACACTATGCAGAACTGACCCAGAGATCTCAAATCTGCATTCCTAGTTACAATACTGTCCTGATGGGTCCTGAGGTATCAGAACTTGTCCAGCAAGTAGACTAACATAGACTGAAATTTCAGTTTACATGCTGTATCTTCACTTTAGTGAGCAGTCTTAAAATAACCAAATGTTTGTTATTAATATATTGTAATTGAAATGTTTTTGGCACAGAAATTGTGATAAAAATCAGCTATGAAATCAGAGCTCTTTATTCAGCATAGCAGTTTCTAAACTGGGGATATGGTTGTCAACTTATTAACAGAAGTTACTTTAAATTTATTGTGCTGACATTTTTTGAAGTAGTGAAAAACACTGTAGATTTTTGTTTAAGAAAAATTTTAAATTTATTTATTTACTAGATCTATTTGCAATAGTACTTTCCCCCTTTTATCCATTTCTTCCCTCAATATATTTTATTTATTTTTTAAGATCATAGCTTTCCACCTTCAGTATGAATAAAATCATTGTCCTGAAGACACAAGCTTTTTCATATTCTATATTATGTAGGTTTTGCATTATAAAATCTTATTCAAGCCCTGTAATAACAGACGCTAGAACAAAACATTTCATAGAAAAGATCAAAAAGCAAATGCTTTTGTTTGTAATCTTTTGATATATTTTAACAGTTTGCTTTCTTACTTATTCTTCCTTCCTCTTGCCTGATATAGCAAAGAATTTTCTTCTTCTTGAATAGACAAAGACACAATGGTGAAATCCTTACTCCTGGAAAAGAATTCCAAAGCAGAGCCACTGTCCAAAGTCACAGCAACAAACAGCAGAACATCTGAGAACCTTTAGCCTCAGGGGTAACTATATCAAAAGGGTCCAAATCACACCTGAGATTTGGATCCATAAATTGGAAGAAAATGCACAGAAATAATTGTGTTTAAATCATTTGAAAGCAAAAGTACCATTTGTTTGAAAGGAATAAAGTCAGCAAGAAATTAAATATTAGATATATGACTCACATATAACTGTATATACAAAAAAAAAAAAAGTTTTATTTTTAAGAAGCAGAAAAATATGCAGAAAAAACGCATTTATTTTTATTTCAATGATTTTGTTTTTCCTTTGGCTTCTGCAGTATCCCCTACAGAGATTTAGCAGACATTGAGAAACTACCTTCCAGGGCCTGTCACATTCTGAACATATTAAAAGAAAGAAGCATTCACATTAACCCTAATTTCTGTAGGAAATAAAATCAGACTCTCAATGTTCAGCCACAAAAGAGCTTCAGATTTGAGGAACATAATTTTTATTCTTCAGAGAAACTGAAGCCTTCAATAGCTGAATGCTCACAAAGTCTAATTTTAATTCATTTGCATAAAATCTCACCTTACTGGCCCTGCAGAACATATAGCACAGGCTTGTTTTTAGAGCCCTCTACTCTATAAAAAAATCTCTTGATAATCCTCTGTCTTGACCAAAGAACCACAGAAACTTCTTTTCAGATTTAGGAAACAGAATGTAAATGTTCCCAAACCTGTAAAACATGTTACATTAACAGTAAGCAGTACATCCTACAAAGCCAATAATAAAAAAACAAAGCCAGAAATGCAAATCTCCTGGTAAAATTCAAAGCTAGTATCAAGTTGAATAAATTAACTGGTCCAGTTTCAGACGAAACTTTGAAATGTTACTTCTGGCATTCATTTAAACTCTAAGCCTGAGTTCTGGCAAATAGAATCATAAGGCTCTTGTGTGAGAAGCTGAGTTAAAAATTTTGAAAATCAGGGTGTCACACTCAGTTTTGAAGATGTGCTATCTCTGAGGTGAAATTCTTTCTTTTCACAGTCAGTCAGTCTCATCAAACAAGTGATAAATCTTTGCTCAGAAACTCATGGAAGAAAACTCTTACTACCTAATTAATTCAATACTGATCCTGTTTAAGACCAAGATTCTCTCCAGCACTGTTCTGTGCAATATCCTTTTCACTAATACATTCTAGAAGTGTATTGTTTTCATCAGTTGTTTTTTTGTAGGGGTTGATTTTTTCTGAGTTGGCTTTTTTGTTTGTTTGTTGCAGTTTTTTGTTTTGCATTAAGGTTGTGGGGTTGTTGTTGTTGCTGTTGTCACTGTTGTCATTTTGGGTTTTTTTTTTTTTTTGGTTGGCTGGCTGGTTATGTTTGTTATTGTTTTGGTTTGCTTTTAATTGAGTGGCAGGAAAAAAGTCCATCCAACCAACCAAAAAATCCCGAGTAATTAGCATAATTTAAAATCTCAGGTAAAATACTCACCCACAAAAACATGAAACTGAGTTTACAAAGCTCTGTGATGCAATTCAAATTCTTCTAGTGAAATAGTAAAATGTGGTTTTTGGGGAAAAAGAAGCATACTTTTGGAGAGAAATTGTGACTTTTATAGAGAAACATTTTCCTTCCCTTAGATTTAATGTACTGGAATATTACTTCAGGGCTGAGTTTTGCTCATACTATACATCTGGAAGACAAACAAGTTTAGTAACATGTTTTTAATTAGAGTTTTTAAATTAGTATTTTTAAAGAGAAATATCTACAAATGATACACATACTGAAGAAATCGTTCCTGTAGGTTCTTCAAACAAAGCATATTAGTCTGTCTGAGGGCAAAAAAGAAGACCTAAGAACTGTCCAGCTTTTCTTACTGTTGTTCATGAATACATTTGCTGCACACTCTAGACTGCTGAGACTGTAGACTACTTTTAAATAAACTGCTTTTAAATAAAGTTGCCATCCTTACTAAACTCCTGACTTGGCATCACTGAAAGGATTCCTAAATCCTCAAACTTCCTACATGTTGGTGTCTTCTAATGAATAGAGATGATATAATTTACTTAAGCATACAAGGAGCTTGGCATCTCAGCAAACTTTCATTGGATCTAACAAAAGCCTAAACAGCTGAGTCACACATACAGAACTCTTTTATAGACATTTATATTTAGGAGTCTGAATGTGAAGTTGAATTCCGTATTTCAATGTGGTGAATGCACTGTTGAAACTGCTTACTGGGGCAGTTCTTTGAACAACATGACAATGTAAGTACTCTTTATTTTTTTCTGGGATTATGCACATCTTTGTGTCTATGGAAAGAAATCTGTGGGTAATCTCTGATATGGGGAGAACAGGAATCATACAAAGTAGTGGTTCAGGTGCTTAGTTCTTCCATCCAAACTGTAACACAGGTCTGAGTACAGTCACAGAATCACAAGATCACAGAATATTAAGGGCTAGAATGGACCTCAAAAGATATCTAGTCCAACCCTCCTGCCAGGGCAGGATCACTGTTCCAGTGTTCCATCACCCCCACAGTGATTTTTTTCCTAAGCACATCAGCAATTCAACTGCTCAGACATGCATAAAATATAAATCTCAACATTATGACTTAAAACTTCAAATAACTTGGAGCACTTAAGACATTCATTTGTTGTAAAGAAAACAGCAGGTCTTTTTGAAGGTTCCTGAGGTTTTTCAAGTTTGAGTTTTGAGGCTTTTTACTTCTTCAGCACTGAAAAAGAAGAATAATAGGCTGATAATTTGTGATTATTTCTGGTGACATATGGTCCTGCATGGCTGATAACATCCCAGAAAGCTAAGGAAACAGAGCCAAAATATGTTTTGTGCAGTGAGACTTTATAAACGCAAACAGATTAATAGCATTTTATCTCTGTCAGTTATTTATTAGTGTTAAATGAACAAATAACACACATTTGTTTGTATCTAAATAATTCATACAAGGCATTCAAAATTATAAGCAGATGTCTGTGTTACAAAAATAAGTGTGTAATTAGGTGTGGTTAAATATAAAGTGCATACAATTCTTTTTTTTCTTTCCATAGATCTCATTCTTAGAATGAAAAATCAACATTTTTTCCTCTGTGCCAGATGACAAACATAGCCATCTGGGTGGTCAGTTTGCTTTGCTATTCATGCACTGGGCACTTTTTTTCTCCTGACTCCATACTCTCACATGAACAATTAAATCCCAGCATACAGGAAAACCCAACCTTTCCAGAGGACTTAATGTAGTGATTCTGTTCTGTAAAGAGGAAGTTATATCTTCTGTACTTGTGAAATAAAGAAAAATGACAGGCAACTTTTGCAGTTTGGGCCTATAAGGCAAATAATTCATTGCACAGAAAAGACTTCTCGAAAGAGTAAGTTTTGTAATTTGCAGACTATTTTTATGGATGTTTGTAGATTTCCCCCCCCCCCACCGACAATAACCAGGCTAGCCCAGTCTGGAAGCAAATGAAAAGCTGTATTTACAAGCAGAGTCTAAAATCTACAATGAAATGCAATGAATATGTACAAATATACAAAATTCACAACATTCACAAATATATACAATCAACAGAAAAAGCACAATCGATCTCCCTTTGCTTCCCCCCAAGGGGACCCTCCCAAAGGGGCCTCTCTCTCCCAGGAGCTTCCCCCCCAGACCCCCCTGGACAGAGAAGCAGAGTTAGTTAAGCAGAAAGTTGTTAACTTAGCTGCCAAGGTCAGTACGTGTTATCTTCAGCCAGAAGAGAAGAAGAAACAGCAGCCAGACAGCCCAGCAACTGCCCCCACTGCCGAACGCAGAATGTGCAGAGTGCCTACTTTGTTTTGGGTAATAGTTCTTAAACATTTCTATCTATCCAATGGAAGTGTTTAGAACAATCGTTATTTTGCTTTCTTACACCCAATAGTGACTTACTTACATTCTTTCACTTTCTCTGTTTTGAACTTTGCAAGGAAAAATTAAAAAGACAGTTTCAAACCATCACAGTCCACCCCTTCTAAACAATTCCATTGGCTGCTGCTATCATTTATCTAATCTAAAATAATATCTACAACAATAGGTGAATAAAGACCATAGTCCATTCCGGCTATCTCAGATGTAGATGATTCAAAAGAGTCAAACCACAGGAAAAACAGCAAACAGCTTGTTTCCTCGCAGATGGAACGAAGAAAGGAACAGGGACTCTCAGGTGACTCAGGGCTCTCAGGGTTCGTGCACTGTAGATCTCATGAACTCTCCTCTTGGGCGTGATGCTGTGTCTGCGCAACACTCTGAATTTAACCTCTCTCAGCCAAAGTTAGATTTCTTTGTGGAATACACTGAATTTCACCATTTTCTTGCATCACCCAATAGGTGTGACCAGGACCTTCAGCAGAAACCACCCCTCGGACAGGTTTGACCTCTCCTGAGGGAGAAAATACCCAAACAGTTTTGCCTAACAGATTCTTTTCTCTGATAACAGGAACTCTATCACCTTCTTCCTTTCGCAACAAATCTGACTGGGCAGGTCCAGCTCGATTCACTGAACCTCTACTATTCACTAACCAGGTTGCTTGTGCTAAATGTTTCTCCCAGTTTTTCAAAGATCCACCCCCCATGGCTTTGAGAGTGGTTTTCAGCAAACCGTTGTAGCGTTCGATCTTCCCTGCAGCTGGTGCATAGTAGGGAATGTGGAATATCCACTCGATGCCGTGCTCTTTGGCCCAGTTTTTTACAAGATTGTTCTTGAAATGAGTTCCATTGTCCGACTCAATCCTCTCTGGAGTTCCGTGTCTCCACAGGATTTGTCTTTCCAGACCAAGAATGGTGTTACGTGCAGTTGCATGAGGAACTGGATAAGTTTCCAGCCATCCAGTGCTTGCCTCTACCATAGTCAGCACATACTGCTTACCAGATCAAGAACGAGGTAGAGTGATGTAGTCAATCTGCCAGGCTTCACCATACTTGTACTTGGACCATCGGTCACCGTACCACAAGGGCTTGATCCGCTTTGCCTGCTTAATAGCAGCACAAATGTCACAGTCATGGATGACTTGTGTGATAGCATCCATGGAAATGTCAATGGATCTGTCACGAGCCCATCGGTAGGTTGCATCTCTGCCTTGATGTCCTGACGAGTCATGGGCCCACCGAGCTAAGAACAGCTCACCTCGGTGTTTCCAGTCAAGATCAGGATCAGGATCAGAGTTTGTGTCCACCTGGGAAACTCTTGCAGCTAGATCTGCCTGATGGTTGTGTTGTTGTTCCTCAGTAGCTTTGCTCTTAGGAATGTGAGCATCGATGTGTCTCACTTTCACTGGGATTCTCTCAATGCGAGCAGCAATGTCTTGCCACAGATCTGCAGCCCAGATTGGCTTTCCTTTCCTCTGCCAGCCATTCTTCTTCCAGTCTTTCAGCCAACCCCACAAGGCATTGGCTACCATCCACGAGTCGGTGTAGAGATAAAGCTTTGGCCATCTCTCACGTTCAGCTATGTTAAGAGCTAGCTGGACAGCTTTTACCTCTGCGAATTGACTTGATTCTCCTTCTCCATCTCTCGCTTCTGCAACTCTGCGCGTTGGACTCCACACAGCAGATTTCCACCTCCGCTTGTTCCCAACAAGACGACAGGAACCGTCTGTGAACAAAGCATATCTCTTTTCATCATCAGACAGATCATTGTAAGGAGGAGCTTCCTCAGCACGAGTTACTCTCTCCTCTGGAGGTTTAGCACAGCTTGTGCCTTCTGGCCAGTTTGTGATCACCTCCACCAAACCAGGCCTTTCGAGATTTCCCATTCGAGCTCTCTGTGTTATCAGAGCCATCCACTTAGACCAGGTAGCATCTGTTGCATGATGTGGTGAAGAACCTTTCCCTTTGAACATCCAATTCAGAACTGGCAATCTAGGAGCTAGAAGAAGTTGTGACTCAGTTCCAATCACTTCAGAAGCAGCTTTCACTCCTTCATAAGCAGCTAAAATCTCTTTCTCTGTTGGAGTGTAGTTTGCCTCTGAGCCTCTGTAGCCACGACCCCAGAAACCAAGAGGACGTCCTCGTGTCTCCCCTGGAGCTCTTTGCCATAAGCACCAGGTTGGACCATTGTCACTCGCGGCCGTGTACAGAATGTTCTTAATGTCTGGACCAGTTCGGACAGGTCCCAGACCCATCGCTTGGACTACCTCTCGCTTGATCTGGTCAAAGGCTGCTTGTTGCTCAGGACCCCATTGGAAACTGTTTCTCTTTCGAGTCACATCATAGAGAGGTTTCACAATCTGACTGTATCCAGGAATGTGCAGTCTCCAAAATCCCACTATGCCTAAGAAACGCAGAGTTTCTTTCTTGTTGATGGGATTTGCCATGGTGGAGACTCTGTTTATCACATCCATTGGGATGTGACGGCGACCATCTTGCCACCACACTCCCAGAAACTGGATTTCTCTGGCAGGTCCTTTCACCTTGTCTCGCTTGATAGCGAAACCAGCTTGCAAGAGAATGTCAAGGATTTTGTTACCTTTCTCGAAGACTTCTTCAGCAGTCTCACCCCAGACGATGATGTCATCGATGAACTGAATGTGTTCTGGAGCTCCACCTTTCTCCAAAGCATCATGGATCACTGCATGGCAGATGGTTGAACTGTGAATCCACCCCTGGGGCAAACGATTGAATGTGTACTGAATGCCTCTCCAGGTGAAAGCAAACTGAGGCCTGCATTCCTCTGCTATGGGAATAGAGAAGAAAGCATTAGCAATGTCTATGGTAGCATACCATTTGGCCTGCTTGGATTCCAGCTCATATTGGAGTTCCATCATGTCTGGTACAGCTGCACTCATGGGTGGAGTTACTTCATTCAAGGCACGGAAATCAACTGTCAGACGCCACTCTCCATTCTGCTTTCGCACAGGCCAGACTGGACTGTTGAAAGGTGAATGAGTTTTGCTGATGACCTTCTGACTCTCCAACTGACGAATCAAGTTTTGAATGGGCACCAAAGAGTCACGGTTGGTTCTGTATTGTCTGTGATGCACAGTTTGAGAAGCAACCAGCAGCTTTACATCCTCTATCTCATGTTGTCCCACAACTGCAGATTCATCTGAAAGCTCAGGTCTAATGGACAACTTCAATTTTCCTCCATCAATTTCTACAGTTGCTATTCCAAAAGCCCATTTGTAACCCTTAGGGTCTTTAAAACGCCCTTCTCTCAGAAAGTCAATTCCCAAAATACAAGGTGCATTAGGACCTGTTACAATAGTATGTTTCTTCCACTGCTTCCCAGTTAAGCTTATATCAACCTCTATCTTAAACAACTCTTGAGATCCACCAGTGACTCCCTGAATAGTTATAGATTCTCCCCCTTGATAATTTGATGGTATTATGGTGCACTGAGCTCCTGTGTCAACCAAGGCCCTGTACTTCTGAAATTTTGAAGTGCCAGGCCACTGGATGTACACATCCCAATAGATTCTGTTATCTCCATTATCCCTTACCTCCCCCTGGCGGAAGGCAGGGCAACCCTAATGGTGGGGATTACCTCCACATGTACAGCTGGCACAACGTCCAGCACCAGAATTAGGATCACTGTTGGAGCTATCAGAGTTGTTCTGGGAAACTGAGGAAGCGACAGCTACCCTCCTGGTATTGCTACCTCGGGATCTGCCCCTCTGCAGCTCCCGTAACCTCTTGAAAAGATCAGAAGTTGGTTGACCATCCCATCTGTTCATGTTCTCACCAAACTGATCACGCAGAGTTATCCAGATACTGCCACATGATTGCCTCTGCTGTCTGTTTTGGTTTGACCTATTCTGGAATGGCCTCCTTGGAGCACGTCTGTTCCTAACAGCTGAAACTTGTATCCATCTGGAGGAAGAGGAATTAGAATCATCCCCCTTCATCAAGTTGGATATGGAGGTTTTAAGTTCCTCCTTCAGCTCTTTCATGCAATTCTCCATCTTTCCAGACAGAGTTTCAATGGCTGAAACCAAAGAAGTACGTGCAAGACTATCCTCCAACTGCCTCATTTGGTCAGTGAAATGGCCAACAGTAGGAGGTGCTCCACCATAATTTCTTGCCACAATCCTGCTTGCCAGAATAGTGGCATAATTAGGAGGAGCAAGTTTAATGAGCTTTTTGGCAAGGCCTGTTCCAACAGGAATTTCATCAGGATTCAGAGTCTTATGATCTCCATACATTACTTCTCTCACAGCAAACTCTCTCAGACGCTTGATTCCCTCAGCTATTGTGGTCCAAGGCTTAGGGTTCCATGGTAAATCATCTCTGCTGGGGTACCTCAGCGAGACTGCCAGTAGGAGGCGTGCCCACAGAGAAACTTTACCAATGCACTTGCCTAGGTGCCTGTCTATGCCTGTATCCTTTGAGAGCATCCCCAACTGAGAGGCCGACTTGTCACCTACCACCAATGCTGGGGCTCCCATATCAAAACACCTGGCTAGCCAAGACAGGACTGGCTCATTATCTTCTCTGATGTAATCCTTCCTCACATGTCTAATTTCCTGTCTGGGTGCATTAGCTGACTGTATGTCATCCTCATCATCATCATCATCATCATCATCCTGAGGTCGCTGTCCCCATAATCCTATTTTAATCCTCCGTTGAATTTCTTTGAGTTCAGAGGCACTACCAGCAGTTGCTAATCTACTAGGGTCTACATCCTGACCTACATCTCCATCATCCATGTGGGGTCTCAAGAGGTCTACCAGAGTTTTAAGGCTAACCCTCTCTTCCTCATCCGAAGGATCTTTCTAAAGAGAGGGACCCTGAGTAGAAGGACCCTCATCTCCATCTGCACCATCTCCTGCAGCATTTGCATCTCCTTTACGCTTTCTGGTTACAGTGGCCACCAAATTTACTGGCTTGGTTTTCACATTCACAGCAGAGTTGGAAGAGCAAGTAGCCTTATGTCTTTCTTGACACAGTGCTATCAGTAGCCATATGATTATTCCAAGAAGCAACAAAATTAAGATTAAGGCTAGTACAAGATATCTAGGGTACCAATGGTTCCAAAGACCCTCTGTAGTTGTAAGAGGAGTAACAAACTCATATGTGTCTGCTAGCAGATCCATAGTTGAGTTACCATAGCTTCTTAGCCCAATAAGACCACAACAGAATTCACCAACATTCAGTAACTTGTTCTTAACCCAAAGAAACGACTTATATGCCACATATCTCACAATCTTGTCTATCATGCAGGAAACGGCCCATCTGTAAACAATTGCACCGATAATAGATGAAATAAAATTACTCAAATTCCAAAACAGCTTCATTTTGCTTCCTAATCTGAGCAGAAATAAATCAAACAAGCAATCGAGCCCCGAGTTGGAGCGCCAAAAATAAAAAGTGTGTCGGTGTGAGCTGAAATTCCCCCCCCACTGACAATAACCAGGCTAGCCCAGTCTGGAAGCAAATGAAGGCTGTATTTACAAGCAGAGTCTAAAATCTACAATGAAATGCAATGAATATGTACAAATATACAAAATTCACAACATTCACAAATATATACAATCAACAGAAAAAGCACAACCGATCTCCCTTTGCTTCCCCCCAAGGGGACCCTCCCAAAGGGGCCTCTCTCTCCCAGGAGCTTCCCCCCCAGACCCCCCTGGACAGAGAAGCAGAGTTAGTTAAGCAGAAAGTTGTTAACTTAGCTGCCAAGGTCAGTACGTGTTATCTTCAGCCAGAAGAGAAGAAGAAACAGCAGCCAGACAGCCCAGCAACTGCCCCCACTGCAGAACGCAGAATGTGCAGAGTGCCTACTTTGTTTTGGGTAATAGTTCTTAAACATTTCTATCTATCCAATGGAAGTGTTTAGAACAATCGTTATTTTGCTTTCTTACACCCAATAGTGACTTATTTACATTCTTTCACTTTCTCTGTTTTGAACTTTGCAAGGAAAAATTAAAAAGACAGTTTCAAACCATCACACTTCTGTAGTTGTGAAATAAAGAAAAATGACAGGCAACTTTTGCAGTTTGGGCCTATAAGGCAAATAATTCATTGCACAGAAAAGACTTCTCGAAAGATTAAGTTTTGTAATTTGCAGACTATTTTTATGGATGTTTGTAGATTTGTGAAATTTTGTTTAGCTGAGAAGATGGTAACTGGTTTGTTAGCAGTCCCAAATTGATTTTATGGAGTCTCAGACCTCTATTAAAATCTTTATAAGGAAAACATGTAAATTATAATAATACACAATTATGCAACTAGGAAAAAATCTTTTTATTTTTCAAAAATCAAAGCAATTTTATTCAAGAATATTGATCATTTTTTGTACATACTGTGGCACTTGATCCTCTCAGCCAAGTATCTGCTTGGTGTAATTAGCTGAAATCATTCAAGAATACGTTTTGTTCATTTTGGTTAACCTCATAGGGCTCTGATAATTGTCAATAAATAGACAGCAGCAGAACTGACTGAGTGGGGAAAAACAAACAAACAAACAAAAACATTGGCAGTAGAACTATGCTTGTTTCAGATGAATCCAGATGACTGAAAATACATTTTCATTGTCAGTCTCTGGAAAGACAGCTGCACTTATTTTTCAGTATATTCAATAAGAATAATACATATGATTTAACACCACTGGAGTAACCACCTATTTTCTTCTTTTTCATCCATAAATTAGCAATATGAATGTTATCCTCATGAATATTGCATGTCATGTGAAAAAGGTGCCTGTAGAAGCTTTGAACGAGTTCCTTTGTTGTAAAGGAGTGCATGTTGCATATGTTACATTTTCCCTAAACTGAGGATGGTAATTTCTGAATAAAAGATTCTGAGAATTTAGGACTGATATTTATTTTGTGCAGCAACTCAGAGTGTGATTTTAAATGTCATATGTCATATTAAAATGTGTCATTTTGAGAAATATCAGGTTTAGAGTATGGTCTTCATATTTTCACTCTGTTGGAAGTTAAATCTAATCAAAAACTACCTCAAATGAGACAATGTGGCTGTACATTATGATTAAGCACGAAGTTGTTTTGTCACATCAGAGGGACTCAAAATATCAGCATGCTAGAATTATAGATCTTGAAAATGTGTCTTCATAGATTAACATATTGAACTTCAGGTTTAAATAACCACGGGTTTGTCTTCTAAGATAACATTATGTTAATTTTTTAACCCCTACACTAATATTATCTGCTTTAAATCTTGAATCCCATTGAATATAGTATTCCCTTAGTTTTCTTTTTCTGCATCAGTGAATGATAATTTATATTTTTATTTCTTATTTAGGTATTTCAGTAATATTATCATGTTTATTAAATTTATTTATAAAAGTATGTTATATGTAAGGGACACATATTTCTTCAGCAGTTATCCATGTAAGGTTGTCTGAAAATCAGAAATTATTCTTCAGTATGAATAAAAACACAGACTTCTGCACAGGGAATAATCAGAAGCTCTGAATTATTATATTCAGAGAGAAAATGAATCACTGAAAGCGAAACTGTGCCCTCTCATCTCCATACAATAACAGAGCTGTCATTGGTGGCAAGTTGCTGCAGAGCAAAGCTGCCTGCTTCAAAGGGTTTTTCAGACCATCATGGGATTTGTAGCTGAAAACAGACTTAAATACTAACCTAGCTGTTACCAAATCAAAACTAGTTAGGATCACCATGAAATCACAGGTTTAATTTTGAAATAAATGAACTGCAACCATGCTTGTGCTGGTCTCAACCTCACATGAACTTACAGATAATGTCTGCTTAGCCACCACTGCTAGACTAGCCTGAAGGTGAAACTTGGTATTGCTACTTTCCATTAGACTGTCCTTAAGTAATGTCCAATTTGTTGCATTTTGGAACTAATATACATGTAAAGATCACATACTCTCATATTGCAGGTCATCTTCAGAGCCATTAAGCAACACGTGCAGGGCAACCAGATGAACCGGCCCAGTGAGCATGGGTTCACAAAAAGCATGTCCCCCTTAACGAACTAATCTTCTACAAAAAGGTGACCTTCTGAGTGGATGAAGGAAAAGCTGTGGATCTTGTTTATCTGGACTTTACTAAAGTCTTTCACACCATTTCCTGCAGCATTCTCCTGGAGAAAATGACTGCTTATGGCTTGGATATAGTGGAACCGTGGAAAGTAATGACTCTTGCCAGTGTGCCACTGACCTGTGGTGTCCCTGATTGAACAGATGTGCAAAGTATATTCTATGCAAACTCTGCTAATACTTTATGATTATTGTGCTTATTGTGCTTCAGTTGGGCAGAGGCACTTTTACTGAGGTGGCCTTAAAAATATATAAGAGGACCAGACCAAACATGTCTTCAAAGACATCAGAATATGGGCTCTCAGACCTATCTTTGATAGACACAGAAATTTTTGCTGCATATTTCTTAGGCTTAACCCTATCTTAAAGTTGTAAGCTGCCATCCTAAATCAGGCTGCCTTCCATACTGGGGAGTTCTGTGCCAGTGCTGTTTATCTTGACCTTTCAGTGTGTTGTAAGTAATACACTTTACGTGATCCATAGTAATGAGATGAATTTTGCATTGAAAGAATAGTTTTGAAATCTCTTCCTTTTGATTTACATTAGAAATCATGATTTATGTGGTTTTCATAACCTTGCTATGCAGTTTATTCTTGTTAAGATATTTTCCCTCACTATTAAAAAACAGTCAATGGCTGTAACTGAAGACAGAGAATGTTTAATCATTTGGCTTCAACAGAACAGTAAAGCCTGAAATTGTTTTTTGTTTGTTTGTTTTTAAAACAAACACATTAGTTCAGAATTTTTTCCAAAATACTAGAAAACAATATTTTCACTCATTCTTCAATCTTCAATATTAAAAACTAGTTTGAACATAGTGTTTTGTAAATTATATCAAATTCTGCTATAAATCTTACAAAATAATTCTGTCAAAGTTTCCATACTTTGAAAAATTATGAACATTATTCATTTAACTCGTTTGACAACTCTATTTCTACAGCTCTTCATCAGTACTGATTTCTGTATAATGTTCAACAGAAAATGTGAACATATTTACAGTAGTTGCTGATTGTTTGAGCAGCTACACACCTCTGGGTAAACAGATTAAACAACAGAGCTGAGAACAAAAGGAATCCTCAGACAAGTATTAATTCATGGTAATAAGGCAGATACCACAGAATCACAGAATAATTGAGGCTGAAATAGACCTCTGAGATCATCAAGTCCAGCCTATGACCCAACACCACCACATTAACCAGACCATGCCGCTAAGTGGTCCAACCTTTCCTTAAACATCTCCAGGGAAGGCAACTCCACCACCTCCCTGGGCAGTCCATTCCAGTATCTAATTACCCTTTTTGTGAAGAATTGCTTCTTAACATCTAACATAAACCTCCCCCGCTGCAGCTTCAGGCCATGCCCTCTCATCTTGTCACAAGTTGCCTGGGAGAAGAGCCCAACCCCCATCTTACTACAACTTCCCTTCAGGTAGTTGTAGAGTGATAAGGTCCCCCCTGAGTTTCCTCTTCTCTGGGCTAAACAACCCCAGCTCCCTCAGCCTCTCCTCATAAGACTTTCCCTCCAGTCCCTTCACCAGCCTTGTCGCTCTCCTCTGGACCCACTCCAGTACCTCAACATCTTTCTTAAATTGAGGGGTCCAGCACTGCACACAGTACTCGAGGTGAGGCCTCACCAGTGCCAAGTACATGGGCAGAATTACATCCCTAGTCCTGCTGGCCACCCTATGCTTGATACAAGCCAAGACTCCATTGGTCTTCTGTGCCACCTGGGCACACTGCTGGCTCATGTTCAGCCGGCTGTCAACCAGCATTCCCAGGTCCCTCTCTTCCAGGCCCTCTCTAGTCAATCATCCTCCAGTCTGCAGTGCTGCATGGGATTATTGAGGCCAAAGTGTAGGACCCTGCACTTGGCCTTGTTAAACCTCCTACTGTTGGCCTCAGCTCAGACCGTCCAGGTCTCTCTGAAGTGTCTTCCTACCTCCCAACAGATCAACGCTCCTCCCCCAACTTGGTGTCATCCACAAATTTACTAATGGTAGACTTGATCCCCTTATCCAAGTCATCAGTAATGATGTTGAATAGAACTGGGGCTAGTACTCATCCCTGGGGGACACCACTGGTCACTGGACACCAGCTGGATGCCACACCATTCACCACTGCTCTCTGTGCCTGGTCATCCAGACAGTTTTTAACCCAGCAAAGGGTGCACCTGTCTAAGGCAGCGGCTGCCAGCGTTTCCAGAAGGATGATGTGGGGTACTGTGTCAAAGGTTTTGCTGGAGTCTAGGTAGACCACATCCACAGCCCTCCCCTCATCTACCAGGCAGGTCACTCAGTCATAGAATGAGATCAGATTGGTTAGGCAGGACCTTCCTTTCCTAAACCCACATTGGCTGGGCCTGATCCCCTGGCTGTCTTGTACATGCCCTCGATGGCACTCATGGTGAGGTACTCCATAACCTTGCCAGGCACTGAGGTCAGGCCTATAGTTCCTCGGATCCTCCTTTCAGTCCTTCTTGTGGATGGATATCACATTGACCAACCTCCTCTGGGACCTCCCCAGTTAGCCATCTTAGCCAGCTCTTCTGCCAGATCCCTAAACACAAGCGCCACCAACTCCTGTGCAAGACATGATGTATTACAGTCAGTACATGCCTGATTTGTAGATAAAACATATAGAAAAAGCATTCCATTACCAAAGGAATGTCAAAGGTTAAAGTATGATATGACTGTTTTTCACTAATCTTTCAGTGAAAAAAATCTGAATATGAAAGAAACGTATTTCAGGGTATTTTTTATATGGCACTTGATGTTTCAAGCTGCACTTAGTAAAGAGAAAGAGTCTTGGTAGATTTTGGAGGAAAAGGAGAGTTGAAGGAAAAGGAATGTTAAGTTTGTTTCATGAGGTAGTCAAAATAATGTTTACGTGAAATCTTTACACTTTTCTAGCATCTAATCTTTTCAAAACCAATCTCCTTTATCTAACATAATTTATTTCAGTAGAAGAATAAAATCTAAGGACAAAAATTATTTTTAGTAATTTACTTTGAAAATTTATAGGAATTGATAAGAATATATAGAGTACCTAAATAGAATTAAATAATATCATAGTGTTTGTATTTCCTTGCTTGGATTTGATTCTTCAACTGAATTCCTGTTCCCATGTAAATTTTTAATTTTTTCCACCTAACTTCAGGTCTTGGAGTTGTATTCCTGAGAAAAGGAAGGAAGAAATAAGTAGCATACAAAATGACATGTGCACAATGTCATTTTATTTTCTGCTTTTTCACAGTATACATCAGTGACTATTTTGCTCCTATTTCTCCTAAGTCAGGGATCTGATTCACATCTCTATTTATTTCTGGTCATTGCTCAGTTCTGTAGAAAAACTTAAGAAGAGTAACTGAAAGTTTTATATTTAGGTTTCTACTTTTAATGATGTAATTCTACAGGTAATATTCTTACTGGCTAGACTATGTACAACAACACTTGCTTTTAAGAACTCCATGTTAGTACTTCTTTTACCATCATATCTGTATGTTGTTATAGTTTGGTATGATGATAATGCTAATTTTTGGCTTGCAAATTCTAGTTTGGAAAGCTCCTAATACTTTATACTCATCAAGATCCATACTAATAACTCTGGCGCTTGTACACTGAAGCTTTTGGGTTTTGTAAAACTGCTTACATGCCAGATGCCCAAAAGAAATGATCATACTAAGCTACCAAGTCCTGACTTTAAACTTTCTCTCTTCTCCAAAGTTGCACATTTAAAACGTTAAAAGCTTGATCTTAATTCAAACTCTTAATAATTCTGCCTGTTCAGAAGATCTGCTTATACAAAAATTCTAAATAATTACGTTCCAAGGACATAAACATGACTCTAGTGTAAGAGTTTCATTTGACTTTTCTTTTCCTTTCAGCAGTGCTTTTTAATGGATAGATTAATGGTTAATTAAAAATCATACCCTAAAAGCAGATTTTATGACATAATAATTATCTGATTTGGCTGAAGCCTCCAGATGAATTTGACATATTCTTCTTTTTAAATCATTTAAAAAGACAGACTACATGAAGATAAACATTATAGCTTTATTTTATTGGACAAAGGAGGTGGGGTGGGGGTGTGTACTTGGAAATCCTTGGGTTTTTTTCCAACTCACACCCCCTTAAATGTCTGTAAGGCTAACATGCTTGGGAATAAATTAAGGGAGAATCTAAGTTGTTTGTTACCCCATCAAACAAGGAACTGTAGCACTAGTAGAAGAAGGATGGACCTATGTCAGATGCCAAGAACTATTTAGCTTTGTCTCACACTATTCAACTTCCTAACAATGAGTCAAAAAAATGTAAGATAATGAGCTGAGAAAGACTGAAGAATTGCTTTTTTATTGAATCTTTTCTCTTCTTCATTGTAAATGCAGTAAACTTCTGAGCATTGCTTCAAATGCAGCTTTTAATGAGGCTTTCATCCTCTGTGATTCAGAAGTTGATGACTTGCATGAGAAAACTGATTGATGTACTCAGCACAGTCAGTCAGATCTGCTCAACAGGTTATGTGAGCTTTGTATAGTGTTTCTCATTGTAGCTGTGTGTAAAGACTGATAAACCTGGCATCACATAACTTAAGGAATCAGAGCAGAATTTTCTGTGGTAAACATTACTAACCTAAGGTTTATGGAGGGGCTGCTCCATGTCTTTTAAAATCAAGCACAGGAGAAACAGTCTCTAATGGTCCTATGCATAGTAATCATATTTCCTGGTTAAAATGTGTTCACCTGAAGGTAAATATCTTAAGCACTTGAATCTTGTCTCAGAGCTCAGCAGTACTCTTTGACTTCTGAGACGAGGGCTGCTGCTTAGGAGGATAAGGAATAATTTACGTAATTATGTTATAGAACCCTACAGTATAAAAAAACAAACAAACAAAAGAGTCCTGATTGGTAATGAGAAAGAAGATGGGAAATCAAAAGAAAGTAGCAGCACCACTGCAAATCAAGTAGTGGATTGTGATGTAGGGGGGTTTCTTTGTTGTTTTATTTGCCCCCCCCCCCCCAAATATATTTGTATATAATTGGAGAAAAGTGATTTCTGTGAGCTTACTTGTGGTGTGACTTACCTGAAAATAAGTCACTTTTATATTCTGGAAATTTTAATATAAATATATACTTACTGACAAAGTGAAAAAGTGAATGCCAAATTCCCTATCTTAATCAAAGTGTAGATAAGTTTTTAGTTTTCTGGCAAATGACAAAATGGTGTCTCTGTCTTTCCATAATCATTACATAATGCTCATGTCACTTAGCCTACATTAGACTTTAACTTTATGGTTTTGAGATTGATTACAGTTGTAAGAATAGAACTTGCATGAGATACATTATTCAAACAAAATTTTCACTCTCTCCCAAAGTATTTTCGCAGACATAAGTCTTCTCTTTCATGCATACACAAAACAAAAATCTAAATTATGGTCACAGTGAGATCATCGTACCATGATCTTTGCTCTCAATTCCCCTGTTGTCTCACTACTGACATGAGGAATGTCTCAGTTCTCAGTGCCTCGTGTTCTTGTCACAGTGGCATGTGTATTTCTAGCTAAACTGTGCAGTAACTTTTTCCTATTTGTGTTAGCACGAGATCAACAAAAGTGGGCAAAGAGTATTTACAGGCACTTTGTCTAGTATCTGATTCTGTAATGAAACAAGCCTCAGCTAGGGCTGTTTTGCTGGAGTTACACAAAGATACTGCACAAGAGGTAATTCAGTTCAGTGTGAAAACAGGGAGATGACAGTAACATCAATCAAATAAAGCTGTTAGCTCATAGCTTCTCATTTAGTCATCCATTACACTACAGCAAAAAGACTTTTTGAAATTTAATACATTATTTCCTGCCCTTTTGATCTAAATGAGGAAAATTATGCCCTCTCTTCAAAAAGCCAATGTTTAAAAGAATATAGGAATTAACATTTTACAACTGTAAACTGTAGGCATATAAATTACTGGGAGTAGTTGCTGCTGTTTAAACAACATTAAAATTTTGTTTAACAGGAGACACAGTAATTGACATGATGAAAGTCCTCCTTTTTCTTGTTTGTTTTTTTGTTTTGTTTTGGTTTTTTTTTTGTTTATCTGTTGTTTTGTTTTACTTTGGTTTTGGGGGTAGATTTAATTCTTTATTTTTTGGGTTTTTTTATTTGTTGTTTGTTTGTTTGTTTTCTAATGCAGATTAATGTTTAAATACAAAATCTAACTTGAGTTGATTTTATTATTTTTTAACCAAGCTGCACATCTCTTTGCATTAGAACTTGATAACAGAGGCTTATATCCAAAGTACTTCCTGTGATTTTTAGGAAAGCTCATTGTTTCTAATCTCAGAAAGATGGTATACAACATTTGTCATGTGTATGAATGTTTTAATGAATCAGAACTTGACAAACATTCCACAATTATTTTTTTAAGTGTTGGGGCTTCTTCAGGTTTTATTTGTTTGTTTGTTTGTTTTATAGATTAGAGCAATTATGATCACTAGAAATACATTTACTAGATTCCAGAGTAAATACATAAATGTAAATACAGAAAATAGTTTAGGAAGTGTAGCAGGCCTTCCAGTTATATGAAAGGAAAATTAAAGCAGTTCTAACTCATGGCTCTCTCAGCAGTCTCATTATGAAGAACCTTTGGGCAGTGATCATTCTACAATTAGGTAGAATATCAAAAGAACAAGCTTTAAAAAAATCTCCCTTTGATTCAGAATTGTAGGTAGTGATAGCTATAACAGTAGGAGAAGTGGTTAGGAAGTTAATAAATCAGTGTATTCTTGTGAGCATTTCTAATACAGTAGGAGTAAGAGTAGTAGAGAGTAGCATGGAAAAAAATAGACTCAATCAAGGCTGGTTATGGCAGAGTAGTGAAGGGAGAATACAAACACTAGAAATTTGGGGAGAGGACTCAGAATTACAGGCATAAGTGCGAATAGAGAGCTGATTGACAAATCATTTCTGTAAGCCACTGGCTGATGTGTGTTATATATTTATTTCTCTTTCCAATTTTCTCATTTTACAGTCTGTTTTCAGTATTGTTTGGCAAGTAATTTATGTTTTCTTTTTATAGATCTAGAGGTCCTTCTTCAAATGATACTGAATTTGCAAGACAGTAATTTTTTTCTTTTTTTTTTTTTCAGAGAAACTTGAGTAAGACCACTAAAGGCAACAAGATAACTCAAAACTACAGATAATATCTTCTTAAATTCTATGCTCAAAATCAAAATTATAATCCATTTTTTTGCTTGCCCTCACCTGCTCGAGGGAAGGGTGAAAACATCCATCAGCTCTTGTTATATCATAAACATACTAGGTCTTTCCCTGTTGATCTGGAAGTTCTCCAGTTCTTTCATACCTATCTAGATGAAGGTGTCTGTCTCTCAGCTAAACCCTAAAATCATCCAGAAAGTAGATAAAACATTGCATACTTCTGTTGTGAAACATGATTTGAGATATACTTGTGGTGGTTTGGCCCTGGCTGGGGGCCAAATGCCCACCAAGGCCATTCTATCACTCCCTTTCTTAGATGGACAGGGGAGAGGGGGAAATATAACAAAAGCCAGTTATATGATAGAAGCAATTTAATAATAATGATAGGCACAAGCCTACCAGGTGCAGAAACAAAAGCAAAGAGATGCTATTCTCTGCTTCCCATCAGCAGATGGTGGAGAACAAATGCCATAGAAGAATATCCACACCACTTCCTTCTTTCACTTTGTTCTTATATCCAAGCTGACAATATATGGCATAGCCAAATGGCCCCTTTGGCTAGTTTAGGTGAGCTGGCTCGGCTGTGTTCCCTCCCAAGATCTTGCCCACCCTTCAGCATGCTCTCAGTGTGGGAAAATGATGGAAAAACACAGCCTGGATGCTTGTTCAGCAGCAGCCAAAACACTAGTAACATTACAGTACTGCAAACCACAATACTAGAAGGATGCTTTGAGAAGAATTAACTCCAGCTCAGCCAAACCCAAGCAATGTCCACCCCTTATTCCATACCATTTGTGTCACATTTCAATAGATTTTATCATCTCATTTGATTCTCATACTTAAATCCCTTTTTGCTTACACTTGTGACTTGTCTACTTGACTTGTACTTGTCTACGTACTTAAACCATCTCAACACAAAACACATATATTTATATCAGTATCCCAGCCCTTTAATAGAAGGATATTCTTCTGCTCCTCCAGATCTTACTTGAGACTGTTGAGGACAAGAGAATCAGGATATCCCACTGTTGGGTACCATCGCCAGCTGGATTTCAGCTGTTATGTCAAGCTTGTTTCTTACAAAACTCTATCAGTCTGGGTCCTTCTTATTGCATCACTTCCTGCAACATACAACTTACATTCCAAGTTACTTTCCCCCAGTGTTAAAACTCCTTGAGGCGCAGACCGAGTTTCCTCATCCTTCCTCATTACCCACCAAGTACATCCAGGCCTCTGAGAAAAGACAATCCCACGAATGGGTTTTCCTTTCCCCGTGAGAGGAGCAACCCATACTGCCTTTCCCAGCCAATTTCCCATATGCACTACAAGGACCTTATTTCCCCCAGCAGTGTGTGAGGGTTCTGTTTGGGCAGAACCAGGATGGTTAGCAGATCCTTGAGCATTAACCAGCCAAGTGGCTTCTGTTGAATTTGCATCCCGGTGCTTCCATACCCATTACCTTCCATACCCATAACCATAGCTCTCAACATGCTCTTTAACAGTCCGTTGTATCTCTTAATCTTCCCAGAGGCTTGTGGGTAATAGGGAATGTGATACACCCACTCAATGTCATGTTTCTTAGCCCAGGAACTGATGGCATCACTCCTGAAGTCAGTCCCATTGTTGTGTTTGATTCATTCAGGGGTACCATGTCACCACAGGCATTTGCCTTTCAAGGCCTAAGATGGTGTTCTGGGCAGTGGCATGGTTTACAGGGTATATTTCCAACCAACCTGTAGCTGCCTCTACCATGGTGAGGATGCATCGTTTGCCCTGGCCTCACCATAGTGAAAACCCAGCCACCACCCTTTGTTTCTAGGGAGATTTAACTTTGGTGGTTTGCTTGATTGCAGCATGTTTCACAATCATGCATGACCTGTGTGATGGCTTCCATGGGCAGGTCCACTCCTTAGTCACAAGCCCATCTGTATGTTGCATCTCTCCCTAGATGTCCTGATGTTTCATGGGCCCATCGAGCTACAAACAGTTCACCTTTACACTCCCAGTCCAGATCCATTTGGACTATACCAATTATGGCAGTCTTGTCTACTTGCTCATTGTTTTGGTGTTCTTCATTAGCATGTCTCTTAGGTACGTGAGCATCAACTTGACATACCTTCAGTCATGTTTTCTACTTGAGCAGCAATGTCCTGCCACAATCAAGCAGCCTAGATGAGCTTACCTCTGTGTCACAAATTTATTTTCTACTGTTGTAGCCACCCCTCATAGGGCATTAGCCACCATCCATGTATCTGTATAAAGTTCTGGGCACTTTCTCTCTCAGCAATCTTTAGAGACAGTTGCATGGCTTTCATTTCTGTGTATTGACTTGATTCACCTTCTCCTTCAGTGCCCTCAACAACTTGTCATGTAGGACTCCATACAGCAGCTTTCCACTTCTGAGGGTTTCCTACCGCATGGCAGGATCCTTCAGCAAACAAAGCCTAACACCTTCCATTTTCAGATAAGTGTTGTATGGTGGTGCCTCCTGGGCACGAACCACTTCCTCAGGCAATGCTCTGAAATCTCTGCCTTCTGGCCAGTCCATAATCTCTTCCAGAATCCCTGGGTGGTTGGGTTTCCCCAGTCGAGCTCGCTGCATAATCAACGCTACCCACTTACTCCATGTAGCACTGTTTGCATGATGTGTATAAGGGATGTTCCCTCTGAACATCTAGTCCAGTATTGGCAATATGGGTGTTAAGAGGAGAGGTGCTTCTGTACTTACTACCTCTGAAGTAGCTCAAACTTCTGCTAAGATCTCCTTCTCAGTTGGTGTATAGTGGGCTTCTGATCCTCAATATCCTCTACTCCAAAATCCCAATGGCTGACCTCAGGTTTCACCTGATGTCTTCTGCCAGAGACTCCAGGCGGGACCATGCTCCCTGGATGTGGTGTAGAGGATATTTTGCACTGATGGTCCTGTTTGCATAGGCCCAAGTGCTACCACACAAGCTAGCTCTTGTTTGATCTGCTCAAAGTCATATTGTTGCTCTATGCCCCACTCAAAATGGTTCTTCTTTTGGGTCACCCAATAGAGAGAACTCACAAGCTGATTAGAACCTGGAACATGTATTCTCTAGAACCCCACAAGGCCTAGGAAAGTCTGTCTCCTTCTTTTTAGATGGTGGAGACATGGTATTTGCCCAAGGATAATAAAATTTAATTCTATGCCTAATCCAATACATAGGGATTAAATACAAAATTCCTCATTTTCACAAGAGTCTGTAGCATCTAAGATACTGATTTGGCTTTTCTTAGAATATGTGTGGAATTCTACATCATATTTGTTAAATAGTGTTATAGGGAAAGTATAAATTCACAAAGTTATTGGGAGTTTAACAGAAAATAGATTGTATGTACTCGTACTGTTTTCTGAAAAGAATAGAGTTCTGGTCCCTTCTTTCAGTGTTATTTTTTTGGGGGGGTGTTGTGTGGGGTTTTGTGTTTTTTTTTTAATTTTATTTTTGTTTGTTTGTTTTGTTTATTTGGGATTTTTTTTTTTGTTTAGTTGGTCTGAATTTATAAAATACTGAATGTATAGAATAGACTCATACCTCGGTTTCCTGTTAGCTACTTTTTGTTGACTTTTTGTCAACAAGTGCCACATGTGCTTTAGTGGAAGGTTTACTCATACATCTTTAGCAGAAGCATCTATGTTTCCCTGTACACTTCAGTGTTTCCAGTGTATGATTTTTCTTCTTCTACATTGGCTGTTGCAACAGATGACATGGGAATCCTAAATTTCTAGTTCAAATCAAATGGGGGTAAGGGGCTGTTTGTCTCACTGATGGGTATGAATAAGATTATTAAATAATCTGTAAAATGAAAAAAGTGTTGAAAAACTGAACAACATAAAGTTCTTGTTTCTGGTACAATAAACATACAGAAATGCAAATATTCCTGCTTTGAGAAACTACTACTGATTTGTCTTCTCTTATGCAGTAATATAGGAAAATTAATCCTCAAAAGAACTATTATTTAATAACCACATTTCTAACTACTTGTTTTTCTCATCCAATATTGATAAATAAGTCCATTATGTACACAGGGGAATAGAGGTCTGTCTCCTGACTCGGACTCCAAAGTCAGTCAACATGTCTACCAGGGACAAATCCAACAGCTTGAGCACTGCAACAACTTTCTGCAGAGTCAAAGAGCTTAGCTTAGCTTTACTTCATCAGTGTAGGAGGACAGAGTAGTAAAACAAAAGCTGATGACAACGAAACTAAAGAAGCTGCCTGACTTACTGTAGATTGCTGACACATATTACACTCTTGTTAATGTCTGGGGCTGCCGCCCACCCATGCTCCTCAGCTGCTTGGCAAGGCAAGTTGCAGCGTGCACTGGGCAGGCTGGCTGACAGCAGCACCAGCATCTTTGGTTGCTGCTTCTCAGAATGCGGTTCGGTACTAATCACCTTGCATGTGATGTGACATAGATTTTGATCTCTACTATCTAGTCAACTGCCAACATTCCCATTTCTATTGGGAAATGCCTTATCTGTACTCTTCTGTCAGTTCTTGTAATGAGCCATCAGTTTCAGGAGTTACTGATGGGAGACAGCTGAAAAAGGTATAGTATTTACATAACTCAAGCTTCTTTAGAAAAACAGGCTAATGCAAAGTGAACAAAAAAACAAATCAAATCAAATTAAAAAAAAACCCCTAAGCCAATTGAAATGAGAGCAACAGAAATAGCACAAAAGAAGAAAGCTTGAGGACAGATAAGTGAAAGAGAGATTTTAAAAGAAAGAAAAAGAAGCAAAGATTTAAAAGCAGGGAAGGGATATAAAATAGAAATAAAAATTGACAAAAAAAGTGGAGAAAGTGAATGTGAGCTACACTAAGAATTAAATGCAGAAAAATAACAGAAAAAAGTTCAAAATTAAATAAGGCAAAAATAAAACAAATACGTCAGACGAAACTTGAGAAAGACAGTTAATTTTACTTATGTAACACTTTATTTTACTAGTGTCAAGACCAGGTTTTCCAGCAAAACTTGTTATTGTTGCAGTGCTCAGTTTCTCTGGATACATTTTCTGTGTCACTCTATTCATAGCAAGAGTTTTTGGTTTCCTCACAAATCAGTCTTAAGTGTTACATTTTCTATTACTGCAGTAACTGTAAGCTGTATGGTTCAAGATTTTATAAAATTTATTAAATGCATAAATTTGTTTCACTCTATCTTAGTTTGTATTTGCATAATCTACTTTAAAATGAAATTTAATTTCGTAAATTCAGTGGATTTAGTTCATAAAATTCTCTAGACCTTTCCCTCAGCAGTCCCAAAGTTCTGAAATAATCATGTTAATATTTAAGAGTTTTGTGGACTGTAATTTTGCTACAACACTTTGCAAATTTTGGTCAAAACACACAAATAATCTGACCTAGGGTCTCATCTGGAGCTCATTGACCCCCAATCTTAGTGGCTCACTTTAATTTAGTAATTTGATGGACTATACTTGATGATATAATTTTTTCATTAAAATTAATTTCTCCTGGTTTTGAAAAAGAATCTGTAAGATTGTGTCATCACATCCTCCTAATTATAATGTCACCTTGCAGTTGAGAGGTATGAGTGCCGCAGAGAAGGAGAAAGAGAGAGAATTTACTTTCTTCTACTTTTTCTTCCTTGCAATACTTAGAAAGGAATATTTTTAGGACATGAGTATTGATGACAGAATCATAAAATTGTTAAGGTTGGAAGGGACCTCAAGGATCATCTAGTTCCAATGCCCCTGCCATGGGCAGGGACAGCTAACTCTAGATAAGGTTGCTCAGAGATACATCCAACCTGGCCTTCTACCTCCTCCCTGGACAACCTGTTCCAGTGTGTCACCACCCTTATGGTGAAGAATTTCTTGCTAACATCCAATCTGAATCCATCCACTTCAATTTTTGCTCCATTCCCCCTAGTCTTATCATTACCTGACACCCGTTTTTGGTAAATACAATCACTATTAAATTATTATAGAAATTAGTCATCAGAGCTGTTATAATATTTTTATTATTATTTTAATATATTATTGTATTTATTATTTTTAATATGTATTAGTATTTTACTTATTCATTAGTTAAGACTAATGCATTCTCATTTGAGATTCTCAAGAACCTTAGGTAAACAAACATCCAGATGAGTCATATGCTCACCTACTTTAGCTAGGGAAGTTTCTAACATAAATAGAAGCAGGACCCTTGTATATAGGGTGTCTCTGCATTAGCTTTATGCACCGCTGTTGCAAATTCTTATGTTAAATATACCTGGCTTATCCACACTTTAGAATTAACAAAGAGAAAAGTGTTGCTTCATGTAGTATGATTCATCCCATTCTAGTGTATCTGTCTAAAATAGGTCAATCTCACGCTAAATGGGTGTAGTTCTATTTTTTCTCTAAATGCAAGGGCAAATATACTTTAAGAGCCTTCCAAATTTCAAAATCAAATAAACTGGTAACTTTCTTTAAAGGCTTTAGATGCCTTAAGGCTTAAAGCTGCAGGAACATTTGGATCGCAGTTTGGATGATGACATAAACTAAATCCTGCTACAGGTTTCACAGACCATACCCAGGTTGTATGGATATAAGGGACAGCTGCAGTTACTTATTTTAAACCATTGATAGTTTGTCCTTCGCTCTGCTCCCCCCGAAGCTAGGAAAATATTTTGTAGGCTAAACTATATCTAATTTTTAACCACACAAACAATGTAGAATAAATAAACCATTTCAGAATGCAATACTTACTGTGTACATGATAGAAGGATTGTGAATGATCAGTACCACTCAAAAGATGTACCTATTCCAACCTCATGTCAGCAGAAAATTTGTCCCATAATAGATCATAATTTATTTGTTCCACCTTTTGCAAGATTTAGAAAGATGGTAGTAAAGCAGAAAGGAGGGGGAAAAATAAGTAAAAGAAAGATAAACATTTTAACAATAACTTTATTGAGAATCTAATGCCACAATAAAGAGTATAGTGAAGAGGAAATTCCCAAAGTAACATGCTGAATCCGATGATCCAGTATTAGTTGTTTTTCTCCCACTGCCCCTTAATGCTTAAGGTTCAGATCATCTCCTCTCCCCTTAGCGTTAAGTTTCAGATCTTTCATAACAAAGGTTGGCCAAATGAAAACAAGTACTGACCTTATCTTTTCATTGTACAGATTGGATGAATCTGAAAACAAAGTCCCTTTATACTACTTTAAGGTAGCTCTAAGGTACTGCAGACTGATCTGTATGGAGATTGTAAGAAAGAGGAGTACTAGCAAATGTCTAACTGGGCTTTGCATTTTAATGACATTAAGTGAAGCATTACTTTAGAATTTGCATTACAGCAGCTTTATCCTAAAAATTTAATTCTCCAGGGGCATAATTACAAGTCATGATGTGGAAATTATTCAATTTAGCATTTTGTTATATGCTGGCATAGCATAAGTTTTATACCGAATGCAGGAGTATTTAATTTAAAGCCGTCCTTCCCCTTGTGCCCAAGATAAAGCTGTTAAACAGGATAAAGTATGTCCAACCTTTAAGCCAGGATGTGTAATCTGTTTCCACTGACTCTTTACAAACCCCTCAGCAAGAAGTGTCGAGCTCAGTTTGCCGAGGAAAGCTCAGGTAGTACTTTACCCCTACATAATGTCAAGGCTCTTTGGGCTGAATGAACTTTACCATGAGAAGGCAGTTCTTTGAAAGAAGGTTGATGAGCACTGTCAATGTCACGCATCAATCATTTCTCTAAAACTTCAGAGGGCCTTCGCTTCTCCTTAGTTCTGCATGTACAGTGGTAAAATATTTTTCCTGTTAGTTTATTCTTTCCAGTCTTCTCAAAAGGAAGTCTCTGCTTCAATATTCAAGTGTGGCCTTGTAATTTAGAATATCTAGAACAAGTCTTTGGTTTAGACTTAAAAATTTAAAATGGCGATACATCTTATTTTAGGATTAGCTATTATATTTATTTTATATAGGATATATATAAATATATATATTTATATAGGATATATATTTTATATAGGATTAGTTATTATGTTTTATATAAAGCTATACATATGACTTTGTTTTATGAAATCTTTGTAAAAAAAACACATTTGGGAAAGAAATAAGAATATTCCTCTGTTTTGACACTACAAACATAGAGAAGATTAGCTTGAAGATAAAGATTCATTTAGTATAAATTTTATAAACACTCTAGAAGTACCTTTTTTATTGCAAAAACAAAATCTGAACATGAAATAAAAAGCTTTGTCATCCGCTTCCTATATGAACATTGTATGTGGCAAAATGCTAGAGATTACAGCAAGGCTTAAATATGACTCAGAGTGTTTACAGTCAGAGCAGAGTACCATGCTAAAATTTGTATACTGTTTTCAGACTTGAATGTACCCACCGTGTTATCCTAGCCAGCACAGTAAGTCTGTAACAGGAAGGCTTAAAGCTAGAAATCTTGAAGTATAGTTTAGGGTCAGACCAGGAAGTAGTCAGTCTTTCTCTTGAAGGAGAGAGATTCACCACACCTGAATTTGGAAATCTGTGATGTAGATGAGATGCAACTACATCTAAACTAGCCATTCTATAACCCCTTTAAGCTACCTGAAATGGCACTTTCGAGATATTTATAACCCAGATACAAATTCTTCTTCAATGTTTGTGTCAGTATAGGTACTGTTTACTTCAGGATACCTGTGAGTAAAGTTACATTGAAAGGCATATTTTTAATATGTGGTAATCTAATCAGAAAAGTCAGCAGTATTTGAATGAAGTCATTCTAGACTAAGATTTTTCCTTGAGTGTGAGATGAAAATCGCTAGACTTCAAAGAGATTGATGTGAATGTAAACACCCACTGAGAAACAGGTTCCTGTATTTTAAGAAGTTTATTCTAGCAGTCTAAATCAAAGGCTGGTTCCTTGTACCCCAAGATGTCTAATGTGCAGATTTTCGATTCAGGTATGTGTGTGATATCTCTACAGATAGTTTAGGCTATCTTTCTTGGCTTTCAACTGTCACTATGAAAGTCTTCTTTGCAGGTGTTGCAGTATCTGCTGGGCTTGCATACTCTAGGACATCAGACATAGAAATTGTCAATCCTAATTATGTGTGAAAAACATGTTCAACTTAATTACAGCTAAAACTGATTCTTTATTAACTTACCAGCAAGCTCAGAAATCAGTAACTAACATCACCGTGGGTGGGAAAGAGAACATACAGCCACATAGGTGTGTCTGTTAAGGTTTATCCACTACAGGAACAGATTTCTATTCCAATGAAGACAAACCACTGTATATATAACTGATAGGAAATCTGGATTCTGAGAATAGCTATTTGTTAATTACTGTCAAGCTGTAAAACTATTATTTTGTTTGGGGTGTCATAATATTCAGTATTAAGCACAAGAAGTTGATATGATACCAGTGGAAGATTTGAAAGCAGTTTAAATTATAGGTATAAGTCAAATATATAACAAAAACTCAGTCAGGTACTCAGAAAATAATCACTTTTAGTAATACAACATTTCTATACTTCACAATAAAGGGAGAAGAAGTAGAAAAGGCAGACTTAGTGGGTAAGCAGTATGTTTTTCACACTGTTGTGAAAAAGGAAAATATACTAGTGGGTATAATATAAGTATTGCCTGAAACAAAAATAACTGATTTTTCCATCTTACATGGCAAGTGCCAAGTCATCAGCTCCAGCTGTGTATTTAATTTTGGGACACAAGCAATTCAAGCCATATATAGGCCAAGTCGAAAGAATCACAGAATGACAGAATGACAGAATGTTATGACCATGAAAGATCATCTTGTCCAACCCTCTTGCCAGAGTAGGATCACCTATACCAGATCACACAGAAACACATCCAGGTGGGTCTTGAACATCTCCAGAGAGGGAGACTCCACAACCCCCCTGAGCAGCCTGTCCAGTGTTCTGCCACCCTCACAGTGAAAAAATTTTGCTCATGTTTACAGGGAACTTTCTATGGCTCAACTTCCACCCATTGCTCCTTATGCTGTCATTGGGCACCACCAAGAGGAGCCTGACTCCATTCCCTCAGCACTCACCTTTTACATATTTATAAACATTAACAAGGTCACCCCTTAGTCTCCTCCTCTCCAAACTAAAGAAACCCAGCTCCCTCAGTCTTTCCTCACAAGGAAGATGTTCCACACCTTAATCATTTTTGTGGTTCTGCAGTGGACTCTTTCAACCCTGTTGTTTTTGAACTGAGATGTGGCCTCAGCAGGGCAGAGTAGAGGAGGAGGAGAACCTCTCTCAGCCTACTAACCACAGCCCTTCTAATACACCCCAGAATGCCATTGGCCTTCTTGGCCACAAGAGCTCATTGCTGGCTCATGCTCAACCTCCCATCCACTAGGATCCCCAGGTCCTTTTCCCCTTCACTGCTCTCCAAAAGGTCAGTCCTCAATATATACTGATACACGGGGTTGTTCTTTCCCAGGTGCAAGACTCTACACTTGCGCTTGTTGAATTTCATTAAATTTCTCCTTGCCCAACTCTCCAGCCTGTCTAGGGAGAGAAAGAAAAAGGTCAGAGATCTAGAAAACCTGATGTACAGAATGTAAGAAAGTGGATGTGCTGGGTTAACACAGCCCAGTCTCACAAGCCCTGCTCTCTGCACACAAATGGGAAGGAAAGTAACACACACACACACACACACACACACACACACACACACACACACACACACACACAAACCAAACTCTGGGTTGAGATAGAAAGAGTTTAATGAGATGATAAAATGCACAATTGCCTCAGCCTATTTGCAGAAAAGCAAAGCAAAATTCATCTGTAGTAGCAGAAGCGATACCCAACCCACAGCCAGCTCATCAGTAAGAATGCACACCCTTGAGAAAATCCTCTCTTGAACATGTAAATTACCTAGTGAGGTGATGATTATATTCAGAATTGAGAAGTGTCTCAACAAAGATAAGATCATTGTGAACGACAGTGTCAGCTCTGCCCAGAGGCAGCACATCTGGCAGTCACATAGGCATTCCAATGTGACTAGGGTGTGGGACAGGTGGAGCTATGATTGAACCAGGAACAGTACAAAAGCCCTGAGCTATACCAGCTTGTTGGGGGCGAGCATCACTGGGGACATTTCAGGCCGGAAGCAGCAGCCCGAGAACATCTCTTCCCACCCCCCACCAAAGAAGGACCATGGGCTGCTAACTATTTCTCCTGCTCTCTCTCCATTATCTCTCCCAATCCTAGGATCAAGACAACCCCTAACTCAGAAACTGAAAGCAGCAACTGCAGCAGGAAGCCTCTCATGTTACAATATGAACTTCAAGGCCCTTAATACTTTGCTCCAGCCAGCACTTTGAAGGTGGCATGATATCATCATGGTATGAATAGTAGCAGATTCAACTCAACCCCTGACAGTGGACATATTTAATTTAGAGCAATGAAAACTTTAGATACATACCCTGATACATAGAAGAACCTATGTTAGATGGCAGAAAGAATAAATTAAATTATTGTGAATGAGAGAGAGAGAGAGAGAAGGCATTTTCCTGCAGAAAATATAAAGAAGGACTCTGTTAGATTACTTCAGAAACTGAAATTTCTATCAGAGGAAGTGTTTAGGAACAGTGTAGGCAAGCTTGTGTACTGAATAAACTCAGTGTATGTGAATAATTATGCCCAGACAGGAGACAGAAGTGAACTCCTCAGATCCTTTTCAATTTTTTTAAATTGTTTTGTTTTGTGGTGACTGATACTTTGGGGAAATTTTTGGAATAATTTGAAATGTGTAAAATTGTTTGTTTGTTTATTGTGGGTTTTCCCCTTCTTTTTCTTCTAACATAAAATAATAAAAAAAAATCATAAAATGTTATGATATTCTTCAAAGTACTAATTTCAGTAAATAAACATAGTCTGTGTTTATTTTTAGACTCTTCAAATACTACTTCCTCTCTAGTGAAGGCTTTTATTCATTGCCAGTGTTTTCAAAATATCAGAGGAGTGAATTACTAGCAATCTTTGACATCAGCAAGAGCTGGATGTTTTTCAATTTTTCCCCTCTGTTGAAAGTGATACATAAACTTCTTATGTCTTTTATTCTTTTATTTCTTGTCTTTGTCTCCCTTTCTGACAGAAGATAGGCACGTTGTTCTGGCCAGCTATGAGTCCAGACCGGTAGAATGACATTTCTTTGGAAAATAGTGTCTTGTGCCACACTTAGAGCACAGCAATATGGGTATAATTATTTATGAATGAACTAAAAGCGTCATTTTGGAAATGAATAGTAATGCTTCTTGCGCAGGCAACATGTAGGATTTAAAAATATAAATGGAATCCTAGAGACTCTTGGAAACAATTCCTAATATAATTTTATAGTATAAATGTGCTGGTGCTAGGAAAATGTTGTATTTAATCTATGACCAAATAAAGTCAGCATGTTTACACCATCCATGCCAACAGCAAATTAAAGAAATACGATTTTGTTTTGGTTTAACTTTTATATTAAACGTTTATACTGACTTTTCCAGGCAATAAGAATATCCAAAAGTAAGACTTTCTATGTAAAATCTAAATATACCAAAAATGGTAACCTAAAATTTCTGTTTTCACTATGTGGCGTTTTCCTATAATTTCTAAAGGGGGGAATACAAGACAAGCAAAATGTCCTTTTTCAACAGATGACTATAATAAGGATTATTTAAGAAATAACATTTATATGAAATGAGCAATGTACTTGATTGGTTTTAATAAAACTCAAAAGAATAAAAGTTTTCTACTTAGGGAAAACACTCTAATTTTTTGTTTGTTCTGTTTGTTGCTGTTATTGTTTTATTTTTTCTCAAGAACTGAATAGCAAGTATTATTAATGTTCTTTTCCAATTCATAAGTCTCTCTCCCTTATCCTGTTTCTCTTTCCATTTAGGATGGGAGAAGGGTTAATAAAGAGCATCTGTGATTTGTCCAGTGGCTGGCCCAGCCCTAACCCTTGACAATCAGTAATAAAATGCATAATGATAAATCCTGTTTCCTTGACAGCCTAGAATGGTGTGGAAATACTTGTGAGAAAGACCAAACACTGTAAAAAGCATCCCCAAGAGGGATCCACTAGAGAAGCTGAAGTATTTAAGGAAGTAAATCACAACATATTATTGTGTGAGGGGAAACAAAAAAAAAAAAAAAAGAGTATGAAGAGCAAACAATTATTTATACAAAGCATGGTCTGTTGCTCTTATTGACTGTGGCTGGAAACTTGGAGCAAAAGGTGTACATGGTTGCAAAAGGGAAAAAATATTGCATAAAGAGCCAGTAACTAGAGTTTAGAACACAAAAATACTGCTACTGACAATAATCCTGATGATCCAACTTGATTCCTAAAACTAGTCTGTGTTTTAACAAATTAGTTTTTTTAATAATATAAACCAAATAAATGAAATAGACAGTGGCCTATAATGTCACCACTCCCAGTCATTAACTAGTAGGGCCTTTTCTGCATGGAAGTTCATATGAGTGCACCATCAGCAAGTTTGCAGATGACACCAAGCTGTGGGGTGTTGTCGACACATCAGAGGGATGGGATGTCATTCAGAGGGACCTGGACAAGCTGGGGAGGTGGGCCCAGGTGAACCTCACGAGGTTCAACAAGAGCAAGTGCAGGGTTCTGCACCTGGGCTGGAACAATCCTTGCTATCAATACAGACTGACGGATTAGGTGATAGAAAGCAGCCCTGAGGAAAAGGAGGTGTTGGAACACTGGAACAGGTTACTCAGGGAAGTGGTTGGGGCCCCTTCCCTGGAGATATTCAAGGCCCTTCCCTGGAGATATTCAAGGCCCTTCCCTGGAGATATTCAAGGCGAGGCTCAACGAGGGCCTGGGCAGCCTGATCGAGTTGGGGGTGTCCCTGATGACTGCAGGGAGGTGGGACTAGATGACCTTTGGAGGTCCCTTTCGGCCTAGACCACTCTATGATTCTATGATATAGGTTTATATAGATATATATGTACATAAATTTATATTTTATATTTTTATATATATACACACACACACACATATATATATAAACACACATATATATGTGTATATATGAATATTTATACAAAATATGAAGAAATGCCAAATTAGGCAAAACAAAAAATAAGTTGATATGAAAACAAAGGATGTGTTAATTCTCTTAATTTGTAGGTCAAGTGTGACAAGACTAGCTTTCATTTAGTTTGGAGCCTCCCAAGCCTCTTGTAGGTAGGCTTTGTCATAAGGTGATCTTGTGAACAACTGAACAGAATTAAACACCAAATGATCACCATTTCCCTGGCTTGAGAATGGTGGCACTCTCACAGGAGCAGTTCCAAGGCTCTTGGCAGCAGCCAGAGAGCAAGGCTGCAACACATGGTCACATGGGCTTCTCTATGCCACAAAGCTAGGTTGTGCCATGTTGCCATGGAGCCCTCTAGGCATGAAGGTATCAATGGGAACAGGGAGTCGTGGGGCTGTGCAAAGCAGGCAGTGCAGAATGGTGGCAGGGAAAGGTGGGGAGCAGAGTGAAGCAAAGTGGAGCACAAAGGCTTCTTCTGGGCCCCTGCTCCCTCCTGCTTCCCCAGAAGTTCCCCCCAATTTCCCCTCACCCTCCCATTGTATGTCTGGGGCCAAGGGCACTGCCCCTAGACCATGTGCACCCCTGACCCTCAGTGGTGCCATTTGAGCCAACAAAAGACTTGGAGTCTCACAACGTTGTGTAGCAGTTTGGGAAAAAAAAGACTGGTATTCCCCACTACCAGAAATCATGAATCTATGGCATTTTTATAAGCCTGGGGCATTATCAACATGGACAGGGGATTCTGGGTTGCTCTCTTGCTTTCCAGGACCCAAGAGTGTGGGTGTTTTCACTTGTTTTGGGGATTTCTGGATGGTATTTTTTCCCCTTTCCCTTTCTTTCTAGCTGATGTAATCTGATACTTTTGTAGTGAAGGAGTAAATATTCTTTGTAAATCAACTAGAAAAACTCTCCCTGCTGTTTTTTTTCCCCTTCTCTGTCTTATCTTTTGGCAAAAGGGGAAGGAGGAGGCAGGAGGGGGAAAGGGGTGGGGAGTACTAAAACCATAACACATGGCTGCATATAATCCATCTGAAAAGCTCTCCACTGATAGGAATATTTTGTCCAAGCAATCTATGAAGTAAACTGATTTTTCTTCCCCTAAGCTTAAGCAATAAAAAAAAAGTAATAACTTTGATAAATGGCAGAGTATCAGTGTAGCAGTACTTAACCATTAATGACATTCTAGAATTTTCCAGTTTAAGAGGGCTTAGTTACATATCACTGAAGAATACACTAGGGAGAAATGGTCTCAAACATTCTGTGATTCTATAATCATCTTTGTACCCTTTTCTAAACTTCTAATCATAAACAGTCCAAGTTGGGAGGGATGTCTAAAGATTATCAGGTCCCATGTTTTGTGGAAAAAGAAGCCTAGAAATTATCTAGCACTCCGTCCAGTTGCATCTTGAAAATCTCTGGTGATGTGGGCTCTATCATGACCCTGGGAGATTGTTCCAGGACTGACCTCACTGTGAAAAGTATTTTTAATCAAATCAAGATGAAACCTCTCGCAATGCAATTCATACCCCTTGCCCCTGGTCTTCATATGGCTCTTTGTGGAAAGCAAGCCTCTGTCCTCTTTGTAGCTTTTAGGAGGTGCTCTCTGATCTTTTTAATCTTCAGTGTGAAAAGACCTAACTCCTTCAGTCTTTCTTTATAGGGCAGGTTCCCAGCACTGGTCATTTTCATAGCCTGCCTTTAAACCCACGCCCCTCTATCCTCATCTTTTTTTTAAATTGCGGGGACCCAAACTGGATACAGTACTCCAGGTATGGTCTGACAAGTGCTGCAGAGTGAGGTGATCATGTCTCTATCTTTGCTAGTAATGCACCTGTGGATGCAGTCTAGGATCCAGTGTGCCTTCATTGTTGCAGTTGCACACTCATGACTGTAGTTCAGCTTGTTTTCCACCACAAACCACATGAAATTAAATATCACATTAACACATATTTATAGCTTGCAATCTCAGCTGGCTTATTGTGCTTGACCCACTTCCCATTGTCTGCAGTTCAAACTCTGTCAAAGATGAAAACAGGTTATGTCTGTTTGAGTATCTAGTGTAGATATATTAACACAATTCAATACACACTGCCAGAACAAGAAAACTTTTGAAGATATTTCTACACAAAGGTGTTACAAAATTATCAGAAATACTTTGATTTTGTAATATCCTTGTCCTTCCTTTGGGGCTTCCCAGCTCACTAATTTGAAAATGTTACCACTGTCATATTGCTTTTCTTTGCTGTTGAAAACAGAAATGCGAGTGGATCGTGTGAGCAAAGTAAGTTAAGTGATTTATTTGTCCGGTCAGTGCAGAAGACTATTACTACTTTATGAAAGTACTGTCAGAGTTGAAATCACAGTTTGTGATTTCTATGCCTAAGATCATGAATCATAGAATTATAGATTTTTTTTCAGTTGGAAAAGACCTTTAAGATCATCAAATCCAGCTATCAACTGAAGACCACCATGGCTGTTAAACCATGTCCTGAAGTGCCATGTCCCAAAGTGCCATGTCCCAAAGTGCCACACGTTTCTTGAGCACCTCTAAGATCTGTAACTCCACCACCTCCCCAGACAAAGTATTTCAAAGCCTACATTCATGTTCTACACTCAAATTTATGTAACAGTGTGTCTCTCCTGGTTGTGCCTGGCTGGACTAGAGCTATTAAAATATTTATCTATAAACACTAGAAATAGTAGAACTCCAAAACACAGTAGCTTCACTGGTGTAAACACTTTATAAGTCTTAACCAAAACATGACAGAATGCAAAATTTTGGTTTGGAGTATGTAAGAAATGCCTATCTTGGTCAGAAAAATCTCTAACACTGATCACAAGAAATGCTGTTTGGGGTGTGTGTGCAAGTATGGCTACTTTGTACAGCCAGCTAGCTCCATTCCACATGACATCTACAATGGGTGGCAATGGTCAACCTTGGTCCACTTTCTCTGAGTCAGCAGAGGCTAGGCATATTGTTCATAGCTCTAGGAAACGTACCTACATTAGCACAAACCTACACCACCCCAGAAAACCACAACGTCTCCTGCAGGTCTCCTTAAGTCCAGAAAAATATGTAGCAATTTTGCATTAATAAATAATATATCTATTAAAAAAAATTCTCATTTATGTAACATTGCTATGACATTGGGTAGTCCGACAATAAAAAGCCTTGTGCCAAAACACTAAAACACAATCTTAATTAACTAAAATATAAATATGAAATTGTACAAAACTTCCTGGAAAAATAGGGAACAATAACTGTATTATTGTAAAGTAAACAAGTTCAGAAGCTAAAGAACAATTTGGTTTTAGGCTGGTCTGAACTCCTAAAGCGGAAATGTGGGATTTGGAGCTATAATTCCCACTGGGTAATGTTTCTGCTGAATACATATGGTGCCATTTCTGCATCTATTGTATAAGACACAATAACCATGGGTTGTAACTGTGGGTTTTAGAAAGTAGGAAATGTACTATATTTATGACACAGTATTTGGAAATGTCCAGAAAATACGCCAGTTATTGTGCAATAAATTTATTCTAAAATTTGGCAAATGTTAATATGATCACTACTAATGAGGTTGTGAAGGGTTAGAGTTACATATTCTGTG
The DNA here is from genome assembly GCF_027791375.1 of Indicator indicator. Taxonomy (NCBI): domain Eukaryota; kingdom Metazoa; phylum Chordata; class Aves; order Piciformes; family Indicatoridae; genus Indicator; species Indicator indicator. The sequence continues at coordinate 50,977,290 of NC_072010.1, read as the reverse complement.
TTGATTCCCATTAGAGGAAGTGATCACACAGTGTTGAACTGCCCAAACACGCTTTGTCTGAGTCCTTCATCTTCCAGTTTGCTTGCTTCCCATCTGGTTGGGGAAAAAATATTATCTTCTGCCATAGACAGTGAGAATTTCCTCACCTCTTAGGCCCCTTCTCTGTAGGATAAGTATAGCATTTTTTCTTTTTTTTCTTCATTCTGACACTGCCACAAATGTCTATTTTAGAGTCTTGCTCCCCACAATTTGCTTCAGCACAGCCTTTTATCTTCAGAGATCCAACCTTTTCAACACTAATTCTCTGCTTTCATAGTAAGCTGATCCTATTTTAAGTATCCACTTGTCTTGCATCTGCTTGCTTGTCCTCACATTAGACTTTTTTTTATTAATTGATTGGATTTATTCAAGGCAGGCAGATGGCTGAAGAATATTCCTGAAATATCCATTAGATATGCACCTACAAAGTGATAACTTCTTTAGCATTCCTGATTTGAGATTTATCAGGGTGCTTTCTGCAGCAAAATCTTCTTACTGCATTCCAGTAACACCTGGAAAACGTTAAGTTTGCAAAGATAAAACAACCAACCAACCAAAACCAACCAACCAACCAAAACCAAACAACCTAACACAGTAATACAGTTAGTGGAAGAGCCTGCAAAATATGGAAGAAAATACATAGTTACGAGGAGAAATAAAGATAATTAAATGCAAATTACATCATGGTTTCCTTAAGAGGAATAGGTCTATCAGCAATGGTAATTTAGACACATCAGGTATCTAAATGAAGGTATTGAAATTATTTTGATGTCTGAAGTTAGATGAGAAAAATTCATAACAATCTGACTGTATGAATGCTAGATGTGATACTGAAAAGCTAAGGAGAATATTTGTATTAACAGGAGTATGAAATCACACGTTTTGAAGAAAAAGAAATAACTCAACTGTGTTAACATAAAACTAATGAAAAATTATTCTGTGAGTATTCCTGCTCCTGTGAATATTACATACAAGAAAGCTATTTTTTTTCTTGAACATTGTTTGACTGAGCTTGAGAGATCATTGCACTTAATTTTGAAGAAAATTGATTGGAAAAAAATAAGCAAAGCTTTTTTTTTTTTTTCTTTCCTGTGTTTAAAACAGAGTGACCAGTGTGATTAGTGTGGCCTTCCAGTATCTTAAGGGAGCCTACAAGAAAGATGGTGAGGAACTTTTTTAGGGTGTTAGGTAATGATAGGACTAGGGGCAATGGAAAATAAAATAGAAATGGGTAGATTCAGATTGGATGTTAGGAAGAAGTTCTTCATTATGACAGTAGTGAGATGCTGGAACAGATTGCCCAGGAAGGCAGTGAAAACCTCATCCCTGGAGGTTTTTAAGGCCAGGCTGGATGCGGCTCTGAGCAACCTGATCCAGTGTGAGGTGTCTCTGCCCATGGCAGGGGGGTTGGAACTAGATGATCCTTGTGGTCTTTTCCAACCCTAACGATTCTATGTCAAGCAAATATATCAAGAAGGCTGTGTCAATGAACAAATATCTCCTGGCCAAACTTAAACATAAAAACAAATATAAAGGGTGGATGCAAGTGCACGTAACTTTGGAGAAAAACAGATTATTGGAGCATCCAGAGACTAAGTTAGGAAAGCTAAAGATAAACCATTTAGTTTAAGTCTGTGTATCCAACACAAGCCCACTCTTCTGTTGTGGTAGGAGTGATACATAAAGGAGACTTATCTTCTGCCTTTCCCTCCACTCTTAAAAACGTATAATTTCTTGAACACCATGCTACTGAAATGTTGACTTTCCTGACGAATTATATCACTTGCATAAGTAAATAAATAAATAAATAAAGTAAGTAAGTAAGTAAGTAAGTAAGTAAGTAAGTCTGTGTTTTATTCCTTTCCCACTTTTGAAAGCTGAGAAAAAAGGTAAGACAGGTGTGAAGAGGTAAATGGTAGAGAAGCCTGGGAATATTTTATTGCTTCATACTTTCAAACATGCAATATTTTTAAAACTTGATCTTACAAAGTACTGCATTTCTTTTCATGTATACTTAGAATGCTATCAAAAGAGAGTTTTGAGTCAGACAAGATTAACTGGTTCATTTATAAACACATTATAGAGCACAATAATAATAAAATTCCCTTTATTATTTTCAGTTCAAAAGAGTGAACTTAAGTTGGGAGGTCTTTTTGATTCTTTTCTTGTCTGTTCAAAGATGTCTTCTTTTTGGCTCAGGCCAGAAGATCAATCATGATAAAAAGCATGAAAACAGTTGTATTATTTTAAAGTACCAGGTGGATGAAGAACATTCATAATGAAAAATTCAAGAATATTCATTAATGAAATATTATTTTATATATGACTACCACATGCTTTATATATTTATGTATATCATTACTTGTCTTGGTCTCTGCAGTGCTGTTGCATCTCATGTCTAAGGATTTATAGTTTTATGTTGCCTTGGATTATTATTAGTGTTATAAGGAAGTACTGAAAACATGTTAACAAACATTAAAAAGACAATCACAAACTAATTTGGGGGTTTTAGCATTTTTTTTAGTAGTCAAAAACGTATTCAGGGAAAGAGAAGAAGAAGGAAAGAAGGAAAGAAAGAAAGAAAAATCAAACAAGAAAGAATGCAAGCAAGAAAAAAGAAAAAGAAAAATAAGATGAAAGGAAGGAAGGAAGAAGGAAGGAAGGAAGGAAGGAAGGAAGGAAGGAAGGAAGGAAGGAAGGAAGGAAGGAAGGAAGGAAGGAAGGAAGGAAGGAAGGAAGGAAGGAAGGAAGGAAGGAAGGAAGGAAGGAAGGAGAGGAAGGGAGGGGGGGAGGGAGGAAGGAAGGAAGGAAGGAAGGGAGGAAGGAAGGAAGGAAGGAAGGAAGGAAGGAAGGAAGGAAGGAAGGAAGGAAGGAAGGAAGGAAGGAAGGAAGGGAGGAAGGGAGGGGGGGAGGGAGGAAGGAAGGAAGGAAGGAAGGAAGGAAGGAAGGAAGGAAGGAAAGAGGGAAGGAAGGAAGGAAGGAAGGAAGGAAGGAAGGAAGGAAGGAAGGAAGGAAGGAAGGAAGAAGGAAGGAAGGAAGGAAGGAAGGAAGGAAGGAAGGAAGGAAGGAAGGAAGGAAGGAAGGAAGGAAGGAAGGAAGGAAGGAAGGAAGGAAGGAAGGAAGGAAGGAAGGAAGGAAGGAAGGAAGGAAGGAAGGAAGGAAGGGAGGGAGAGAGAGGGTGAGGCAGGGAGGGAGAGAGGGAGGGAGGAAACTTACTTTGTCTTAAACTTTCTCAAATGGTAAAAAACATTCTTTTGAATCTTGGGGCACTGAAAAATAAACTCTGAAAACTGAACAGAAAAATGTGTATAAATATTTTGAGTAAACCTACAAAGACTAGACTGGCTGCTTACTTTAAATGTACTGTCTGAGCTACACTTTCTTCTCCTGTTCACTAGTAACCTTTAATCACCTTGTTGTTTGTGCTATTTTCACTTGCTTCCCTGAATTGTGATCTTTGCTTCCTGTCTCTCTCCCCTGCTGTGCTTTTCAACAGTGTTCTGAGTTTTTTTTTTTGATGAGCAGTGAAAATTGCAAGATTCCTGACCTCTAGAGAACATACAGAACTTCAGAAATCATGGATCTTGTAAATTGTACTTGGCTGCTGGAACCCAGAATACGCTATTGCTGGTAAAGGCCAGGATGCTGTTTGCCTTCTTGGCCACCTGGCAACATTGCTGCCTCATGTTCAGACATGGTTACAAGGTGTGCCAGGATGGGTTTGGACTGGATATTGGGAGGTATTGATTCACTGTGGAGGTTATCAGGTGTTGGAGTGGTCTGCCTGGGTCAGTGGTGAGGTTGCCATCCCTGGAGGTGTTCAAGCATCATGTGGACATGGCACTTGGGGACATGGTTTGTTGCTGGCCCTTCAGTGCTGGGTCGGGGGTTTGACTGGATGATCTTTGAGGTCTCTTGCAATCAGATATATTCTGTGATCAATGACAGCTAATCTTAATTTAAAAAAAAAAAAAAGGTACATATGAAAGTCCTTACGCTGCATTATTGTGCATGGAATAACCTCAGACTCTGGCATTCATTAGTATAAGCATTCTTGGCACAGATTGTTTTTAATTTTACAGAACAAAAGCAATTTCAAGTTAAAGGCTGAAATAATCTTTTTCCCCAGTTACAAAACTTCTGGAAGTAAGAGTTTATCATTTACAGTATCCAAATTATTACTACTTTTCTTTTTCCTTTCCACATTTGGACAATAAAAATGGAACATTCTGCACAACAGATGGCAGTGGTCTCATGATTAACATGTATAATCTCTGCACATTAAATAACATAAAGATTTCATTTTTCTAAATGCCTGTCAAGCATGTCAGAACATACAACATCTAGTCTTTGGTACATGGTAATTATGGTATATTTGGTATTCTATTGGTGCAGTACTCAGGTCAAACAGACTTATTAATTAGTTTAACATATGTGTGAAAAATAATTCATGGAACAGTGGCTGAAAGGCAACATGCACATCTGTACAAAAAAGCAGTAAGTTCTTTTGAGACTCTGCTTACTAATACATGGTCACTTAGTTCACTTTGTTCTTGGGATGTCAGTGAAAACTCAGCAAAATTTGCACTGGTAAATTATAATAAGAAAACTTTCATATCAATAGTGAAGCTGCTTTCAAGTATAGGCAGACTCTTAGTAAGCTCAGAAATCAAGAACTTCATAGAAATTCAAGCTTCCAGTGAATCACTGCAAGCTGGGAGAGTGTAGCTTTCACTGCTAGACAAATCTTATCTTCACATATAATTTTTTTTCTTTCCAACAGTATACCTTTCAAGGCTCTGAGTGTACTAATAGGCCTTAGATTCCTCAACTGGCCTTGCTAGCAGTTTCAGTACTCCATTTAAACTCATATTGGGTCACCCAGGCCTTACCTGAGCCCTACTGTAGCTGTCAGCACAACTTTCCAATTAGAAATTAAAATTATAATGTTTATGAATTTCAAATTGCTTAGTAGGGAAAATGAAACACAGTTCAATGTTTAGCACAGAATTCTAGTACAATTTGGGTAGAACTGCTAATGGGAAACATGAAGCTGTCTAGCAATGGATGAGTTTGAGCCCACATAAGGTTGGGTTATGCAAGTTTAATTTTGACAAGGGCAAATGTTGAGTCCTTCAGCCAGGGAGGAAAAACCCCATACACCACTACAGGTCAGAGGCTGACTTGCTAGAAAGCATCTCTGAAAAAAAGGACATGGGAGTATTGGAGTACTGAGTCCAGTTCTGGGCCTGACATCTCAAAAGAGACAGGGAAATCCTGAAGAGACTTCAGCAGTAGGCTACAAAAATGGTTAGGGGATTGGAGCATCTCTCTTACAAAGAAAGGCTGAGACCTGAGGTTGTTTAGCCTGGAGAAGAGAAGACTCAGAGGGGATCTTCTCAATGCTTACAAATATCTAAAGGGTAGATGTCAAGAGGATGGGGCCAGACTCTTTTCAGTGGTGCCTAGTGATAGGACAACCAACAGGGGCAATGGGAACTAGAACACAGGAAGTTCCACCTAAACCTAAAGAAAAAGGTCTTTACCTTCAGGGTGCTGGAGCACTGGAACAGGATGCAGCAGAGCCTGCTTCTCTGAAGATTTTCAAAACTCACCTTGAGGCATTCCTGTGAAAACTGCTCTGTTGAAACTATTTTAGCAGAGGGGTTGATCTAGATGAGCCCCAGAGGCTTCCAACCCCTACAATTATGTGATTCTATGATTCAGTGAAGAAACCTATGCCAGCTGTGCAACTGAAAACTCTTCCTCTTCAGCTCTAAAGCTGTAGCAATCTCTATCTATGCACATAGTTAACACATTCTTTTAACAAGAAGATTCTTTGGAGGGCAACCTTTCCCCAACAGAGAATGATGAGACCAAACGTTTAGTGAATACAATCTCTTCTACTTCTCATTTTTCATTGCAAAACCACAACAAATCTAGAAAATCTCCTAAATTCTTAGAAGAAATCTCATCTCACCCTTCCATCCAACTCCTTAGTTAAATGTCAGTTAATGATCTTGATGAGAGTAAGATAGGTGGAGGTAGGCAGTTTTAAAAAAAAGTTACCTGCAGACATCCTAGCATGAAGACAGACATAAGACTTAATGTGAGGTGTTCTAATGTACATATTAAAAACAAAAAAAAAAAAAAAAGAAGAAAATGAGTAAATAAGAAATCAATTCTTTCAGTTGGATGAAGGAAAATGATAGAAAAAGGAGATTTTATTTTTTTCCTTTCCCTTAGTAAAGGAGATAGTTATTCAGTTAATTTGCTATATGTTGGAACAATTCTCCAAGCTGGGCAATAACATTATTTTATGGGTTTAAAAATGTATGAAGTCACGCTAACTGAGATCATAAAATTGTAGTATCATGGAATCATAGAACAGTTTGAGTTGGAAGGAACATTTAAAGGAAGGAACAGGTTGCTTGAAGCCCCATCCAGCCTGACCTCCAATGTTTCTAGTGATGAGGCATCTACCACCTCCCCATCTATCTGGGCAACACATTCCAATGTTTCATCACCCTCCCTGTAAAAAATGTCTTCCTTATATCTCTAGTCTGGATCTACCATCTTTTAGTTTATAATCACCACCCCTCATCCTATTACTACAGGCTTTGCAAAAAAAAAATGTCCCTATATTTTTTATAAGATCCCTCTAAGTACTAGAAAGTTCTAATAAGCTCTCCTCAAAGCCTTATCTTCTCTAGACTGAACAACCTCATCTCTCTCAGGCTGTCTTCATAGATATTTCCATTCCTTTGATAAGTTACCTGACCATGCTCTGGGCCTTCTCCAACAGGTCCATGTCTTTCTTGTACTGAGAATTCTAGCACTGAACAGAGGACTCTGGGTTGGGTCTCACCAGAGTGAAGTAGAGGGGGAGAATTTCTTCCTTTGACCTTTTGGCAACACATTTGATGCAAGCTGGGGTATGGTTAGCCATCTGGGTTGTGAGCACACATTGTCATCTCAAGTTTGGCTTTTCATCCATCAGTACCTCCAATTCATTCTCTGCAGGGCAGGTCTCAATCCCTTTATCCCTCAGCTTGTATTGATATCAGGGACTGCCCTGACCCATGTGTGGCCAAAATACATAGCAAAATGCAAACATTGTGCTTTGTCAAGAGTTCAAGCAAACTGGCTTTTTATTAGGTATGTCTGCATCAGTGGATTCCTTTGGCTGAAAGAGACACAATTCCATTAACCTACAGGAAGCTGGTAATCTTTCCCAGCCTCTTACATGTTGCAGAAACAATAGATAGTAGCTGATAGATGTGAAGTCAAGCCTTTCAAAATGGAGAATGCTTTTCCAGCTTAAATCAGAACAAGTACCCAGTGTTAACTGTCATATCATTCATTGTTTATGATCTTGCAGCAAAAGAAAATTACTTAGCTCTTCACAAAGTAAAATTTGCACCAGGTTCCTGTTACCAATTTATTTCCACTTGTGTAACTGTGATCTCTTAACTGTAACCAGTTCTCTCCCTGGGCTTTTAATGTGAACAATAATTTAACTAATTGAATTTCAGATGAGAATAAATATCCTTGCTATCACCTGCTGTTTGGAAACAGAGATACCATTCAAGACATTTTTTTGCAGGTTTTAAAATACCTTGTCTAGTTAGGACATTTAGAGTATTATGTAATATTTCTTTAATCTTCCATTCACAGTCTGAGGCTGAAAATGGTTACTGATACTAAACAAAGTTTTGTTGGTGATACAGCTATGCAACCAAGGTATTATTGTCATTAACAGATTCTAAAAAAGAAGTGCTTTAGCCTCACCAAGGGTGAAATACTCCATCTGTAGAAGTAAGAGAGTGTTACACATTTTGTTGGTAACCAATCAGTTCATACTAGGTTTTTGATAAAATCATAGTCACAGAATGACAGGTTGGAAAGGACCCTAAGGATGATCTGGACCAAACTTTCTAGGTGATAGTATAGTTTAAATGAGGTGGCCCAGCACCCTGTCAAGCTGAGTCTTAAGACTGACCAAAGTAGGGAAGTCACTATTTTTCTTGGGAGATCATTTCAATGTCTAACTGTTCTCATGGTGAAAATTTTCTTCTGGAGTCCAATCAGAATCTTCCCAGGAGTAACTTGTACCCATTACTCCTCATCTTTTCCATGTGACTCCTCATAAAAAGGGAGCCTCCACTGTCCTGGTAGCCACCCTTTATGTAGCTGGTATGTGGTAATAAGGTCTCCCCTGAACCTTCTCTTCTCAAGGCTGAACAAAACCAGTTCTCTGAGCCTTTCCTCATATGGCAGGTCTTCCAGTCCTCTGATCATTCTCGTGGTCCTTCTCTAGCTGCTTGTCCACACCTCTTTTGTACAGTAGGGACCAAAACTGCATTCAGTACTCTAGGTGTGGCCTGACATGTGCTGCGTAGAGTGTGACAATGACTATATCTCTGCTGCTGATGCCCTTGTTGATGCAACCAAGCAATATGTTGGCTTTCTTTGCTGGTGTAGTGTACTGTTTATTCATGCTGAGCTTATTATCCACTAATAGTCCCCTTTCCACAGAGTTGCTCTCAAGCCAGGTGGATCCAAGTCTGAGCTGCACTCCTTGGTTATGTATTCCTAGATGCAAGACCTTACATTTGTTCCCTTTGGAACTTCATAAGATTCTTGCTAGCCCAATCATTCAGACTGTCCAGGCCCCTACTTTTTTGACAGGTGGACTAAATCTCTTGCTAGCAGGTTGTAGTCTTGATAGAAGGTCCCATTATCATAAAATCCACATTCTTTTGGAAGCCTTTGAATTGAGGGTAACAGTTAGAATGGAACTGTTGAATTCACCATTGAATTAATTTAATTCATTTTTGAATTCATTAATGAAATTATTCCAATTGGATACGAATGCAGTTGAGTACCAATTGACTCCTTTTTTACATTCAACTAAGAGGAGATTCTAGATTCCTAAGTAGCTAATGTGACTGAAGGCATACAAAGTGATGGTTTCACTGTCTCTGCCCCTGCTGTGCGTGATTCCCTTTTGCTTTTGTACAGGATTTTAGAAGGGTGAAAAAGAGATGGAAAATTTCTCACTCTGATTGTAGTACATGTACTTTAAAATTGGTGTTTGTTGTAAAGTGCATGAAGAAGGGCACCAGTTGAGTGGTGTGGCAGTTTAGGCTGGGTGCCTCCTGTTACTGCCACATAAGTCATTCCTCTTGTGTCCTGAGTGTCCAACCCAATAACGTGGACACAGGAAACGGCGTATTTCTACCCAGAAATCCTGCACCCTATAAATCCATCTGCAAAGTCATTCTCTTTCTCTTTCTTCCCTTTCTGTTCCCGTGGGAGATGCTCCCTATCAGGTAACGGTGGGGGAGTATCTCAAGGCCTCTTAGGTCTGTCTAGGCCTAATGCCAGAAGGAGGGGGAGGGGGGCAGTCTCAGACCTGGCCAGCCTGAGACTAGCCTAGCAGTTGGGGGTTGGGGAAGAAAGAGCCTTGGGGGTTTTGGGTATACCCTCAGGTGGGGAGAAGGGAAGAGTTGGGAGGACTTTGGGTGTTGTGTAAGGGACTCTGTACACTTTGGGATACCTTTGCCACTATGGTTGTAGTTTTTGCAGTTTCACCAATTGCTTTTTCATTTAAACTTTCCATCACTCTTCGATCCATTTGTGTGAGTGTCATTCTTTTGTCCCTCTCGGGGCAATAGAGGATCTGTCTGGCCTCAAACCATAACAAGTAAATACAGAGAGATTTGTTGAATTCTGTGCCTTCTGTAATTGCTAAAGCATTTCTAGAAGCACTCCAAAACCCTCTGAACCCCTCAGGTCATAGAATCAGAATGGTTTGGTTTTGAAGGAACCTTAGAGAACATCTATCTCCAATCACACTGCCATGGACAGGGACAACTTCTGCTGAATCAGGCTGGGCAAAGCCCCACACAACTTGACTTTGTACATTTCCAGGGAGGGGGGATGTCCACAGCTTCTCTGTGCAATCAGTGTTTTACTACTTTCAGAGTAAATAATTTCTTCCTTATACCTAATGTAATTTTACCCTCTTTTAGTTTAAAGCAATTACTCTTCTTCCTATCACCACATGTCCTGATAAAGAGTCCCTCCCTATCTTTCCCATAGCCTACCTTTAAGTACTGTAAAGGACTAAAAGGTTTCCTCAGAGTCTTCTCTTCTCCCGGCTGAAAAATCACAACTCTTGCAGCTTTTCCTCATAGCATAGATGCTCCAGACCCTTGGCCATCCTCATAGCCCTCCTCTGGACTTACTCCAACAGGTTCATGGCCTTCCTATGCTGAGGTGCCAGAAGTTTAATGCACCAGACCTGTTAGGGGTCTCATGGGAACAGAGTAGATCAGGAGAATCGCTTCTCTCAGCCTGTTAGCTACATTTCTTTTGATGCAACCTGGATACAGTTGGCTTTCTGGTGTGTGAGTACATTGCTGGGTTATATTCAAATTTTTATTTACCATGCCCCTAAGTCCTTCTCCACAGGGCTGATTTGAACCCACTGATAAGCTAGCCTGTGTTTGAGCTTGCAAACGTCAATGCGCAATTGCAATGCACACCCATATGCAGGACCTTACGCGTTGGGCCTGTGTCCTGGAAGGGGTAAACACAAGTCAAACCTTTTTTGCCACTACTCCCTCTTCCCCTCCCCTGTTACAGGGTCCAGGGTGAGGTGGAAAAGCAGACAATAGGCAGATGCTGTCAAGTCTGCTGGGGGGTAAGACTTGGCCCCATGCTTCATGTGTTTCACATACCCTGAAACATATGAGACTGCCTTTTTGAGAATGTGTGTGCAGTTTGTGTGCTGTACAGCATTTTGAATTGATTGGTTAAACTTATTATGCTAGTCTACCATTGGACAGTTTTGTTTTCAAAAAGGTAATTAACAGGGGATGGTTTGAAATGTTTGCACCTTTGTAAGTGGATTCCTGACTGCAGTGAGACATGTGATCCCGTCCTGCCTTCAGGGCAAACAGTCCTTTGTTCCCAGAGCCCACGTGTTATAGCTACATAGCTCTTCACAATAGCCGCTTGCTCTCTCACATTTCCTCTGTTTTAGATTGACTATTTTGAATTTTATTTCCCTTGGATTACAAATCACAGCTCTGGTAGCGCATTGTCCAGCAAAAGTTTTGCTGAGTAATAGCATAGCGGTCTCATAAGTAATTTTGGCTAATTTTCCTAATTGTTTCTAAAAGGTTGTGAAATTTGGCTTTACCTATTGCTTGGCTTCATTTCTTAGACAACGAGTCCATCTCACAACCCAATTTGGCATTGCAGTGTCATTGTTGCATAAACAAGATTTTTTTCCATTTGTTCTTCTTAATTTCCAGGTTCCTGATTTTTCCTAGATTGTTTTTAAAATACCCTTTGTGTAAATACCTACCTTTGAATGGGCAAACATACCTAATTAATTAGCTTGGGAGAAATTGTTTATATTTAATAAATCATAGGTTGGATATTTATTAAAAACTCTTGCATAATAATTCATAAATCATAACACCCCGGCCTCACTGAACTTCATAAAGATTGAACTTGTCCACCCCTCAAGCCTGTCAAGGTCCTTTTGGTTGCCAGCAGGTCAATCACACCACACAGCTTGGTGTTGTCTGCAAAGGTGCTGAGAGTGCACTTATACCTACTGTCTATATCACTGACAAAGACGTTAAATAATGCCAGTCCTAATATTGACCCCTGAGCAATGCTACTTTTCACTAGTCTCCACTTGGACATCAAGCTTTTGAGTGTAATTGTTCATCAAATTACTTACCCATTGAGTGGTCCAACCAACAAGAATGTTGCGGGAGATAGTGTGAAACTAAATGCTATGCACAAGTCCAGGTTGATGATTTCAGTTCTTCTGTTATCCACCAATGCTGTATCCATGTCATAGGACACCAAATTTGTCAAGCACAATTTGCCCTTAGTGAAGCCATGTTGGCTGTTGCTAGTCACCACCTTACATTCCATGTACCCTAGTATAGTTTCCAGGACGTTCTGTTCTATGATCTTACAGATGAGACTACTGGCCCATAGTTCCCTGGGTCTTTTTTCCCATTTTTAAAATTGGGTATAAAATGTTCCTGGAATCATTCAGTTATTTTTTAAAACACTTACATTCAGCCTGAGCACTGTTTGACTGCAAATCACATCCACTCCTGCAGCAAAAAAACATCAGGACATTTCTAGGAAACACTAAAGGTTTTCAATTTATAGCTCATTCCACTACAAGTAGTGGAATTGCAACACAAGCATCCCTACAGCCACCCTCAAGCATGCTCACAGCTAAGTCATGTGGGAGTGTTATTCTTCTGGCCTGGAGGCTACCCTAGGCATCTCTCTAGGTGGTTTGTACAATATCCCCTCAGAAGCAGTGAATTCTTGATTCATATTGTTAAATGTTGGATCTGATTTAGATCTACCAGTAGCAAAACTGTCATTCTGACTAAGGGATGCACATCAAATAATTTTCCTTGTGTGTTTACTCCAGGTACAATTTTGAAATTGACAAGGACATTGTGTTTTCAATATTCATATATTCTTCTGAGATCTCCTTGAATGAGAAAGTGCTTTCTAAAACACTAAGGAATGTAACATATTCATCCAGTAAGAACAAGAACAGAAGGTGAGGGAAGAACTCAAAAGTATACTATGTATCTAGTGAGTTACATTCTTTCAAACCAATTACCTATAGCTCTTGGTAATTTACATAATGGAGGTGGTAGATTCACAAGAATAATATCAGTGCAGGTATTGGAAAGAATAATAATGTCATTTATAAATTGCATAGCATTTCCCAGTAATTGCATATTTAGTGGGGTGTCTTGCTAATGGTTTTAATTTCTTGATCTTGTTTAATTTTCACACAGACAAATTTTGTGTGTAAATTTTTTGAGATTCCTACATGGAAGACTTATCTACATATTTACTTTAATTGCACATGCTGTGGTGTGATGACTTGCAATTCCCTTTCTGAAGTTCCATCAGACAAACAGATGATCTAAATCCCTAATCATAGTCTCTGAGAAAGACTGCGAAAGTCTACATATTCAGGTCACCCAACAAGCTAGTTGCATAACCAGTCAATCTGCCTGATACAGCTTGTGATTCGCAGAGATCCATCATCTTGTCTGTGAACTATTTTCCTTCATTCCTTATGGCATTTTCAAGTGTGTCTGTCTATATAATAAAGATTTTAAAATGTTGAATATCTGTGCTGTAGCATGGAGAATTTTGCACAACAGGAAATTTTTTTTTTTAATTAATATTTTCTTACATCTCAAACATCTGTTTTGATGTATCCCCTTTCTAGGTGCTGAGTAAAACATATTGTAGGGAGTAGGCTTCTTGATATGATAGATATGTAATAAACCAGGAACAGAACACTCAGCAGAAATTATGCAATACATACTAAACCTGAAGCTGAGCAGAAAACAGACTTCATCTGAATCTGAAGTAGTACACAGGGAAGAAAATATTGGTTAATGTTGTGAGCAGCCGAGGCAGATTGTATAAAAGTGTACAAAAGACTTGAAGAGTTGTATTTTATCTTGCAATAACACTACTTAAATGTCTGCAATTTTCCCACAGAAGTTACCTGTATACTTAGCGGTATATGATTTACTTTTCAACAGTCCCTTAGAGCTAAGAAAGTTCAGGGAGACCCCTCTTTCACAGTGGGATCCATTCTACTGAACTTCTGATGTCTGCACTATAAACATTTACTTTTGATCTGTTTACTTGGGATCATTTTGTATTTGATGGGGGAAAATAGACATTTTTACACCGTGATTCTCTCAGCTTACTCTGGACAACTACATGGAGGAAACTCTACAACTGTAAAATTGTTAACATTCTTGAAAAATCTGTCTATTGCTGGTAGAAGCAGATAAGGATGACTAACTTATCTATAGACATTGATATTGGATGGATGAGTTCAACTTTTGTTGATTTTTTTTTTTTATGAACATGGTGTTAAGACTGGACCTGAAGTTTGCCATGCTTTGAGCAGAGGGTTACATCAGATGATCTCTGAAGGCTCATTCCAACCTAAATTACTGTATAATTTTATAAAACCTATGATTTCTAGATCCAAATTTGATCCTTTTTCATTATGATCACTTTAAGAAGCTATATAACTTATCTGTCTTTTATACCAACTCTTTTAACAAAACCAAATGATGTTTCTGCTTATGCTCAGAGGACAGTTGAGGACTTACAATGAAATATAGTTTCATGCTCACAGGAACAGAAGTACAATGAAGTTAATCTTATGATTTAGCAGAGGGGTTGGTCTAGAAGATCTCCAGAGGTGCTTTCCAACCCCCACCATTCTGAGATTCTGTGATTTGGCTACAGTTCAGGTAATTACTTTTATCCTAAGGGTTGTTATACATGCAACTTTTCATGAACTTCTTAGGTATTTTGAAATACACACAACATAAAAGTAAAGTAAGTTATGTTGTAACTTAAAGGCAAATAAAACACCTGAAAGAAATCTTTCTACTGTACCTGGCATGTCTTGTCTGAGCCCAGCTCTTTGTTGTGATAGTGGGATTTTGCTCAGTTACATGCATTGCTCGATCCCATTTGAAAGTCATACATTTTTATGGTTAATGATCATATCAGGCCTACACAGCAGCAGAACAGATGACTCATAATCACCACTGTTGTTCTGTAGAAACTTGTTTCTACCCTATACAATCTTTTTTTTTCAGTACTCAATATGGATTCTCATTAAACATTTTATTGTGCATTAGGCAATTCTATAATTTACTCTCAGATGTGACTTACAACAGTTTGGGAACATTAAAATATAAGACTATGAAGTGTAGATGCTGCTTTATTTAAAATTGATATTTAGGGGAAAAAAAAAAGAAAGAAAGAAGAAATCAGAGAACCTACACTGTGGAGGATGATGACAGGAAATGAAACCAAAATTCAGCATATCCAAAGATGCAACTATTCAGTGGCAGCCAAAACACCTAAAAACCTGTTATATTTGTTTAATTTGAAATGAAAAATATATATCCTTTTTGACCAGTTAAATTTTCTAGCAAGCTCTTTTTACTCCAGTGGAAACACACACCAAGCAAAAACAAAACCAAAAACCCAACCAAACAACAGCAACAAAAACCCAACACACTCCCACCCCAAAAAATCCCAAACCTCACCACAACAAACAAAATGAACAAGAATATATCTCATTCATTTTTAAGAAGCATTCTTTTAGTTTCCATAAATGGAACAGTAATAGAGGGAACAGTGTTAATAGTCCCATGATATTACCTCCTTAGTTATTACTTTTCATATTTTATTTAGTGTCTCCTATTCAGTGGTTCTAAAATACTTGTTATAATCAAAAGGTTTGTTTTTTTGTTACTCAAAGAGTGAAATAAGTACTAAGACAATGAGAGACAGGCCAGACTACTCGGACAGAGGAGGATATAATGCTGCTGCTTGATGAAACTCAGGGAACACTGATCATTCTGACCATCTCTGTTTGACATCTAGCAGGCGTTATTATATGTTTGCTAATGAACGCTTTTTCACACTGATTGCTTGAAGATGCTGAAAGTAAAGACATCTGCCACTTTTACGATTATGTCATCTTGGACAAAACATTCTCTGTCGTTCACCTGACAGAGAAGAATGCAGCTCATCTCAGTGTACAAAGCCTAAGAACCAGACTTTCAACATCAAGACTTTTTGCCAGACATATCTTTTCCATGATCAAAGCATACAGGGGATGTAGTTGTTACATTCAAGTTCATGTTCACTCTCCTTTGCAGACAATGGAGAGGAAAAAGAAAAAACACATTTATCCCAAAGAAATAATATTTTTTTTTCTACCAATATGATTGTTATTGAAGAATATAATTTCTCATTAGAGATGTAAGTAGCAGCATTTGCTTAATTCCCCTGCTGCCACTCAGTTCACAAAAAAAAAAAAAAAAAAAAAAAACCCACCTTTTTTTTTTTTCTGTGAAGGCTTTATTCCCAACATGACTTTTTCAATCATTCATTTTAAGTAGATCTTTTCTGTACTTTTTTTTCTGTTAAAGCTTTTTATTAAACTAAATATATGGTGTTTAGAAATGCAGCTAATGAACTGGATTTTTTAGACTGAACTGGATCAGAGGGAAAATGGGAGGGAAAAGCAGTGGGAAAAATACGTATCAAACGGAAGGGATATCACCATTTCTCTGGCTTTGAAAATGGTGTCACTACCGCAGGCAGTGGTGGGGAGTAGGGCAATCTATGGCTAGTGATCTTCAAAATGTATGCATACATTCATGTTTGCATACAATGCTACACACATATACATACATACATGTGTACATACTTAGATAATATGCTTATACCTATATTAATTTACAATAAACTAGAATTCAATAGGTTATTCTCACACTCTTACCACTCATTTAAAATGAGCTTGACAAATAATATACACTAAGATCTTAACTGCTATGCCCTCAGCAGCAAGCTCTTACTAATCTTACATAAAATGTCATTGAACTATCAACTAAAGAAAGTTTTAATACTCATCTTTGAATCTCAGAAAGATTTTTTTTCAGTTTCTTGTTTTTTCCTCCCATTGTTACAAAACATTCTTAAACCTGGCTTGAAACCACATTAATCTTTGCAATTCTTATATGTAGTTGCATAATGGATGTATTTCTGCCCATAGAGTTTTACACAGATGGATGCTATGAGTCTCAACTGCTGAGGCTGGGATGGCACCCTGAGGATGGAGTCACTTGGCATTTTGAATAGGAGAATAATACTTTCAGAATGACAAATGTGTAGATACAGAAGACAATCATGCAATTTACTGGAACTGAGAAAGCAGCTGGGACCTTTGGCAAATACTGCTGTTCTTGCTTGCTATTGAGTGTTTGTCCTGAAAGAATCTGTAGCACTGCAAGCATTATTTTTTCTGAGTGAAGAACATTGTGTGGAAAGTGTTAAATACCTCACATTTCCCTCAAAAACAGCATGAAAACTTTACTGATTCTCAATTGTCCTCCTCTGTTGTCTTGTGAATGAGGTAAGAGATAAAATATAACAAATATGCTATGTATTTTTGCATTTAGAAATACACACTCGTTGTTGCATTGATAACATTGGAATTTTCATCTGTATAAATTAGTCTACAGCTAATTTTTTTCTTTCTTTCTCCACTCTGTGTCCATTTTCATTTTCATCTTTGTTATGAATAGTTAAATGAAATACGACAAATCCTTAAATAATAAGCAAAATTTCTTCACAGTTTAACTGTGTATGGCCAATAGATCCTTGACTATTTTTCCTTCCTAGGTTCCTGTTATCCACTGACGCATAAACACCTTATGAAAAAGAAAGAGGAGAAAGTAATTTTGGAAGGTATTTTAAGTAGAAAATACTGCAATATTTACTTGACCAAGATGCTTCCTTTCAGAAGGCTTTAGAAAGCAGAACAGGTTAAATTGAAGAGACTAAGATAAATTAAGAGCAAATTGTTGCTGTTTCTCTCTATCTTCCTGGATGGCTTTGTACTGGTTTTGTGCTGGTTTTAGGGCTATGCCCTGTAAATATTGTAAATACTGTATATTTTATATACATTCATTGCATTCCATTGTAGACTGTAGTGTCACTTGTAAATGCAACCTCATTTGCTTCCAAACTGAGCCTGGTGAAATTAAGGGGGCAGGGGGTGTTGGTGGTGTGTCTATGGATCATTTCTGACTAGGCTTGTTGGCTTGTATCCATTTCACATTGTGTTCTTGAGGACTTGAATCAAATATCTTGACACAAAATTCCCAAAAATAATTTTGGAACTATGCTGAAATTTTATTGCTGTTTCTGTTCTGCTCATTTTCTTGAATAGTAAAAAGAACATTCTTGTGTGTCTTCATTGATTAATAACTTCATTAGAGGCTGCTCCATTTTCCAGTCTTTAAGTGTTAGGTTTTTCAGCATTTCTAATGGCTATGGTACACATCTGGGGGAAGTATACATGAGAGTAACATGAGAGGCTTCCTGTTCCTCTTGCTGCTTTTCGGTTATGGGTTTTGGGTGTTGGCTCTTCCCCCACTGGGATAGCATCCTGAAGGGAAGGGATGGATGGGTTTAGCTCACTGGCTTATGCTTGCTGCTGTTGTCTTCTGTGATTTTTTCATCAAATAGGCTAAAGTAATTGTTCATTATGTTATCTCTTTTATATTAAACTCTTTTTACCTGAAATCTTTATCTCAACCCAGAGTTTGTTTTTGGTGTGTGTGTGCTACTTTTCACACACTTCTGTTTCAGGGAGAAACAGGCAGGTTAACCCATTACAGTGTGTTAAGCTGTTGCAGGAACAAAAGATATACTTCAGTAATACTTTGCAGGTAATATGTATTTGTATTCCAAAAGATTTTATAAATTCTTTTTTATTTTTTTTTTAATACTCAACACTTCCATAAATTTGCATGCTAATTTAGACAGAAACGCATAGAAATATGTAAGAAGGTTATAAACATGGTAATTATTCTTCTGTTGTTTTCTATTCCCCTTCCTTCTTCCAGCCTAATACTCAAGTAAGTACTGAAGAACAAGTATTGAAAGAGGGAGCAATCCATCTTTAAAAGCCTGGTGAAGTAAAGAGCAACTGAAAATAAACTGTTCAGATATTTTGAATACTGTGCTATTCCTGTGTTTGACATTAACTAGATATTTGACTCAAAGTTGTTTCCAGATTCATAAGGGTATAACTTCTTGATTTGTAAAACCAATGCTCTTACTCATGTTTCTGTTAGAGGAAAAAAAAAATGTAAAATAAATAAAGCCTGAAGAAAACAATGTGATAAATGTGATAATCCAGCTTTGTCATAGAATCATAGAATCAACAAGGTTGGAAAAGACCTCAGAGATCATCAAGTCCAACCTATCACCCAGCACCTCATGACTAACTAAACCATGGCTTTAAGTACCACATCCAATCCCCTGTTGAACACCTCCAGGGACAGTGACTCCACCACCTCCCTGGGCAGCACATTCTAATGGCAGATCACTCTTTCTGTGAAGAACTTTCTCCTCACCTCGAGCCTAAACTTCCCCTGGTGCAGTTTGAAACTGTGCCCTCTTGTTCTGGTGCTGGTTGCCTGAGAGAAGAGACCAACCCCCAACTGTCTACAACCTCCTTTCAGGTAGTTGTAGAGATCAATAAAGTCACCCCTGAGCCTCCTCTTCTCCAGGCTAAACAACCCCAGCTCCCTCAGCCTCTCCTCATAGGGCTTGTGTTCGAGGCCTCTCACCAGCCTCATTGCCCTTCTCTGGACATGTTCAAGTGTCTCAATATCCTTCTTAAATTGAGGAGCCCAGAACTGGACACAGTACTCAAGGTCTAACCAGAGATGAGTACAGGGGCAGAATGACTTCCCTGCTCCTGCTGGCCACACTATTTCTGATACAGGCCAGGATACCATTGGCCTTCTTGGCCACCTAGACACACTGCTGTCCTTCCATTATTCACAAAATTACAGAATCACAGAATGTTAGAAGTTGAAAGGAACCAAGGAACCTCCAGAGATTATTGAGTCCAACCCCCATACCAAAGCAGGATCATGTAGGGACACCCACACAGGAACAGTTCCAGATGGGTTTTAAAAGCTTCCAGAGAAGAAGACTCCACAATCTCTCTCATCATCCTGTTCCAGTGCTTCATCACCTTTACCTTAGAGAAGTTTTTCCTCATACTGAGGTGGAACCTCCTGTGTTTCAGCTTATAATCATTGTTCCTTGTCCTATCACTGGGCACTATGTTCATCTTGACGCCCACCTCTCAGATATTTATAGACATTAACAACATCAACCTTCTCTTCTGAAGACTAAACAGTCCCAGTTCTCTCAGTCTTTCTTCCTAGAAGAGATGTTCAAGTCTCCCAAATATCCTTGTTAGCTCTCTGTTGGACTGTCTCCAGAAGGTCCCTGTATCTCTTGAATTGGGAAGCCTAAAACTGGATACAGTGTTTCAGGCGTGGTGTCATCAGGACAGAGTAGAGGGTGAGAAGACCCTCCCTAGACCTTCTGGACACACATTTCTTAATGCACCCCAGGATGCTGTTTGCCCTCTTGCCCATGAGGGCACATTGCTGTCCCATGGACAGATTGCTGCCCACCAAGATTCCAAGCTCTTTCTCCATCAAGCTACTTCCGATCAGGACAAGCCCTAGTCTGTACTGGTGCCTGGTGTTATTCCTCCCCAGATGTGGGGGATGTCCTCTTGAACCTCATGAGTTTTGCCTTCACCCATCTCTCCAGCCTGTCCAGATCTCATTGGATGGCAGCACAGCCCTCCAGTGTGTTAGCCATCACCCCCCACACCCCCTACCCTCCAAGTTTCTTATGATCAGCACACTCAGTCCACTCATCCAGTTCACTGATTAAGATATTGAATAAAAGAAAAAAAACTGGAGCCAGTATTGATCCCTAGGGAACACCACTGGCATCAGGCCTCCAACTGGACTCTGTGCCACTGATCACAACACTCTGAACTCTCGTGTTGATCCAGTTACCAATCCACTTCACTGTCTAATGATCTAACCCAGGTCTGAGACTGCCCCCCTCCCCCTCCTTCTGGCATTAGGCCTAGACAGACCTAAGAGGCCTTGAGATCTTCCCCTACCATTACCCAACAAGAGAGCATCTCCCACAGGAGCAGAAAGGGAAGAAAGAGAGTGATTTTGCAGATGGATTTATAGGGTGCAGGATTTCTGGGTAGAAATACGCCATTTCCTGTGTCCACCTTATTGGGTTGGACACTTGGGACACCGGAGGTGTGACTTATGTGGCAGTAACAGGAGACACCCAGCCTAAACTGCCACAGTTTGGTTGTTGTTTTTTTCTTGTTGTGTTCATGTAGGTTTTTTGTTGTTGTTGGGTTTTAGTTGGGTAGGTGAGGTATTTTTTGTTGTTTGGGTTTTTTTGGTTTTATATGGGTTTGTTTGGTTTTGTGTGCATTTGACTGGTTGGTTTTTGTGTGTTTGGGGCTTTTTGTTTGGTTGTTGTTTGGGCTTTTTTCATTATGTGCTGCCACAGGGAGCCTGACTTTCTGTCTAAAGTCAGTAACATCAATAAGATTTAACTTCACTTCACATAGAACATAATATTAAGCAGTTCGTATCTGCAAAACTGGCAATCCAAGATGGCCTGTTATGGAGTTTTATTATAGGTGTGAGAATATTTGTCTTTTTTATGTATATTGTTAGTCAACATCTGGAGTTCAGCAGATTGTTATCAATTATGAGAAGAAACTTCCTCCAAGGAACTATTTAATTTGATTCAGTCTTGTTTATTTACAAAAAATAAATAAATTAATTAATCTTGATCACTGCACAAATCAGACAGAAGGAGGTTTGGAACTGTGACCACAGAAACCCCAATCTAAAACAGTCTGGAGACAGTCACGCCCCTGGTATTTGACAGGTAGTAATCTTTGGTCTTCAGCCTTTCGCTGTACTTGTACGGAGAAGAGAATTCCTATTTCTTCCTCAGATGTCATATCCACTAAATAATATCTCAGTCTTGAGAAATGGGTTTTTTTTTTGTTTTTGTTGGGTTTTATTTTGGCACTGCAAATCTTTAAAAAAATACCACAAACATTTCAGAGCTTTCTTAATTTAAGCATTAATAGAATACCATCATGGTTGGAGCCCACCCAATGTGGCAACAGAGCACCACACAGATGCTCACTCACTTGTACTCACTCCAGCAGGATGGGAAAGAGAAAACGCAAGAGAACACTCAAGGTTCAAGGCAAAGGACAGAGAGGGCTCTCTCATCAATTATGGTCACAGGCAAAAAAGACAGATTTGACTGGAGAAACAAAACCACTTTAATCAAAAAAACTCCCACACCAATTAACTAATTGAATCAGATAATAATCAATAGTAAATACAACTGAACCCTAAATAAATACACCTTCTCTTCATCCCTCCCTTCTTCCCAGGCTCAGCTCTGCTACAGTCTACCTTCAAGTGGCACAGGAGATCAGGGAGTGGGGGTTTTGGTCAGTCCCTTCCCATTCCGTGTTGTTCCTAATGCTCCTTTCTTCTCAGAGGGAAACCTCCTCATGGTCCTCTCCAGTGGCAAAATGAGACAGTCTTCCGCAAAATGAGACATCTTCCTCAAAATTCTCCAGCTAGCATGGATCCCTTATACAGGCAGTGGTCTTCCCAGCAATGGATTGTGTTTATTTATGCAGAAATCTTATATTTCAAACACTTTGTTTTTATCACTGTATTTATGGAGATACATATCTACCATTGTCGTAACAGATGGAGAATGAAGTGCAAGGTATGCAAAATAACAAAAAAATATTAACAATTATCTACGTTTTTCCTATTCATTCATGTTTTACTGGAGACATGACTGAAGTCAAAACTATCCTGCATATAAAATTGGTTTAGTATGAAGAGGTTTTTTTAATATTTATTTTAAACTTAAAAGCAATCTTCATTTCAACATAGGTTCCTTCATTTTATATAGCACTCTATCCAACTTTTAAAGTGAAAGAATTGACATACTACTGCTAGAAGAGCATTACATATCCTCTAGTTAGGAAGAGTTGCATCACTTTAGTGATAATACCAGTTGGTGATAATGATTTGAGAAATATTATGGTGGTTATGAAAATGGAAAGTATTAACAGCAGCTCCTAAAGGCTATGCTGTTGCTGATGTCTTCTCAGAAACCATACCATAGCTATCTACTCATATTTTTCCTTCAAATCAAAGGATATGAAACTATCATTTATAGTTGTACTTGACTCAAGCATCTGCAATCAAGGAGATATATGTTCAAAGAATGCTTCAGGTTTGATCAACTACTTTCTAGAATGATTTTTCACTCTTTCATCCATATAAGTCATGCAGTATCTCAAAGAAAGACAAATTCCACTGTTTCGTTGCAGTGGTGTGTTAACAGGGAGAAAAGAAAATCTCTTCTCAGTAGAAAATTAATAACATTAATAGGTAGCTGTCTTCCTTTATTATTATTATTATTATTATTATTTGTTTTCTTTTAATTTTGGTTTGTTTTTTTTTTCCTCATCAAATCTAAGCAACAATTTTATCACTTTACTTCCAGAAGTTACCAGTAAAATACTAATACTTATCCTAACATATCACACAGACACACATGAGAAATTAGCCCTTAGTTACTACATGGATAAACATAATTTACCAGGTAGCATTACACAGATTGTTTCAGTTTTTGGTAATGACTATCACAGCTGTAATTAATGTAGAATTCAAACACAACTTGCAGTAAATAATATCAAAAGGCAATATAAGGTGGTGTATATTTTACATCAATGAGCCCAAAATGTGATCAAATCAATTCCATCCATCTCTGCCATTTATAGAACACTACTCAATGAGGGCAGTATTTTCTTACTTCAGCAGTCAGCACCCAGATTGTCAGTGTGCATCTGTTCAATCACAGGATGTAAACAGTTTTCATATAAAAGAGCGTGTATTCTCTATGTTCCTACTCCCAAGCAGCTGAATGTTTTCCTTAAAGAGATTATGAGTTTTCATTAAGAAAGGAAAAGACTGAAGAAAATGCACGAGTGAAAGTAGCAGCCACTTATATTTCTCAAAAAAGTGTTGTGTTTTGGGGTTTTTTATATAATTTTGAAAGCACTTTGAACTCTAAGTGTATGAAATTTGTTACCAGATTTTTTTCTTGTTCTTTCCTTCTGACTGTGTTTCTGTTTTCCTTATGCATAATTCACAGACCCATATAACTTTTCTTGTTCTCATATGTGCTTCAGACACAGCTTTCATGCTCATCTTTAGTTCAGGAGGACTTGAGGCATTTTTTAAAAGTTATTTTTATTTTTTTCAGTATGTTTAAAAAACATTACACTGTCCCTTGATGGTCTTTAATTTGCAGTTACTTTACAGGAACTATTTTAAAGACTCACAGTTCTTTTAAATTTAATTAAATGCCAAGCCATCTCTTGACCTTTGGAAATGCTCTATTTTTCAAAATCACACTTCAAACAACAGGATGAGAAAGAATAAAAAGAAATGTATGAGATTCACAATTTCCTTAAATATTATTTTTTCTTAGTTTTTGGAGAGATAAAGAAATTTGATAGCCTCTTAAGCAAAAATTTATTGTCATACTGCAACTAGATTATTAAAGTCTAAGATAATTTTCTTATGAACACTCATGCACACAAATATGTTTAGTTTTCTCCTGTTCCCCTTCACAAACTTTGAAAGATAAAATTAATATCAAAATATATCAGTTTTGATCTAGTATTTTAATTGGCTTAAATTTAAGCTTGGCATATATACTCATTTTCTGATGTTTTTTCCCGTGGTTGTTTTTTTGTTGTTGTTTGTTTGTTTGTGGGGTTTTTTGTCAACTTTCTAAATCTTGTTAATATATTCCATTATTTTCTTAAAGACTCAAAGGCCTCCTGTGGAGCTGAAATAGTCACAGCAAGCGATGATGGATAAAATGTAGATAGCATTCACCTATGTTTGTGTATTTCTCATTTCCATGCAGGCGTGGAATACATCCAGTTTACAAAAAAAGAACACCTACCATAAAGCCTATAAGCTTTGTTTGAGAAGATTATTTTAACTAGGGTTTGACTTCAGTATAAACACAGGAAATTCCATTGGAACATGAGGAAAAACAGAGTTTCTTTGAGGGTGACAAAACAGTGGAACAGGCTGCTCAGAGAATTTGTGGAGTCTCTTTCCTTGGAGATATTCAAAACCTTCCTGCTTGCATTTCTGTGCAACCTGGCCTAGGCAAACCTCCTTTAGCAGAAGGATTGGAATAGATGATCTTCAGACGTCCCTTCTAACATCTACTGTTTTGTGATTCTATAATACACAATGAAGAAATTTTCTAAAATTAATTTAGTATAATACCAGTTATTGGTTTTGATTACCTAGCATGCTGTTAATTTATTTAAAGGAGGACCAATAATTGAATCTAGGTGTTGTGGTTTAACTCCAGACAGCAATGAAGCACCACAATTATTCACTCTCCCACAGTGGAATGGGGGAGACAACCGGAAGAGTAAAAGAGAAGTCTTGTGGGTTGAGATAAAGACAGTTTAATAGGTAAAGAAAAAACTGCACTGAAGTAAAGCAAAATAGGAAATTAATCCACTGCTTCCCATTGGCAGGGAGGTGCTCAGGCATTTCTGGAAAAACAGAGATCCATTATGCACAACAGTTAGTAGAAAGACAAGCGTCATAACTTTGAATGCTACCCCCTGCCACCTTCTTCCACCTTGTTACTGCTAAGCATGACATCGTATGTATGGAATATCAGCTGTGTCCCCTGCTAACTTCTTGTGTACCTCCAGCTTACTCGGTAGTGAGGTGGTATGAAAAACAGAAAAGGCCTTGACTCTGAGTAAGCACTGATCAGTTACAACAAAGATGTCCCTGTATTATCAAGACTCTTTTCACCATGAATCCAAAACATATTAGCAACTATGAAGAAAAGTCACTTTATCCAAGCCAAAACCAGCGCACTAAGCTTGAGTTGTTAACTGTATCAGCACATCCCTTGTACATGAGCCTGAGCTGCTCTATAAGCAAGCCAGATAAGGCACTCTCTGAATCATGTTGTAACTTTTACCCAAATCACTAAGTAGGCTTCCTTTCAGTAGATATAAATATTGCTGAGCCATGAGGACAGAGAGCTCATATATTCCTAGGCTGATTCTGTGGCATCAGGACTCTACAGGCAGATGTTTTTTCAAATATTTCAAATTTTAGTATTTCAAATTGATCTGGCATGACATACTGCTGCTGCTTTGGAATGTCATATTGTTTCCTCTATGTTAGTAAAAGGGGTTTTACTTTTAAAGACATTTCTAGTTAAATATTTTGCCATCACATGTCAATAACTTTTAAAAGAATGCAGGCTCTTTAGTAGTATTAATGAGCTATGCATGCAGTAAGAATTATGCTTGTTTTCTGTGTGCTGAAAGTATATCCCTAGGAAATATCATTTGACAACTCTACAGGTGGGGAAATTGGGATACCTGAGGGATGATTTATTCCTCCGACTTCACTCCTCTTTTGCAGTCTGTTCTGTACTCAGAGGCAGACCAAGCTGAAAACCTAACAGACAGCTTCCAGGGATGATTACTCTTTTTGTACATATTCTTTCTGCAAACACACCATAAATATACACGTGCTGGCTAGCCAGAGATTCTTGTTTCTTAGTGTCCACAGAGGTGAGCAGCAACTCCTTTTTTTCTGTTTTTGCACACACATAGAAGACACACAATACAGTTGCTTCAATACTTTTCACCAACTGAATGAGAAATAAAGTAGTTTTCTTCTACTTTTTCTCCAGCTTCATGATTTAGTTCTGTTTATTGAGGGACTTAATGATGAGCTGCATTCAGGTGTGGTATTTTTTTTTTTTTTTTTGCCATTGTTTGATTTTTGTTGGTTTTGGTTAGTTGGTGGGGGGGGCTTGTTGCTTTTTTGGTCTTTTTTTCTATTTGTTATTTTGATTTTTTTTTTTTTTTTTTTACTACTGGAGGGACTGGCTGAGTGGACTGGTCTCCTCTAGAAGATGGAAATTAATTGCTTTTCCCACAGTGAATAACCGGGCTTTTTCAGGAAAGCAGGGTTTGAGACATTGGAGGATATGATGGGAGAAGGAATCTGATGGCCACAATGATAAGATAGGATCCAGCAGCTTGCAGAGAATTTGCTGGGAGAGGCAAACAGCCAGGTCTCAGAGGCAAAGAAGGCGCTTTGAGAGACATCAAAGCCTAATAGTCAGTGTCTATGGCTTCTTATTATTATATTTCTTTTACAAGAACAAAATGGTAGGAAAAAGTCATTGCAGACTTTTTTTGACCTTGTGGATGTGAATATTTTTCAGGTCTAGCTTCTTTCACTAATTTTTGGTTGGTTGGTTTTGTGGGGAAATTTTTGTTGTGTGGTGGTTTTTTTTTTTTTTTTGTTTGTTTGTTTGTTTGGTTGGTTTGGTTTCTTTTTTCCTTTGTCTCTGTTTAATAATAGATTTTTATTAAAGAAAAAGCAGAAAGAGTTTAAAAATGAAACTTTTTGAAGAGCCAATACTAGAAAAAAATCCTGGCCATCTCTAGCTAGTTTAGAATCCTGTAGTTTTCTTTCTAGATACATTGGAGTCCTGAGCTATGCTGATCTTTCAGTAAAGTGATTCAGGGATGATTGTTAGATTTCCCAATTTATCTGAGGTTGATTTCCTAAATCCAGAATTTAAGTAAGGCTTTTGCTTCTGTAACAGGGATTATAGAACTGTTTTGGTTTGTTGGTTTTGTTTTTTTTGTCCATGATGTTGACATTTATTCTTGTGGTTATAATGAGCTTTGTCACTAGAGTCTCAGGGATGAAATTACTAGAAGGAATGTTCCTCTCACCTAACTTGAGTAAAAAACAATTAAGAATGGCATCTCCACTGCTGTCTTTTCACAAAACAAGTGAATATTGTGAACACAGCTGACGTGCCCAATTTTGAAATGGTCAGTAAAGTCTGCCATTTACTGATATGAAACAAATTTCCTGAAGAAATTTGTTTATACATAACTAAAATCTGACAGAGCTACTGTTCCTGTGACCATTTCCCAGATAAGCTGCAAACTACAAGCCTTGCCTTTACATCTCTACCATTCTTCAGTTCCAGAGCTTCTAATGTCTGCCCAAGTCTAAAGCAGGTTATCAGCACGTGAAAGCCACTCTGCAGTGTGAAACACCAGGTTAATATTCTGTAACAGAGACTCACCACAATGTTTTTACAGATTAACTAAGTATAAAATGGGGTTACTTGTGAACATGCTTTGGCATCAAATATAAGCAATGATTCTGATACATAAACTATTCCTAAGCTCTTTTTTAGAGGTTTTAAAGGATTCAAAGTGATCGTGTGGCTCTGCTAATCAAATGTGTAAAGGAGCTAAATCTCTCATTTACCAACAGCTGTTCCTCTTCAAAATATGTATATATATCCTCAACATTCCTCCTTATCTCTTTGCCTAAAAACAAATAAAAAATGTGAGACTTTCTAGCTGGCAGGAACTACAAGGGAAGTCCATGTGGACCACACAGAGAGGAAATGGAGCCTCAAATGCAGACTTGAATGCCAATGCTGTAGTTAAAAATATTCTAACATTTTTTATGTATAAATAACCACAAGAGTATCTTCAATTCCACTCACATAATTTAAATCCCTGACCTCTGAGGATGGTGCCAACAGGACTGGCTACAAGATTTAAATATGATTGTTTAGGGTATACCTCTTGGGAACTATACTGTGGCAATTTAATTTTTACAGACTCTCAATTCAAAATCAATTTCAGTCAATATTGAGCTAGGATTAATTAAAAACAATGGTGTAACAACTCAGGCGAAATCAAAGAAACAGAGAAGAGCAAAATCATCTTTGATCTTTTGATACAACCTAAAATGTGCCTGCCTTCTCCTGTATATGAAATTTTAAATCCTAATTTTTTTTCTCAATTTTTTTTTTAATGGGGGGACAGTAGGTGGGTAGATGCAATGCAAATGGGAAGCACAATTTTTCCATATATGCCATTTCATGACAATGAAATGCTGTGGGCCCAATGCTCTTCCCATGTCATATTGCTAGAATATTTTTTTCCTCTTTTGATGCAAGGTCTAAATATACAGTTCTTCCTTACTTCCTTGAGAAATGCTTATACTAAGAAAAATACTGATTTTAACAGTTTACTTTTCTTATTGAAATCCCTAGCAATCCAATAAATCAAATCAGCATTTTGTGCACTTAAGTCTCCATGTTCCTACATGCTTTGTCCCTTATATACTCATGTTACCTAATGAGATATCTTAACAAAACCACACAAGCAAACAAACAAATTCCAAGCAACCCCCAAATCAACCCTCAACTATCAGAAATTTCTGAGAAAAATAAAATTTTGAAAGTGTAACATTTGAAAACTAAATATACTAGGCTTATTACATTGTTACTTCAAGCCATTATTTACAACCTATTTTGAAAGTTTTGAATTTGAATCTCACTTTATCATCTTGTTCAGTGTGTTACCATGAAGTAAACTGTATAGTCTGTTATACAAACTAACTGAAACAAAACCCTTACTGTTAACAAATTCCCAAGAGAACGTACAGCTATTCTACAATGTGGTGGTTTTTTTTATCCAGCTGAAATGTCGTATTTGCAAGAAATTGTGCAACAAAAGTGTTTCTGTGGTTTTCAGTTTGCTTACCTGTCTCGAAGAAGTGAAGATAAAAAATAGATCAGACGTGTCTCCATCGTTATTTCCAAAGACTTTCATTTGCAATTGACCTTTTGCTGATTCATAATGAGACATTTAGAAATGTTTTAAGTCTTGCAAAAAAAAAAAGGAAAAGAACCAGTGTGCAGGCTAATGATAACGTTCATGAGAAACATCATGTAATGCTTAAAAACAGGAGGTGGCTTACAGGGAATAATATACAAAAGACCTGATGAACTCATGAAACATTTGCATTACTGTATCTGCTTGATGTTACTACAGTTGCCACTGAGAGAGAGTTAAACTGAGAAGAGTCATACCTCTCCTCCATATTTCCTTCCATACACTTGAATTTCACATCTGTAATATTTTGTGGGTTTGAATGGATTATGACAGGCACAGTTCAAAAGAAATCTGTGTGAAAATTTCATACAGAAATATTTCCATTATTAAATATGCCCTTTTTTTTTTTTTTTTTTAGAACAATAAAAATATTTTACACCTCTGATACCAGAGAACATAGAGGGTGTGAAGTACATTATGCTCAGGAGAAATGTCAGTCTCTTGAACATCAGAAAAACTTCAATGATGTGTTTATTAGTACCATGTTGCTTTCTAAATTGTAAATAGAGAAAATATGGTCAAACAGACACTGTATTTTCAGATACTAAAAATATTGTGACTTTTGTGAAAATAACTCACCTGAAGCTGAATTTTTCTCTACAAAAATGGGTTTGGCTTTTACCTGTGTTTACTTTATTCTGATTGAAATGAGCTATGTTTAAATATGCTAATTCTTATATTAATTAACTATTCAGGTAATGTAGATTTTATAAGCCTACTTCACAGAGAATTAAGTTAACAGTGAATTAATTTAGAGCAGGCTAATATTTGTATGGGAAAATAACTACTTCACACTTGTCTTAGCAGTCTTCCAGTTACCATCTATTCTGATTGCATTTTCCATAGATTAACTGATATGTGTACCTGCCTTCCCATCTGCTGAGCTGACTGCTTGCAAGTTACCTGCTTAAATACTGGCAGGGTGCATAAATTAAGCCATTTGTCATTGTATAGTTGTAAAATGAAAAATACATTTTGATATTAAAATAAGTACTTATGGAAGATTGTTCAAAGGAACAGCCAAAGAGTTTACATCCCTCTCTTTAGCAAGGTCAAATGAGGGAAAGGTTGGAAAAAGTTAGAATAAAAAAATCTAAAATCCCACCATGTTTAAATCATTCATCCAGATTTTGAGAACAGTGAAACTGGAAATCATCCAGTTTGTACTTTTCTTTTTCTTATTTGTCTCCTGCTGAGGCAATCGCAGCAGCAAATTACTTGCTCTCTCTGTGTAGAGAAGGTAGTATATTTTCCTTAACCCTTCATTTCTAACACAATAAAATCACAAAGAAAGCCTTCCAACCTATTATAATTAATAAGTAAAGCACTGTCAAACTAGGCACAATCTGAAGGAGTTTCACCACAGTTTGATCAATATGCATCTAAAAATTATAGTTTTCAAAGAATTTTATAAAAGATATTCTATGGCACTCTAACATAAAGCTGCATGCATACAGAATCGTAGAATCATAGAATCAACCAGGTTGGAAGAGACCTCCAAGATCATCCAGTCCAACCAGTCACCCAACCCTAATCAATAAACTAGACCATGGCACTAAGTGCCTCATCCAGTCTCCTCTTGAACGTCTCCAGTGATGGCAACTCCACCACCTCCCTGGGCAGCCCATTCCAATGGGCAATCACCCTCTCTGTAAAGAACTTCCTCCTAATATCCAGCCTATACCTCCCCTGGCACAACTTGAGACTGTGTCCCCTTGTTCTGCTGCTGGTTGCCTGGGAGCATCTATTATCTGAGCATCTATTTTTGCAATTTATGAGTTATAGGTGCTTAAAATTTACCTACCCTTTTTATTAGATACATTTTAGTAAAAAAGGGAAATAAAATAATAATCTGAGGGGAACACTTCACAGCTGGAAATTCATATGTATATGGATATTTCTAATGGGGGAGCATTAGAGAATGGAGACTGATGACATTAAGGCCTAAGACTTTTTTGTTGTCATTACAAATGGTTTTCAGTAATCTGCACAAATATTTTCAAGGAGATACAACATAGAATTTTGCATTTTGAAAGTCACCAATTCTCTTTAGTATCATGAGAACCTATAAATATCTTCTTACAGATTTATCTTTCTTTTTCAGTTCTATAACAACTGAGAAAGATTCCTTCTGGGTAAATTAAACATTTACCTTAGCCTTCCTGAGTAATTATCTTCTCTGCTTCTTTTTTTCACATATCTAAGCAACAGATTATTTAGTACCAGGGCATGCAATTATTAGCTTGGACCCAGCAATTCCCCTGGCTTCCCCAGCACAGACATACTTATCCCCCAAAATCCTGTTTAGTAATCCACTGGAGTGACATAGGAATAACTGAATGCTGTTCTCATTTTTAACTATCATTTAACACAAAGCTACACATTTAGCTTCTGCAGACTTCAAAGGTGAAAAATGGGCAGGTTGCATGCACTAGATCTCTAAAATGAAAATGTCTTACCATATTCTTCAACTCCCTTCTGGGAAGAAGGAATAAAAAAAGAAAAAAAAAACTGCAAAAGAAAGGGAAACATGAAAAAAAAAAAAAGTAAGAAAAAAGATTTTTCCTGAGATGAAATGCTGTGAAAGATAATATTCAATTATTTTTGGACAGAATAACTGGCATTCCCCTTAAGATCACACAAATCATCCTTCCTGTTCAGAAATCTGACAGAAAGAAGAAAAATTAAAGAACAGGCTAAGAAGTCTTAAAAAATCATCAGGCATACAAAACAAGACAGATGAAGAATGTAATCCTGGGAGCAAAGAACATCATTTAAGTTGGAAGAACCCTCTGGAGGTCAGGTAGTCCAACAACAGAAAAAAAAGAAATGGCTTATCAGTTCTTCACAACAATCTGAAGGAAAATGAAATGTCAATATGATATTAAACAAAAGCCATGAAATTGCACAAAAAATGTGTGGTCTACAGTAGCATCGATGATCATTGTGGGGAATAACTAGCAGATTAAATCTTGCCAAGTATGACCTACAAATGGATTTAAATGAAAATTACCAGAAGGAACAGAAACAGAACAGAGAATTTCACACCCCAAACCATTCTAAGTTTCTAATGTTTGTAATAGTTTGTTTGCTGCTCCCTGAGAAAAAGGAAAAGAAAACCAGCTGATGAGAGGAAGATGTATGTGGAGATACATATATGAAGAAAGACCTTGGACCAATTGGATTGTTCCAGTACAGATACCTGGCTCATCCTGCCTGGGATTGCAAGGCCTTTGCTGCAACACCAACCACCACAGGTTGAGGAAGACAGGTGCAGTCAGCCAGGGAGCCCCAGAGACATGGGCAGGCACACTTCAAACCAGAAAAGAGTGGCTGGTGTCAGACACTTCTCTTGTGTAACACTTGCAAAGTTATCATTAATTAAAGTTTTCTGTATTCCTTTGGAATAGAATTATTAATATTCTTTGTAACTAAGTAATGATCATTGTTGTATTTTGATATGGACATTAAATATTTAACTCTATATGAAGGAGCTGATGAGGTTTTTACAGAGTAGAACATAGTACTGAAAAAGTGCCAGTATTCTTAAAATGAAATTCTCTACAATGAAAAAGCCCAAAAACTTAAAAAAAAAAAAAAGTTAAGTACTTTACATAGAGCATGATAGCCTTCTGTCATTGTTGTATTCTAGAAATTCAGCAAAAGGACAGGATGAAAAAAAGACAGGAAAAGAAAGACACACTAATCTAAGTGAACAGCTGCTTTTTTTATTTGAGTGAGGATGAGGGTAGAAGAAAAGAAGCATGACAAAAGTATTAAGCCCTTGGTCAAGACAGCCTGGCAAGCTTGCATTTCTGCTGATTGGCTTGCTTTCCCATGAGCCAAGATCAACAACCCTCTTAGCCTTTGAAGGTTGCAGACAGTTTTTAACAGAACTGGTTATTGACAGAAGATCTTTATAGCCTCTTTGTCTAATTTAATAAAATGGGATAGATAAACAACCAAAATGGAGACTGAATTATATCAAAAAGCAAAACAATATAGTTTTGCATAATTTCAGAAGTTTGAAACTGCATGTATCATCTGAGTTGGTCAAACTAAATAAAAATAAATTACTTGAGGAAAAAAAAGTCTTTCACAATCTTTTTTTTTTCTTCCATCTTAGTGTTAACATTCAAAGGTAGATAGTCTGAGCAAAAGTCTATGTACTCTGTTTGCCATGTACAGTTCTTGTATTCAAACCAGAAAGTACAACAGGGAGAAATCTTTAAAGCATGGGTATAATGATTTTGGTCATGAGAAATATAATAACTTGCGACCAGTTCCTTACCATAGAAATGCATTGACTCATTCAAGAGTATTCAAGAATACTCTTGAATAGCTTTATAGTATCAAGTTTCTGGAAGGGTTTGAAGTGAATTTCAAATGAAGGTGTTTACATAAAACATACATTATTTGTGTGTATGCTGTCTGCAATGTCAGTGTTGTTTTCAGAATTATCTATCTATGTATCTATGTATCTATCTATGTATTCTCCCTGTAATAGCTGTTCCTTATCAATCTTCATTGTCCCCCCAGGAGAAGAACATAAAAATCATTGGATATGTAGTGTGGATATCTGCTCCGATGTGCTCCTTGCCATGATAATGATGTAAATATCTGTTTCACTGCCATCACTTCCACAAGATGGAGGAAAATTCCTGTTCTGCTGTGGTCTCTTCCATAGACTACAGGGAAGTATAGTTCTCTACTTGGAACACCTCCCTCCTTCTCTTACCTTGGTGTTTACACTGCTCACATTTATTCCTCACTTCTCACTGCTGCGTGGGTTTTTCACTTTTCTTAAAATGTTTTGAAAGCAAATTCTTTTTTCTGTGATCTCAACGAAGCTGTGTTAGTATATACCTGCTAAAGCTGTGAGCCGGTACAACCAGTATTGTCAGTTGTCCATACAGGTATTACGTTCACAAATAGTTAAACAAATGTATTTCATGAGCTTTCAAAAGGTTGGGGTTTTTTGCTTGTTTATTTGTTTGGTTGATTGGGGTTTTTGTTTGTTTGTTTTGTTGTGGTGTTTTTGGGTTTGTTTTTAACATTCTCATTTCCACTTCTAGAAATAGTCCAGATCTGCTAGGGAAAACCAGAATAGACAGAGTGAATCAAAAATGTTTTGAACATGTTTTTCAAAATCCTGTGACATATGGATAATTATCTAGGAAATGAGTAATACAAAAGCTAGAAATGCATTAGCTAGCATCATTCATACAAAAAGTACTTCTAAATAATTGTTCTTCTTTGTAATTGCTTCCCTATGCCAACTAAGCACTATACAGCAAATCAGGCTGGACATCTGATTAAAGAGACAAAAACAACAGGAAAATCAGAACAAATCCTAATGAATGAGACATAAAAAGGTATTGGAAAAAAAATAAATTATATTTTAATCATTGTTTATCCATTATTAATTCAACTCAGCTATCCTGAAAAGCCTGAATATTTGAAAACTGTCCTGTATTTCACTAATTCTCTTGTCACATATACATTTTAGAGTAATATGAAATCTACTTTTGGTAAGATACTGTGTATCTGGGCAAACTAAACAGTATTACATTTTGGCACCATATAATGAAAGATGAAAATGCTATTTTTCTATTATCTTCTCATTTTGGAAAAAGAAACAAACAACCCCACATTCATTTTCTACAGGTTTTTAAAATTCTGATTACTCCCCTGACTGAACATATGTAAATCTGCAAACTAACAACACCAAAAACTTATAAAGAAAAGGTTTTTTTCCTCGGGTCCATGTACAAAAATTTTTAAAATCATGCCTAACTTTTTGCCACTCCTATTTAGCTAAAAAAAAAAAAAAAAAGAAAAGAAAAGGAAGAAAAGTTAATTGGATGTAAGCAAATGTTTGATTTCTTGGGTGAATCAGTCTTTAATCAGTATGTAGATTTAATTTCTAATGTTCCAGCTCTGAAGAAAATCCAAGGTCACCTGTATAACATTAGCATACTTTTGTGGGATTCTCAGCTCAGTGTTACAATGAATGGAGAGACCTGCCAACCTCCTGGGACCTTAGAAGAGGATTTTGTGGAGTCCTGTGAGAGAATCATTTAATTCTGTCAAACAGGGACTAAAAATTACTGTGTCTTCTGTGACTAAAACCGTGAAAAATAATTCTTATTCAGAAACCTTGAATGCATTCAGACAAGCTGTATCAGCAGTCTCATGCTCATTGCAAAGAAGTCCTTCTTCCAATGGTTTTGAGTGACTTCAGAAACTTAGTGATTTTCAAATTTTAAAAATACACTTTTTTTTTCTGAGCAAATTAACCTTTAAAAACACTGTTATCTCTGAATTACAGATTTAGTAGATGAACTCTCATACACAGAGGTACTCAGCCAAGAGAAACGATAGTAATTTTCAAGATTTCTCACAAAGGAACTTTAGTGCCTTGTGTGGGATGGATTCATAGAATCATAGAATCAGTCAGGGTTGGAAGTTCCAACCCGCCTGCCATGGGCAGGGACACCTGACATTAGATCAGTCTGGCCAGAGCCTCATCCAGCCTGGCCTTAAACACCTCCAGGGATGTTTAGTACTGAGCAAGAGTGACAACTGTAAGTGTGGTGATGGGAATCACCATTGTTATTGGAGTAACAGAAAACCCCTGAGCAGAATTTAGATCTTTGCTCCAGATCCACCAGGAGAGTTACCACCTGGATAAAGTTCCACCAACCTATAGTCGTTATCCCACAAATATGCCACCTTTGACTAAGTACAAGCAGCTTCCAAAGCTTTTTATTTTCACTATTCTGATGCTGACAAAAAAAAGCCCATGATATTATATCAACCTAGCAAATGCCTGAAAGTATTGTCC
This sequence comes from Indicator indicator, assembly GCF_027791375.1. Classification (NCBI taxonomy): domain Eukaryota; kingdom Metazoa; phylum Chordata; class Aves; order Piciformes; family Indicatoridae; genus Indicator; species Indicator indicator. Next base: position 50,941,012 of record NC_072010.1, on the reverse strand, counting down.
TGGTTTTGGCTAGGATAGGGCTCAGTTTCTGCACAAGAAGCTGGGAGAGGCCACATCCAGGATAGACAGTTGAACCAGCCAGTGGGGGATTGATATCATGCCTACTATATAAATCATAGAGTCATAGAATTGTTTTGCTTGGAAAAGTCCTCTAAGTTCATCTGTCCAACCATCAGTGTAACACCACTATGGCCATTAAACCGTGTCCCAAAATGCCATGTCCAAATGTTTCTTGAGCACCTCGATGGTGTCCACTCCACCACCTCCCTGGGCAACCTGGGCAACCAATGCCTGACCACTCTTTCTGTAAATACTTTCTTTCCAAATATCCAATTTAAACCTCCCCTGGCACAATTTCAGGCCATTTTCTCTCATCCTATTATCTGATACTAGAGAGAAGAGACAAGCCCTCACCTCACAACAACCTCCTTTCAAGTAGTTAAAGAGAACAATGAGGTCTCCCCTCAGCCTTCATTTTTTCAGGCTCTCAGTTTGTGGGGTTTTGCATTTTTGCTCCTAAATCTTCCTTCCCATCCTACAGAAGGAGAAGGACTGGGGTAGGGAGTTATGTGAGCATTCTTGTGGGGCATGGTTGCAGCTGAACCTAAACCAATCATAGAATGATTCAGGTTGGAAAAGACCTCTGGGATCGTCAAGTCCAGCCATTAACCCTACTCAACAAAGTTCACCCCTAAACCATATCGCCAAGCACTACATCTAAATGACCTTTAAACACATCCAGGGATGGTGACTCAACCACCTCCCTGGGCAGCCTATTCCAATGCCTGACTATGAGACAATCTATTTTGTTTTGAACAGGATCCTGTTCTGATGATCTCACCACCAGCCTCATCTTTGCTTCAGAAGTTTTTTCCTTATCAAGGACTCACTGCTGTTCTCAAGTGTCCTCCATGCTCCAGGGAGATAAAACCCATTTAGAGGGCAGCAGCCAAAATCAAACAGGCAGCCTTCTCCTTAGTACTTGCATGCACTCGAAGTAAAATGACACACAATATTACAGGCAAACAAGCAAATTACTTACACCTCTACTTTAATTCAGTCCTGTTTTTAATTAATCCATTTAAGAAATTTCCATTTAAATATTAATCCAATTCCAGAAGACAGATCTTGAATCCACTTCCTGTCTGCCACTGAGGCCAGTCTGGGACTTCACCAGTGCCTGCCACAGAATCAGAGGTGGTGGTGAAGTAATTTCCATCAGAGAGGTTGAATTCAATATTGCTTTTGCATATATTTAATTTTGTTGTTATTTTCATTAAATCTGTTTAAGTTTTCCATAAATCTTTCTCCCTTATTCCTTTTCTCTGCCCCTTTGAGATGAGAGAAAGGTTAAGAGAGAGTGTCTGCCACTTGTTTACCAGCAGCTTAGGCATAACCTTTAACATGCTGCTTTGATTTTTTTCCTGTCCTTAGGCCTGATCTACCTCAGCTGCAATAATGTTCCTCTGCTAACTGAATTACATCAGTATTGATCTGCCTTCTCAGACTATTATACAGGAAAAATATGAACAAGTAGCTTATTTTACGTCTTTAAAAATAATAAAAAATAAACAAATGCCCAGGAATAATGTATGGTACAGCCACAGCAAATTCAAAGCTACACAAACAACTCTACTTTCATTGGTATTAGAGGTAACTTTTGGATAAAGTGAATGTATATGAAAGAATTAAAGAAGTGACTTTCAGAAAGTCTGAAGTGCCTTTAGAGAGTTCATAATCACTCTAACCAGTTAAGGCACAGAGTGTTTTGTCTTTTTCAGACTTAGAAACAGATCCTTATATATTCCTGTCAATAACAGTTGTTAAGAGAAAAGAACTGAAAACTAAGAAGGGTGATAGAATTATTTTAATATATTTGAGTAATAATAGCAGAAATATAATAACAGTGGGAAAAAGTTTGAATTAAAAAAGGGATTTTCATTTGAATTACAAACTGTATCAGCCCTTAGTACAAACAGGATTAGGAAGGGTGACATGCATGAGAGTATTAAAAGTAGAAAGTGAAAAAAGGATTTGTGCTATATCCACTTAGTTGTTACAGAATGTTTGATCTCATATGTAAAGAAAATGCTTGCTACAGTGGAGAATAGTAACTTAAAAAAAAAAACCAACAATTGTGAAGCATCAAAAATTCTATAGAATGTTAATAATAAACCCCAATACAATACAAAATAGAATTTAAGTAATAAAATAACTGAGAAAAAATATTTACCAAAGCTGTGAGAGTATGTTCTATATTCAGTATATTAAATATATCTTCTTTTCAATTACTTTTTGATAGGAGGGTAAGAAGAGAGCATTTCCATATTTCATGTACCTTCAGCAAGAAAACTTCAGTAGTTCTTTATAACCTAGAGACAAAAATAAATATGTAGAGTGCAATAATATATACATTAAAAACATTTTTTGAAGCAAGTTTTCAGAATTCTTGTACTCAGCTAGCAAATGTAATATTTTGAAGCAGCCATGTCACAAAAAGTTACTGGGAAGGGCCTTCTGTGACACTGTGAAGTATGATTATACTGACATGATTAAATTTTCAATTCCTAAACATTACAAAGTAGGCAGGTTTGTGTCCATGTTGGAAGTAACTGTAGCAAAAGTAAACAGAATAAGTTGAGTTCAACTCAGCAGCTAATTTGACCTCTGCTGAAGGTAAATATGTACAAAATGACTACACCAATACTGACATTTCCAGTGCTTCTATAAGCAAAATCTCTTTTACATCAATAGCTCAGCACAGGTTTCCAAAGAAAACCTGAGGCATTTATTTCTAGGGTATGGTTCTGCTGTAAGTGACAGTACACACAAGACTTTCATTGCTTTAATGAGACCAAGATCAGGTTTCTGCTTTTTTTCATGCAGTTCTTCACATAGAATTTTTGTTTTCCTTTACTATATAGTATAATAGCTAATTTTGTGGTATGTATACTGTTACAATCTATTGTACCATGAATTCTAGCAATTAGATAACTATTTTAGTAGATTTTTTTTCCCCTCTGAATAAATTACACCTTAGAATATAAGCTTAAAGGTATAAAACCAAATCCACACTTTTAAAATATGTTCTGAAAAATGTCAGGATTGTTAATTTTACATCGGCAAAAAAATTATTTGGTAAATTTTTAAAAACTCTTAATGGGAATATTTTCCTGAGAAACTCTGGAAGATAAGCATTTTACATCTGTATGTTTGGAGTAGGAGTCTTCTTTAATTTTACCCATATACAATTAGATATCCAGTCTGAATTATTTTATCAGGCTCTCTGCTGAAGCCATCTTCTTCAATGGAAGATTCACTCCCAGAAGCAATTCAGTCTGCCTAGTTAAACACATACATCAGATCACCAAGGGTCTTGCTCTAGGGAAGCACTAACTGCCTTTTCATTGCCTAAAGACAGACTTAAATGACTTCTTCTGAATAATCCATCTAATTTCTAAATGCTTCAAATCAGGTAAATTGAAACTATCCTTAAAGGCACAATAAAAACTTAATTGTTTTATTAGTCATTTAGGTTAGTCTAGTATTTAATCTTGGACTCAATTTTCAATCAACTGTTAACAGATAAATTCAATGTATTTAAGGAAAACTTTAAAACAAAAATAATAGAAAAAAATCCAAAACTTTAAAACAAAAATAATTAAAAAAATTAAAAATCCATCTATATGAACTACAAATGGACAATCAGTAACAGTCAAATCAAAACAGTCAGCAGGAACGAGCATTATCAGCCTACTCAGTGCTATCATGCCAGTGTGCATTGAAGATCCAGAAATATATTATTTTTTCTCCTTAACACAAAGTTTTATAGAAAGATCTTAAAGATAATTGTGACAGAAATCAAGTGTGTGTCTCAACAGAGAATCATAGAACTGTCAGGGTTGGAAGGGATCATCTAGTTTCAACCCCCCTGCCATGGGCTGGACACCCTCCACTAGATCAGGTTGCCCAGAGCCACATTCCAGCCTGGCCTTGAAAACATCCAGGGATGGGGCTTCCACCACCTACCTGGGCAATCCATTCCAGTGTCTCACCACTCTTACAGTGAAAAACTTCTTCCTGACATCTAATCTAAATCTCCTCTCCTCTAGCTTGGATCCATTCCCCCTAGTCCTATCACTACCTGACACCCTAAAAAGTCCCTCACCAGCTTTCTTGTAAGCCCCCTTCAGATACTGGAAGGCCACAATAAGGTTTCATTGGAGCCTTCTCTTCTCCAAACTGAGCAACCCCAACTCTCAGCCTGTCCTCATAGAAGAGGCGCTCCAGCCCTCTGATTGTCCACACGGCCCTTCATAGAATCCTAGAATCACAGAATTGTTAGGGTTGGAAGAGACCTCAAGGATCATCTAGTTCCAACCCCCCCTGCCATGGGCAGGGATGCCTCACACTAGATCATGTTGCTCAGAGCCACATCTAGCCTGGCCTTAAAAACCTCCAGAGATGGGGCTTGCTACCACCTCCAGTGTCTCACCACTCTTGTGGTGAACAATTTCTTCTTAGCATCCAATCTGAATCTACCCATTTCTATTTTTGTTTCATTCCCCCTAGTCCTTTCATTACCTGACACCCTAAAAAGTCCCTCACCAGCTTTCTTGTAGGCCCCCTTAAGATAGTGGAAGGCCACAATAAGGTCACCTCAGAGCCTTCTCTTCTCCAGATTGAATAGCCCCAACTCATTCAGTCTAGCCTCATGGGAGAGGTACTCGAGCTCTCTCTGATCATCCTTGTGGCCTTTCTCTGGGCACATTCCAGCACCTCCTTGTTGTAGTAGGGGCTCCACAACTGGATGCAGTACTCCAGGTGGGGTCTCACCAGAGAGGAGTAGAGGGGGAGAATCACAGAATCACAGAATTAATCAGGCTGGAAAAGATCATCAAGATCATCAAGTCCAACCTATCACTGAACACCATCTATTCAACTAAACTATGGCAATAATTGCCTCATCCAGTCTTGTTTTAAACACTTCCCTGGGCAGTTCATTCCAATGGCCAATCACTCTTTCTTCCTAACGTCCAGCCTAAACTTCCCCTGGCACAGCTTGAGACTGTGTCCTCTCGTTCTGTCACTGGTTGCCTGGGAGAACAGACCAACCCCAACCTGGCTACAACCTCCTTTCAGGTAGTTATAGATAGCAATAAGGTCTCCCTGACCCTCCTCTTCTCCAGGCGAAACAACCCCAGCTACCTCAACCTCTCCTCATAGAGCTTGTGCTCGAGACCCCTCACCAGCCTTGTTGCCCTTCTCTGGACATATTCAAGCAACTCAATATCTTTCTTGAACTGAGGGCCCAGAACTGGACACAGTCCTCAAGGTGTGGTGTAACCAGTGTTGAGTATAGGGGCAGAATGACTTCCCTGCTCTTGCTGGCCACACTATTCCTGATACAGGCCAGGATGCCATTGGCTTTCCTGGATACCTGGGCACACTGTGGGCTCATGTTCAGTCTACTGTCAATGAGTACCTCCAGGTCCCTTTCTGCCTGGCTGCTCTCCAGCCACTCTGTCCCCAGCCTGTAGCACTGCATGGGGGTGTTGTGGCCATGTGTAGAACCTGGTACTTAGACGTGTTGAATCTCATGTCATTGGACTCTGCCAGCCTGTCCAGCCTGTGAAAGTCCCTCTGCAGGGCACTCCTACCCTCTAACAGATCAACACCTGTCCCCAGCTTGGTGTCATCTGCAAACTTACTGATAATGGATTCAATCCCCTTGTCCAGATCATCAATAAAGACATTGAACAGGATAAGGCCCAACACTGATCCCTGGGGGACACCACTAGTGATGGCTGCCAGCTGGCAGTGGCACCATTCACTACCACTCTCTGGGCCCTCCAGCCAGTTCTTAACCCAGCACAGTGCTCCTGTCCAAGCCATGGGCTGACAGTTTGGCCAGGAGTTCGTTATGGGGGACGGTGCTAAAGGCCTTGCTGAAGTCCAGGTAGACTACATCCACAGCCTGCCCCACATCCACCAGGCTGGTCATCTGGTCATAGAAGGAGATCAGGTTGATCAGGCAGGACCTGCCCCTCTCAAATCCATGCTGGCTGGGCACGATCCCTTGACCATTCTGTAGGTGCTGTGTGATTGCACTCAAGATGACCTGCTCCATAGTCTTGCCTGGCTCTGAGGTCAGGCTGACAGGCCTGTAATTCCCTGGATCCTCCTTCTGGACCTTCTTGTGGATGGGCATCACATTGGCCAGCTTCCAGTCATCTGGGACCTCACCAGCAAGGCAGGACTGTTGAAAAATGATGGAGAGCGGTTTAGTGAACTCATCTGCCAGCTCAGGAGGCCATTTGTCCTGAAGACAACCTATCCTACTATTAAAAATTGAGGCAAAGAAGGCATTAAGTACCTCTGCCTTTTCCTTGTCTTTTGTAACTATATTCCCCTGCATGTCCACTAAGGAGTGGAGGTTGTCCTTGCCCCTCTTTTTGCCATTAATATATATATATATTTTTGTCCTTCTCAGCAGTGGCCAGTATAAGTTCCAAATGGGCTTTTGCCTCTCTAATTTTTTGCCTACATGACCTAGCAACATCCTTAAACATTTCCTGGGTTACCTCCCCTTTTTCCAAAGGTGATACACCCTCTTTTTTCTCCTTAATTCATTGAGAAGCATTTGCCTGTCCAGGCCGGCCATCTACCCCTATTTATTTTAGTTAGAATATGTTTATCATTCCAGATTTAGTCGCTATCTATAATTTCGTTTATATGAACGTAGTTACATTTAAGCTGTAAACTCATGTGAACTGTTTCATGTGAAACTAAACATCTGAATATCTGCATTCACAAGATAAAAACAGAAAGTCACCAAATATCACACTTTTCTGGCATATTTAAAAATAAATATTGACAGAATAATGCTGGTTTCCCAGAAAGATAAATTAAAATGTAATTTTCATCTAAATTATTTCTTCTGTGTATTAACACTACACTAGCAGATATTAGAACTGTAAGTTTTGTTAAGATTTTATGATTTTAGAAAATTAAGAAATAGAACCCTTATATACTATTAATTCTTTGCATAAAGTGGAATTAATGGAATGAATTTTTGTCATGCTCCTTCACTAATCAGATTATATGAACTTTCCACTTATTAGTGTTTACTTAATTCATAGTGTTTAATAATTTACACTATTCTGACAAATTATAAATAATCTATGATGTAACACTAATAAAAATTAGGCCTTACTGGAGCTTCTGAGATCATACATTATACAACAGTAATAGATAAATCTCAAAAGATGGAGTCTCATAACTTAAATGATCTGCAGATCAGTTTTGAAACAGAGTAATGACAATGCTGTCACAATCGTATATTTTTGAGACTAGAAATTCTGTCAACATTTATTTTCTTCCAATATATTTACTTTCTGTGGTTACTGTAATTCCAATATTACGTTGATTTTCAAAGTATTTGGAGTTTCTGTCTAATTTTGTCAAAATTCCAGGTTGATTCATTTATTATTTTTTGGTAATCCAAACCAATTTTTTTTTCATCCTTAATAATTAAGGAATGAAATGAATAATCAGCTAGTGGTTTTCAAAAAAAAAGGAAGAACAGATTGCCCACTGTTCTTTGGCATTGAGAACATCGCACATCATGCAGTCTTGCTTAGCATCTGCTTAACAATATGATCATGAGTCTATAATGAATTGAACTACGCTTGAATCAATCCCTTTCACTGAGTAAATGAAGACTGGAGAGTGTCTTGAAAGAGATGTAGTCTTATTTAAAATCTTATTCCATGTCATAGCATTGCTAAGGGAGTCTTTAAGCTAGGAATTGAATGCATCCTAAAACTCTTTCTTTTGAAGTATGAAGCATCCCGTTCTTTTTTGTAAAAGCAAATATATGCATATTGAGACATTTATTTTATCTTTATTTTTTATTTTATTTTATCTTTATTTTATTTTTATCTTTATTTATTTTATATTTATTTTATCTTTTACTTTATCTTTATTTTATAAATAAAGAAATAATGTTTGTAATTCCATTTTCTTAATTTTATTACACTAATTTTAATAATACAATAAACGAGAGAGAGAAGAGGTTTGGCACCTTCTGTTTATTATTTTGTCTGTTGGGTGGTTTTCTCTCCAAAATTTATTTTTATTTTGAACCATGCCTTCTTCACAGGTAATTCTTGTAGAGTAGATGCTGGTGTGCTGGTTTGATCTTTAACTGGAGTTTAAAACCTCAAATGATATGATTGAAGATAAGGAGGAAAGCAAAACAAACAGAAATCAGGACTTTCTGTGAAACATCAACATACCCCTGTCATTCTTAGATAACCTTTGTATAGATAGGAGTAACCAGGACTGCCTGTGTAAACCTTAACATACCTCTGTCATTTTTACATTGATATATTTCTGAATAGATAAGAAGCATGGACTATGTAAGTTTGTACTAAAATCCCCTTCGGTACACAGGTCTTTTGGAGAGATCCTACTTGTGTCCAGCACTGTAATAAAGGCATAATACAAGAAACTTCCTGAGTTTCTTGTCCATCTCTAAATCAGATAACAGATTGAGATTCCTCCCCACTCCCTTTTCCTAGTAAGGTTAAAAAACAAATAAACAAACGAAAAAAAGGGTAGGGGAGAGGAGAGGTACACTCACAGAAGAAATAGTCTGGAATCAGTTTGGAAGTAAAAAAGGTAAATCTTTTAACAAAATACAGACATAGCAATAACAGGGAGCGTTCACAAAGGTAAGGGATAAGGATAAACAGGAAAATATGCAAACCCAAGCCCAGATGGCCTTGTATTTCCCTGGATGCACGTGGATTCAGTTCTTTGGAAAGCACGGACACAGCTTAGAAAAGTAGGCTCTGCCCGCATGGTCAGTGCAGGAAGCAGCAGCCACAGATGATCCCTCTCAAGTAGAGGAGGAAAGAAAGAGAAAGAAGTAAAAGATGTCCTCCCTTTTTATAGACTGGCTGGACAGGAAGAAGGAATGGAATAGACCACCACTGACCCAGGCAACCCCTCCTCCTGGGAGTGGAAAAAACATGTCTCTCTCTGCTCACCTGGATCAAGTTTATTTTGTCCACCTGGGGGCTGGGTGTAAATTAGAATAATACATTCTGCTTTAAGACCTAATTCTGCTAGGTTATCCTTATGGAAAGACTCCTTATCTGTGAAAGACCTCCTGGAAGAATTGAGGACTTAGTATATTTATGAGTGAAAAGGGTTATTTTTCTTATGATAATTTTCTTCTGAATCATATGTGAATTTCTAATAGTTTTTTTTTTAATATATTTTTTAACTAGGGATGGATATGTAAAACTCTTACTGACTCAACTTTGTGTTGAAGACTTTTAGTCATTTTTTCATATAGAAAATTGTAGGAACTGAATTAATGTAGAAATAATATTTTCAAATTAGATGCCAAACTCAGTTAACTATAACCACATTGTAGAATGTTAATTTATGTGATTTAATTGCAAACCTTAATTTCTATAATATGGATTTGATTTTGGTTTTCATAGAATGCTTTAAAATTCTCTCTGGAACTGTCATCTGGCCTTTATTATAGTTATTTGTTTATTACTCCTTTCAGAAACATCTTTTTCCTTGAATAAAAAACAAATTAACTGTGTATATAATACATATGTGTTTTCTGTTTGTCTAGTGATGTATATTGTTTCTAGCTCTTAAAGTGGAATTGATACATCCTGATGGGTTGCTTGACAGATTATTTTCACCCAGGATTAACCCTTTACTTTTTTTTTGTCCTCTCATGGTTATGTTGGTTTCCATTTCTTACATATGCTATAGTCAATAAAATAAAAAAATCTAAATACAGACAAATCATCCCTGCAAATCATTATCACTATATCAATACACTTATTGGTAGAGTAGTTTTCTATATTTAATTCAATTGTTTTAAATGAGGTTAAAGATCTTTATTTTCTTTACTTTTCAGGTAAAATTCAGCTGAAGTACTTCACCAGAACAGAGAAGAATATATTAAGAGACTCAGAGACCGAGATTAAGTCCTTCTAGAGTTCTTGATTTTTTGCAGACTTCTGGAGAAATTTTATTTTTCTAAGGCATGAATATTTGGCTTTGTTAAACTTTTTTTCACATCCTTATTTTTTAAGTACTCATTTTTTAGAATGAAAGAGGGCACAAGAAAAGAATATGTAACTTTTAATTGCTAGTACTTTAAATACTCTCTTTTAGCGGTTGTACCTATAAAATAGGATTTAAAAGTTTAAAACTAATCATTCAGGCCACCTCTGCAAACTGAGATTTGATGATATGCAGGAGGACTTGAACTTGAAAGAGTAAACAAAGCACATACTTCTTTTCTTTTCTTTGTTCTTTTGCTTGATTTGATAGATTCATTAAGTTGTTTTTTCTGCATATTTTATTAGTGGATTATCCAAAGTCTACTATAAGAATTAAATTATACCAGAACAGAACAAAGATCCTCAAGGAAAAAAAAAATACAGGAGTGGAATTACTGCCACTATAACAGCTGAGAAGAACAAAATAGGGGAGTTAAATTTTGAGGACTTTACTCAATTGTCAGGTATTCTGCACAGTCCATACTCCCCTAACTCCACTCCCAGTTTAATACAAATTCAAGATATTTATGTATATTTAGCAGTTATTACAAGCTATAAAGTATAATACAGTTAGGAGATTGTTTCAGTTTTCCTTACAGTTCAGTTGACTATGTAGCTTTTCAGCCTCTTTTAATTCTAAACAACCTAATCACAAATATATAATTATAGTTATTCTGTAGCTATGAAAAATAAAAGCAGATATTAACATTTTCTGTGAAATAAATGATTTTAACTGGGTGTTCTATGGAAAAGGAAAAAAAAAAACAACAGCCAAAACCACAAACAAACCAACCCACACCTCCAACAAACAATGGAATCAGAATCAGTTCAGTATCAAAGGCTTTACAATCTTTGAATGGGAACTGTGGAGGCTTAACAAATAGGAACTACATGCCAACGTTATGTGATTACATTTGGAAGTTGGTTTTGGGGAACATATTTCTACCTGAGAAAGTTGCATGAAGAAGGAACTTCTTGTGGACTTGAACCAATTTATTAAGCGGGTAAAAAAGCAGTGGAGGGTTTTGATTCAAAGACACATTAATGCAGAAAGTTCCATAGACCTTCCAAACAAGACTTCATCTTTTGAAATGGTTGTTCTGCCCAACTGTGGATATAAATTCAAGCCATGTTGTTGAAAGATTGTGAAAGGAGACAGATTGCTCCTGATAGAGGATGGGCTGCCAATGTTTAAGTTACCATTCTGTTTCTACCGATAATGTGGCTAGTTTAAAATTGTCAGTATCACAGTGTATCCAAGCCTCTAACAGGACTTCTTAAAAGAGATTTTAATAGAATTTCAGATAAAAATCCACACATGTAAAATTTATTCACTTTTATATTAAATACATGAGCCCTACAGTTATGAGTAGCTTATGTCTGAATGTGTTCTCAATCACGTTTGGCCTGAACTCCAGAATGAAAGTTCCTTCCTCTTTTGTTCTAGAAATTATGTTAGACTCTATTCCCATACATTTTAAATTGAATTCTATCTATTAACATGAATTCTGTACATTTAAGCATTGTTTAAGCATTAAGGCTCTAAACAGATGGAGTCATGTAATTTGAGGAGACGAGCAAGCCCTCAAGCATAATCCCTTTTATCTTCAAAAAGGAACAAAACTTAAAGAATGTCTGAAAAAGAATAGGAAAAACATAATCTACAGTATTGCAGCACAAATAAATAACTAGTGTGATTGAAAAGTGACTTTCCTTGTACCCCCTTATTCTTCCTCCCCCTCTGTTTACTCCCAAGTCAGATGTGCTGTTTTCAGATGGAAGCTGTCATACAGCAATGAAACTGTTGTGCAATACAGATGGCTGTGTCTTCTGGTAGGCACAGGCAGCTGTACCCATCCTTGGCAATCATATCCCCCCTTTCCGCTAATTATCTTTTCAAATCACTCTGATTATCCTCAGTTCTTCCCACCAGAAAAAAAATGGAAGTTTATTTTTTCCTTCACTCAGTAGAATTAATGTTATTTTCAGAGTTTGATTGCACATGCGTACCTCACATACACCATGCAGGAAATGTGAACATGCATAATCACAGCACAAGGTTACCACTGAACAAAGCAATCTGTAAAACCTGTATAGTTCAGTATTTTTATTTTTCTAGCAAATGCTGGCATTATGAAAATTACACAATATTTTTCTATTAAGAAATAAAGGAAGAAAATATATTATAATGGAAAATAGGCCAACCCAAACATACAAATACTTCAAAAGACAATTACTTTAGTGTGGAGGGAAGCCATCTACCTGAATCTAAGTATTTTCTTATTTTCACGACTGTATATGTGGATCAGGTATTCGACATTTTGATAGGTTTTAGAAACTGTATCCATCACTGACTGAATGTCATTTGTAGCACTTTGGGATAAAAAATAAAACACAGAGAGAGCTATCTAGCTGGTCCTTTGGAGGATCACATATGCAACTATTCCAAGTATATGTTAAGATGCTATCCCTCGTTGTAAAAGCTGGTGTACTTAAACTGAGGAGAAGAGGTTAACTTTAGATGTAAAGCTTCATACTGCTTTGGTAAGTGGTGATGGGAACAACTTAATATCTGAAGAATTAATGAAAATTATTAATGCAATTAATCTCATACAGCTATGAGAGAACACCCTCCTTATGCTCAAACTGTCTCCTTTCTTTTCTACATCTGGATTGATATGTCAGTAATGCTGCTAATGAAGCAATACAGATTGCTGTGTTTATACTGTACCTCTAGTATCTATAAAATGTGGTTACCAAGACTCATTGAGATTTCAGGATTTGGCAAGAGGACAGCTGATATTTCAACAAGTCTATTATGTATCCTTTAAATTATATGATGAATTAAGAATATAGTTGAGTATGTGATAGAGTAAGCCTATTCACTAAAAAAAAAATCATCACAGAGTTCAAGTTATGGTGTCTTCTTATAGTACAGTAAGTAAAAAAAAACCATTGTTTTTCTTTTCCTTTTGTTTCTTCTTCTTAAGAACTTTGATAGCCTTAACTTAATGGGATGTCATTTAACAAGTCCAAGTGCTGGGTTCTGCACATTGGCCACAACAACCCCATGCAGTGCTACAGGCTGGGGTCAGAATGGCTGGAGAGCAGCCAGGCAGAAAGGGACTTGGAGGTACTCATTTACAGTAGGCTGAATATGAGCCAGCAGCGTGCCCAGGTAGCCGAAAAGGCAAATGGAATCCTGGCCTGTATCAGGAATAGTGTGGCCAGTAGGAGCAGGGAAGTCATTCTTCCCCTATACTCAACACTGGTTAGGCCACACCTTGAGGACTGTGTCCAGTTCTGGGCTCTTCAATTTAAGAAGGACATTGAGATATGTGAATGTGTCCAGAGAAGGGCAACAAGGCTAGTGAGAGGTCTTGAGCACAAGTCCTATGAGGAGAGGCTGAGGGAGCTGGGGTTGTTTAGCCTGGAGGAGGCCCAGGGGAGACCTCATTGCTCTGCAACTACCTGAAGGGAGGTTGTAGCCAGGTAGGGATTGGTCTCTTCTCCCAGGCAACCAGTGACCAAACAAGAGGACCCAGTTTCAAGCTGTGCCAGGAGAAGTTTAGGCTCGAGGTGAGGAGAAAGGTTTTCCCAGAAAGAGTGATTGGCCATTGGAATGGGCTTCCCAGGGAGGTGGTGGAGTCACCATCCCTGGAGGTATTAAAAGAAGAGATTGGATGTGGCACTTGAAAACCTGGTTTAGTTCTCAAGAGGTGTTAAGTATGAGGTAATGGGTCGGTAATAGGTAATTAGGTAACAGGTTGGACTTGATGAACTC